>NW_024540267.1:0-487942 GCF_016647625.1 Suillus subalutaceus
TCATATACGGTTATGCCCCCAACCCGACGCTTTCGTTATTGCGACCATCTTTGCAGCCAAACGACTCTAATGACGAAGAAGAACTCGAAAAAACGACAGGATGCCACCTTGATGGAACCGAAAGATCATTGCATGTGGTTGCAGAGCGACGAGACAGCGTTGATAAACTATGTCATCGCCAACAAATCGAAAGGGGGAGATGGCCTCAATTTCGATAAGACGTTCTGGAATGATACTGCTGTGGAGATGGTGAAACAGCCTGTATGTCGGAAATTTCCTAGAAGCATTGCAATGATGTGACATTGCAATTGTCATTGAGATGTCACTCCCACGATATCACGTGGTATTCTAATCGATAAGAATAACTGATAATCGTGACAATTATCTTGTTGATGTTGACATATCATTCCCACGATCGTGCGCGCCGTTTGAATGCATTGGAATGCGACTCGAGCGCCACTGTAACATCTCCATCGATAACATTGATGTCCATATTCCCTTCATATTCTTGTATTCACACTTACTTTTGAGTTTTGTACACCTTCATGCCACCCGAACGGACCTCGATCTGTGAAACATGCAGCCAGAAATTCAAAAGTCGTGGTCTTGCTGCCCATCAAAAGGCCTGCAGGAGGGATGCTATACGGATGCAGGAAGATCTTGAGAGACAGAATGCTCGAGCAGGTGAGTCTTCTATACTTTGTTCCAAAAACAATGAGTATAATTCCTCTTGACAGCTTCTCGAGCACACACTGAGCTGTTGAACCCTCAATCTCATCCAATCCTGCATCGATCACAACAACCAGGCGTTGTCCCAAGGTTTGATTCATTTTTTCCATAGATTCGTGTTTTATTTAACAATTTGTAGGCTTTCATGCCGCTCCTGCTGCTTGTGAACCTACGTTTGACGACTCGGAGTATGTACATCTCGACGAACTTGGAGGTATGTCCATTATTTTATTGTAAATAAACTTGTCAATCATCATAACATTATATAGGTCTATCAAATGATCACGTCCTTCCACCTGCAATACAGCAGGATGATATCAGGACAGAGTATCATCCTCGTAGTGGCATCCCTACAAAGACTGATCACTTTGCCGATTTTCGCTGCCACACTGCTGCTCCCTCACTCGTACCCGAAAACACCACTCCCTGGGAACCGTTTTCCTCGCGTATCAACTTCGACTTCGCTGAACTCATTCTGAAAGCCAACCTCACGAAACTGCAGACGAACGAACTCATCAGTCTCATCCATCGTGCTGCGCTTGAAAGATTCTCAGTCACCGACTATGATGGCATCTGTAAGCTGTGGGACGCTGCATCTTCACGTCATGCAAAAGTGAGCATCCGCCGAGTACTGACTTATTATACCTCATTGACAATCAATTTTCAAGCACAGTTCAAAAAGGAAGTGATTTCTGTCCCGCATAAGGACCAGGAGCACAACTTTGATGTCTGGTATAGGCCGCTCTGGGATTGGGCATGTGACTTGTTGAAAGACCCTCGCCTTGGTCCACATTTCGTGTTCGATGCTCAACGGTTGTACAAATTTGACGGACAAGACTTTGTACGCTTCTTTGACGAGCCATGGACAGCTAATGCCTTTTGGAATAGTCAAGTATGTATGTGCTACTAAGTTTGAATGTTCTAACAATGTAAATGCATGTTGCATAGTCGTCCTTGCCGAAGGATGAAGGAAAGCCCTTTGCTTTCATTTTATATGCTGATAAGGCAAAGCTCTCTTCATTTGGTCGTCAAAAGGCATATCCCGTTATTGCACGATGCGCGAATTTACCTGTTGGAATACGCAATGGTGAAGGTTTCGGCGGCGGTCGCCTTGTAGGCTGGCTTCCGATTGTATGATATATTATTCGATTTGCTGTTGGCTTCTATGCTTATTACTAATTTTTGTAGGTCGAAGAAGACAAACAGTATTCCGGGACTCAGTCCTTTGTCAATTTCAAGAATGTCGTTTGGCATGAATCGTTCAAGCGTCTTCTCAAATCAATTGCGCTGCTCTCGAAAACTGGTTGTTGGGTCACATGTTGGGATAACATCAAGCGTCTCTTTTACCCGCTCATTCTCATTTTATCAGCTGACTACGAGGAGCAGTAGGTGTATTGCCTTGTCATTATAGTTTTCTAATGGTTGTTCTACAGATGTGTTATGGCATTGATACGTGGAACCCAGTGCAAATGCCCTTGTCCCGTTTGTCTCGTTCCTAGAGAAGAGCTTGGGAACGTACTGACATCGTATCCACTGCGAACAAGCGCGTCTATGCAAGCGACGATCGCAGAGGCTCGAAGTTTCAGTCGACAAGAAGACAAAGAAAAGCTATTGAAGTCTCAAGGCCTCCGCGACGTAGACGTAAGTTCCTTTCGCTGTATTCTCATTCTCAACTCTCATTGATTCCTTTTAGAATGCATTTTCAGATGTTGCTCACACGGATGTCCATTCTGCAGTCTCATTTGACCGCTTACATGTAAATAACGAAGGTAATTTTTCTGACCATTTGTGGACTCAGTTTCAGGAACGCGTCAAATCAGTTGGTCGGCAGATACAGTCTCAAATCGATGTACAGTACGTTTTTCAACTTCGGGCACAGCAGCTATTGACTTAACAACTGGAATAGCTTTGACTCAATGCCTCGTTGGCGCAACATCAATCATTTTAACCATGTCATGGACATATCATTCTCTGATGGCTCGAAGTATGAAGATATCTCTAAGGTAAGGTGTTTCATCGACTCTCACTTGTACTGATTCTGATGGTTCCATAGCTTATCGTATTTGCTGCACATGACGTCATTGACCGAGGCACTCATGCACTCCCTTATCTGCTCCTTCGATGCATCCGTGAATACGTGAACATCGACATGTACGCTGCTCTTGAAGTGCACACATCGGAAACCATTGCTGCGGGCCGTCTGGCCATAATGGAGTTCACACAACTATTGGATGTCAGTTTCTTGTTTGGGTTGTGTTAAAGTTTTACTGACAATCTACATTATATAGCGATATAGCGCAAAAGACGACTCAGGAAAGAATTGGGCATACCCGAAACGGCATGCATATGCCCACTTGTTTGATGATATCGAATTGAAGGGTGCTACGCGGAATACTAACACCAAGCCAAACGAGAAGTGTCATGGCCCAATCAGACGGATTTATCTTCGGCGGACGAACTTCAAAAATATTGCTGAACAGGTGTGTACTCTCATTTGTTCGTGAAACAGGACAGAATTGCATTGATCTTACACAGGTACTTCGCCTCGACCATCGCTTCCTCATTGCACATTCAATTCGTTTGGATATCGAGGACTATGATGACCTCATTGCATCTCAAAAGGACCCTTCGTACTCGAACAGTGCGGACAATGATGAACACCTCGACAATGACTTGGACACCACATTCCATGTTAAGTTGGGTGCAGCGCAAAACGAGCAAACGTTTGCGGCCTTGGAGCAAGAGCATGCAAACGACAATGCATTCAATCGGTTTCGCATCAAGCTTGCAGACTTTCTGAGTGATTCCCTCCCTGCTCATGGAATACCGCTACCTGGCGGAAAACGAATCAAGTTCATGCCTGACGAAACTGTATGTTGTTTTGTTATTTTCTGATTCACAACTAACACATAGAATGCAGGTAACTGAGCATCGCTTCGTAAAGGTCAACTTTGAGTCCATTGTGGACTGGCGCACCACTACAGACTATCTTCGATGTAGTCCTTCATTTCACAACTTCCCTCGATATGACTGCGTCATCCTTCAAACTCAAGCCGGAGTGATATTTGGGCGTTTACTGATGCTTTTCACTTGCGTCGTGGATGGTCAAACTCATCCAGTTGCTCTCGTTCACCCATATGATGCTCCAGTTGGACAACGCTCTCTCAAAGATAAACACTTTCAGTTCTGGCGTGTTCGTCAAAGACCGAGGATCTCATCCGAATTTTTTTCAGTACACTCAATCATCCGTGGCGCAGCACTGGTGGAAGATCATAGCATCCCGGGTGATTACCTGGTTATTGACACAATTGATACTGACATGTTCTTGCGCATGAAGGTGATGCACAAGTCTGCCGGTCATGTGGAATGAAGAACTGGCCCCGTCTTGTCTTATATCTCTGTCATGCTCGCCTTTTGCTCAATCGACACTCAATCCTTATATCCCCCCCATCCCTGTCATCTTCACCTTTTGCTAGATCGACACTCAATCCTTATATCTCGCCCATCAAGCTCACCTTTTGCTCGATTGACACTCAATCCTTATATCCCCCCACCATTTGCCTTTCGCTCAATCGACACTCAATCCTTATATCTCGCCCATCAAGCTCACCTTTTACTCAATCGACACTCAATCCTTATATCCCCCCACCATTTGCCTTTCGCTCGATCAACACTCAATCCTTATATCTTGCCCATCAAGCTCACCTTTTGCTCGATCGACACTCAATCCTTATATCCCCCCACCATTTGCCTTTCACTCGATCAACACTCAATCCTTATATCTTGCCCATCAAGCTCACCTTTTGCTCGATCGACACTCAATCCTTATATCCCCATCATGCTCACCTTCTTGGCTACCGTCTCAAAACATGCTGAGACACTTTCTGGATTGGATATCTCAGCCGCTGGCTACTCACACTCGCCATGAGGAAGCCCATGTGTTCATTGGTGTCAACATAAGGTAATGATTACACTCTCGGTTGTGCCATGTAAGTGAACCACGCATGATTTTACATGTTATCATTGGATTGACTTAGTCTATTCAGGGCCTAATTACCTTGTTAACAACACGAGGCATCGCCTAATTCCTTATATCAGGCGCCTCGGACGACTTTTTTTTCATTACCTTTCCTTTCATCAACCTGCTCTGGTCATTTCCGCAATCACAATGCCACCATCGAGCACCATATCCCTCGCTGATCTCGAACAGGTATGTGTAGGCTCCGTCACTGTTGCCTATGTCTGAATCTTCAAACTTTTATTTCAGGCATTGCGAGAAACACAACTCGAGTTGCAAGAACTCAAGGATGTCAATAAGGAGTTGACGGAGGAGAACAAGATCCTCAAGGCAAACCAGCCGAAGCGGAAGAAGAAGGGTCAGAATGCCTCTGAGGAGCACATGGCCTTCGACGAAGAAATCCGCTTATGCGGTCGCAAATATGGTGCCTGCTACGAAATGTTTGCACCAGACAGGCAACTTCTTCAGCGTCCCAATCCTGCATTCGCTCCACCTCTCAACGAACCATCACGCTATGAAACGCAGGCCTCAGCGGAGTCAGCCTTGCTCGCAGAGCTATTCAGTTTACTCCCATCGCACATCCACCCTCTCGTTGCGGATAATCACTTCGCAGATGTTGTAAGTAACGTCTTTATTTCTGAATCATTAACTCTTGCTGATAGTACTTAAGTTTGAGGATGCAATGAACAGTAGCCGTGCATCCGAAATCAAGAAACTGCGCTCCAAAGCTGGTCTTATCTTTGGTCTCTCTGAACAGTATTTCGCTGATATAGCGTATGACCGAGCAAGTGTACCTGAGATCCAGTGTCTCCTCGGTACCTCTACATCCCAGCGTATGCCCAAGCCTTTCCCGCCCGTCCTTTTCCCAAATCTCGTCGAAGATCCATCGCTGAAAACGGTCTTTGGAAATTGGGAACTCTTCGGCAAGGTGCGTGATTGTGTCTCTTAATTCAATACTTATATTTATCTTATAACATATCTTACCCATCATGTTTTCAGGCTATCCGGATACTGCTGTGGGGTGAGAACGGCTTGACTGCGCTACGAGCAGGAGGGCCTCCGCGAAATGGTAATAGGTGGGAGGTGACATCTTTAACGCCTGGTTTGTTGGCGTGGGTGGGTGTAGTTGTAAGTTTTTGTGTGTCGAAAGAGTCTCCCAGCTGATGTGTTTTTGTCAGGTCATTTTCCTACTGAGTGCCGACAAGGAATTTCGCTATTCCGGCAAGGGCGAGATGACGAAGATCCAGTACAGCTATATGTTCACCTCATATAAGAAGATTCTTGTCAAGAACTGGAACACGGAGTACACACGCGACATTGTGAAGAAGCTGAATAATTATGTCTTCTCCAGAGGTTTGAGAACAACTAACTCAATGTCAGATGAAGAGGATTTCACTGCGGCTATGGATCGTGCCTTAGCGGGTGTGACTGAAGGCGAGGTGCCCACTGCGCAGCCTGAACCACTTACAGAGGACATCATGGACGAGACGGCTGCTGATGCCGAGGCTAACAGGGAGAGACCAAGACCTAGCAGTCCTCTTACATCTGAGCCTGACGAGGACGAAGTTGGTAATATTGTTACAGCACCTGCACCTGTGAGAGGCCGTCGAGGAGGCAGAGCAGCCAGACGCACTGTATCTAACACTAGTACCCGTACTACCCGCAATGCTCGCACCACTACTTAGGCTTGACTACATATAATATAAGACCAGATAGAACAAGCTTGAGCGGATTATCTAGAAAGACTTGACGACAGCATTAATGGAGTTAACTTTGGTTAACTTGAAGCTGAAGGTAAATTTGGAGGCTTGCGTGGAGATGTGTTCTGAGTTTGAGCTGGATAAACGGGGAATTACTGGGGAGCACATCGTGATTCCTTCGAGGACGGACTGCTTGAAGTATTGATATCAATGCTGTAGAGTGGTCCTCTAATAGAGTTGGGGTTCCCTTATAAGAAAGCCCTTGTAGTCTAATGGTTTTGATTACGGACCGTATCTAATGTTACCATAGAGTATATAGTCTAAGTCCCTAGTTCGAATCAACCTAAGTGCAAGTAATAAAATAAGTGTATTAGTAAGATAATTAGATAATAGTAAATACATAGATAGTTGGTAAATTGTAGATAGTAGATAACATAATAGATGGACGGTAGATAATATAGTAGATAGCATAGATAAATCGTAGACAGTAGTTAACATAGTAGTAGATAAATAATAGATGGCGAGATCATAATAGGATAATGACGATGGCCAGCAGGGTACATAAATGGGATTCCCACGGACTGTAAGTTTATTTTAATGCTATTGTAATAATACAAAATTTAATGTTACAATGGGCATTGGCATGGTCATTGGCACCACATTGCCACCGGCACCTGTCGGCATTTCAAAACGGGGCTTACATTACTTTCCCATTGCCACGGGTAGGTTGTCATTGCGGCATTAGAATGCATTACAAGGCATTAAAATGAAACTCAGAAATTTCCGACATAATGCAAGGTGAGTCCTGCCACAGATATCACACCGTATTCATCTGACTTCTGCCTTATTCTAAGGCGCTGCAAAGACTGCAGAGGCATGTCAAACAAAATGGTCATGAGTACGTACTTATTTCTACTGAGTGGCTGCTGGCAGTACTGATCTCTACTTTTCAGATTCGCAAGTTGTATCAAGTCATCTACAAGATAGCGCACGCCTCTGGAATCTCATACAGTCCAGAGCTTGGTGCAAATATCGGGCATGAATCAGAGATGATCTGGGCAGACTACACTAGGGTATGTTTTTTTTATCATTTCCTGTCATGCCGTGTGCTAACTACATACATAGCACAACCCCCAAGCAAAGCCTTACAAGACGAAGGGCTGGCCTCATTATGAGGCGCTACATGGTATCATGTCAGCGCAACCAAGCACCTGGGTTGGTTTCCATGCGGGCATTGACAACGCCGACAACGCATTAACACCCAGCATAAGTGCCACTCCTGGGCCATCCAGTGCCAGTGACGTCATGATGGCGTCACTGGAGGATGCACTTGACCGTGTGGAATTCAATGCTCATCCTACTACTGACAACAATAACGACACTATGCACGCTGAGCCAGGGACATCCGGTCCTCCCATCGCACCCCTCATTCCCATCTCCATTCCCCCCACAGCTTCTACTCCTGTCACGCCCATCACGCCCATCACCCCAACCAGTTTCAACATCATGCAAAGTCGCCCTGCTCCCTCCACTCCTGCATCTTCGACAGCTGTGAAACGCAAAGCTGAAGGGGACGACAGTTCGCGTCATGAGTCCCGTCCACCGCAATCCTCCAAAGGGAAGTCGTCGTCAAAGTCGCAGCGTCTATCAATGCCGTCAGCATTGGAAGGCTTGGGAGGAAAGATGGCTGATAGTATCGCTAATGCAACGACAGCATTTCAGGAGACGGTCTCCAGTCATTTTGTTGAGCCTGTCCCCCTCCGCAAACAAAAAGCCATTCTACAGGTACAGGACGAAGAAGATCTCGACGCGCATGAAATTGTCACTATGATTAATTTGTTTCAAGCTGATGTTTGTGTTGCTGATTCGTATCTCAACATTAAACGTGATATCGTACGCAAAGTCTTTCTTGCACAGTATTTAGAGGACTATAGGAAGGCGAAGGAGCTCTAACTACACTACAATTTGTTGTAGTACTAAATACATCATGTTATCGTTCTGGTGCTAACCATGCTTCTTCCTCTGCATCCAACCAGAATGGTGTTTCTTCCTCTGCCATGAATGACTCATCTTATGAAAAATTCGTATCACGTCTCCCGACTCCGCATCCAACCAGAATGGTGTTTCTTCCTCTGCCACGAATGACTCATCTTACGAAAAATTTGATACATTGAGAAAAGTGCTACAGTAAGAAGAATAGCGCTACACTAAGAATTAGTCCTGCACTCCAGGTGGCATTGGTTCCCCTCTTCGACGTCTCTCTGCAAGATAATCTAACCACATAGATTGCGCGAGTTGGTCGTGATGTTCATGTGCACGTGTCCTCGCAGCTTCAGTTGGAGGACCGTCAGCGAGCGTACCGGTGTACTGAGGCCCCCACTCGTCTGACTCAACGTGTCGATAGTCCAGTAAGTCGTTAGGGTCGTGGATACGGATTATATTGTGGATCAAGCAGAGAGCTGGAGGAATGTGAGACTGGATTTCTGAGTTATACTCAGGGGGAAGTAGAATGATGCGGAAGCGTTTCTTGAGGACGCCAAAAATATGTTCGATAACGTTGCGAAGCATTGCGTGTCGCAAGTTATAGAGTTCCTTCGCATTGCAAGGCCTCAAAGGCAGATAAGTATGAGAAGAATAAAATATTAGAAAATGACATACAAAAGATTTGCACGGCCCCATTCTGCAAGGTGATAGCGTACACCTCGATAGGGTACAAGCAATTCATCGCATGCAGCGAATCCGGCGTCTGCTAGATAAAACTTCCCCGGCGGAATGGTGAAGTCCGTCAAATGCAGCAGTGTGATAGACATGAGCGTCTGCTGCGGACCCCTGGAAACCGCTCAGCATGTACATAAAGCACATGTCAAAATCACAGGCAGCAAGACAATTCTGTGTCAAGTTGCCCTTGCGGTCATGGGCAGCATGACGATCAGATGCTGTGGGGTGACACGCGATATGTGTGCCATCGATGGCGCCGATAACATCGGCAAAGTATGGGTAAAATTTCCTGGTTTTGAGGATAGTGGGGGGAGTGGGGGCCTGTGGACTGGGGAGACGGACATACGTGGTATAGATCGGCTGAGATGAGAATGCGATCAAAATTCGTTTAAAATACCTAGAAAGGAGCTATTGAGTTAGTACAGCCGGGTTCAAAGTCATGGGAGGATGTACTTTGATATAGTGTCGTTTGAGCGTTGAAAACGCTCACCAAGATGGCGTACAGAAAGCCCAGTGACACAGGCATATAAGAAGATAGCAAGCTGTTCCTCCAGCAGCACATTCTTTGAGTTGTCTATTCCGCTTTCACGAAGCACATTCAATAATACAAAGAAAACATGGCGGCGGACGCCAAGCTCGCATCGCACGCGTTCAGGGTGGCCAGTAAGGAGCTCGTTGACCCAAGCAATCCCCGATAGCACCGAGGTATGGTATGGTTCTTTCTCATAGTGGGTTTGTATGTAGGAGTTATAGGCGTCCACTACGATGTCAACCACTCCAGCGGCCGATACCATCAGGTTCTAAAACACATTGATGATTTGTTGCAGGCGTTTTAGATCTCCCTTCTCTGCGTCATTTGGATCCCTCTCATCATCTCTATCATCTTCCACATCTCTATCATCTGACTGATCACCCGTGTCATCGGAATTAGTAGCGTCGTCCTGGTGGTGCCAAAGACGCGAAAGCATACTGTTGGTATTATTGTACAATGAGCTCTACAGCGTGTGGTGTGCGGTGTGCAACGTGCTCAGATCCTCGAGTCTGTAGTGTGACAGTGCAGAATTCAAACTCCGAGCTTACTTAAGTTCGAAGTTCAAAATCTCGTCAAAACTTAGCCAGATTCGAGTTCCCGAACGGAGTCTTATACTGTAGAGCTACGACACTAGCTTCGTCACGTGCAGCGTGTGATTATGTCACACTCAGTGTCACTGGTTCGAATGACCATGTGACCTGTGACCACACCCAAATAGATTCGCCCGCGGGTGCTTCGCCGCTTGCAACCATCTGACATGCCGCTGCTTTGTGATTGTGTGACGTGCCAATGGATGCACTTCTTGACCATATGGCTTCCGGGGGTGAACAGGTCCGTTCTGACTGCCATATCAATGCAGATGGTGGACTTTCGTGTGCAAACCACTCCAAAGTCTATGATGTGGGTGGCATTGCCGCTGAAGATGTGGAAGGTGGCTCGAACAGTGTTCCGACGGTTGATTATGGGCGTGGAAAGCATAGACGCATCACAAATTCGATGTATAATGATTTTTGGTCCCATTAGTGCACAACCTATGTTTTCCTATGTTTTTTTCCGAATGTCACAAATTAGCTTCGTCCCACCAAAATTCATGTGACGGTCACACCAAATAGATTCGATTCGTCAAGGGCTGTGACCTGTGACGAACCTAGTGTCGTAGCTCTACAGTACATTGAATTTGTGATGCGTCTACGCTTTCCACGCCCATAATCAACCGTCGGAACACTGTTCGAGCCACCTTCCACATCTTCAGCGGCAATGCCACCCACATCATAGACTTTGGAGTGGTTTGCACACGAAAGTCCACCATCTGCATTGATATGGCAGTCAGAACGGACCTGTTCACCCCCGGAAGCCATATGGTCAAGAAGTGCATCCATTGGCACGTCACACAATCACAAAGCAGCGGCATGTCAGATGGTTGCAAGCGGCGAAGCACCCGCGGGCGAATCTATTTGGGTGTGGTCACAGGTCACATGGTCATTCGAACCAGTGACACTGAGTGTGACATAATCACACGCTGCACGTGACGAAGCTAGTGTCGTAGCTCTACAGTATTCCCTTCTACATATCATCTGGTAGTACTACTTATTTCTGAATCTACTCGTCAAGAACATCGTCAGCTTGAGGAAAGTCTGGATCATCAACTCCCTCTGCATCCAAGTCAAGAAGCTCGTACAACTCAAGCTCAGCATCTAAACCTCGAATGGCGACTTTATAAAAAGATCCCAGCCATTCCTCCGCATGAGAATAGTCGAGTAAGTCTTTGATAGCAATGTGAGAGAATGAACCACCAGCAGCGCTGACGGGGACTGAGTGCATTGTTTCTGTGGCAGAAATCTCCTCCTCCTCCTGAACAGCTCGGATAAGGTCTGCTGCAACATCACTTATCCCTCGCCTCTCGAAAGCAAGGCTGCGTGGCTCTCGTTCACTGCTTTCTCCCAATAGATCACCACCAACTGCATGGACTATTTGAGTAGGCTCGGCCTTGTCAGTGTCCTCGGTGTTGCAGTGCCGGCATCGAAGCCGCTTCTTGACCACGTCATTGCGTACATGCTCTTCGTGAACATACATCTTGAGTTCTGCCAGAAGGGTGAGTGTCTCAGTTGAGAGCTGATTTCGCCATTTCGTGAGAATTGCACCAAACATGCTAAAAAGGCATTCACAAGAGGCAGAATTTGGGCAGATTGAGAGAAGACGCTGGGCAATAGTATGAAGTGGTCGACGTGCTGAACCGGGATGCAATAGTCCTGTCCAGATATCAATTGGATCAACTGAAACACCCTGAGGACTATGTTAGCGATGTCTTCTGAACTTGAAAGAATTGGTTTGATGAAGCATACCTCCTTTTCTGTGCGATATAACAGTGAAAGCTTGTAGTTGTCCATGTATGCGAAGTCATGGGAACTATTCAAATAGTCGTCCAAGTCCGTGTAAAGATCGAGTGGTATATTGTTAGTGTTGTAAAAACGGCGCCAAAGACATGCAAAAAGTGTCGCAAGCCCCGCACGTGTTGTGAGAGGTACATTCTGGAATGGAGAAACTTTGTAGAAAGGATTCACAATGATGGCAGCGATGAAGACTTCTTGGTCACACTGTTCCCAGCGGCGCTCGATGCTCGCAAGAACAGCTGTATGAGCTGCAAGATCAGTGTCGTTGTCGATCTTGGAGTGGCGAAAGTGCAGGAAACCAAATGAAATTGCAACATTTTCGGGTCTTGCTTAGGCTGCTTGATGAACGTTCGTCATGAGGGAAATTGGCTCCAGCAATGTTTTCCATCTACAGAGAGCATTAGTTCTGATTTTTACATTTAGATTTGAACCATACCTTGCCAATGCATGCCAAAATGTCACATTTTTGATTGTCGCAATGGCTATTTGAGTCTTTCTGCGTGACCGTACATCTCCACCTGATATCAAATGAGCTTCATGCATTGTTACAAGCAATTCGAGTGCAGGACGAAGCTCAAGGAGACGGCGATAGGCAAGATAATGTGACATCCAGCGCGTCAGCACTGCTCTGAGAACTGCAAGTGTTTTTCCAATTGTCACCATCTGTATTTCACGGAGAATAGCAAGCACACGTGTCTTGCTGCGTAGCCACGTAATTAGCTCTTGTGCCATGTCTCCATAGACCCCGTAGTCATCTTTGACCTTGAAAAGGTCTCCTACAATGAGATTCCACTATCGTTGTGTCGTTTGTAATCAGCAAGTTGTGACGAATTATGAAAATCACCATACCTGATGAGCCAAGCAATTAGGAACAACAATGTGGGGTAGCTGCTCTCGAAGCAGACGCCGAGCCTTTCGTGATTCACCAGATGTGTCTGTGGTGCAAGCGAGAACACTTGCCCCCCACTTGGTCTCGATTCTGCTGATTGCGTCTAACATCTGCTTGAGAAGTTCTTCGGCAGTGTGAGGGTCCATCGAAGCATCGTGAACTTTAATCATGTGCAACTAAATAGATAATTAGTAAAATGATTGACAGTCTCCAGTTAGATTTACCTTTCGGCGAGCAGTCATCATAAACCCCAGGAGATGATGGTGATTTTCACCAGTCCAACTGTCGCATTGCAATGTTGCATCAGCGCCTTGACATTCCTCTTTAGCGGCACCTTTGAGTATATTAAGGGCGTGGGGCAGGACACATTGCGTTAAGACTTTTGCAGAGGGAATTTTCGCTCTTGGGAGAAAACGGTCACACAAAACTTTCCACTCATGATTTTCAACCCATCGGAGCGGCAAGCCAGCGCTCGCAGTGAGTCTTGCAAGTCCGATTTCCCAATCGGCTTGATCTGCAGCAGTCCAAGCTTGATCACCGAAGCCGTTAAGTTGGTTGCCCAGTACTATGGGAGAGAGAGGCGGAAGTGAGCTAGAAACAGCCTGAGAGTAGTATTGACCAGATTGGATTAGACGTTGGCGCTTCAGATGGGATGGTAATGAGACTTCCAAGAGGGCAGGACTTGGACTGACGGACAGCGAGTCGCGGTAAAGGATACTAGAAGAACTCGAGGCCGTGTCAGTCTCAGGAATTGACAGTGTAGGCAAACTCGGACGTGCAGACTGCACAGTCAATGACGAATTGAGATCTGATGTGCATGGTGGGCTGGCAGCGAGAATGATTGGAGATATAGCACTGAGATATGCTGGAGTTGTGTTTGGCTGATGGGCCCGAGCACCTTTTCGTGGTGAATATGATTGGTGGTATTCCGTCCGTGCTTGTGAACGGACATTCTCAGAGTGCAATGTGCAATCACGCAAGTGACATAATAGTGTCGTCGGCCGACTGATTAACCAGGTGCGTTGGGGATCATTCTGGCCACTGGCCCAAACTAGTACTCCGAGTTAGTAAAATAAAGCTATTACAAAACAGGCTTGCGTATGAGTGCCTGCTATTGCCATTTCATCCCTCGGTGCATCTCACTGGCCTGCGTGAACCTGCTGCTCATCTATTGCCTGCTCATGTGCAATGCATTGCTCATAGAGCCTAGCACACACTACCTTTGCCTTTCCGCTGACCATTGAAGCTGGGTCTTTGACAGCATAACCTGGGTGCTCCACGAAATGATCCCACCACCATCCTTGGTTTGATCTCTTGCTGGTCTTCGCCATCAAGTTGGCGTGTCGAAAGTCGTGAGTCCATCTTCGAGTTATAAGCCTTGAAGCGTGCCCTTGAACCGAACACACGAAAACCACACGTTTATGTGAGTAATGATATGTGAAACGACACACGGATAACATCTAATCAAAGATTCTAGCATTGACCAGATATAGTATAGTTCGTTATAGTAGGCCCAGGAAACTGCTGAAAGTCGTGTTCAGATGCACATCGATAAACTTCGCCAGCTTTCCCACGAAATCTGGTCAATGACTGTGACTTTGGTTCACTGACCGGCAGAACACTGCTTTCGGTCCACCGGGTCATACCCAGTTTGTACTAAGCTAGTCTGAGTTTAGGAACCCACGCCTCTGTCAGGGTCGAAGTGATCAGACAAGCATCAGTCTTCCACGTGAGCAAAATCACCCACGCATCTGTTTTGAACCAGTGTTCGTCCGGTCGCCGAACGTTCACAAAAGTCAGTGAATGTTCACCGGTGAACGTCACTATGTCGACAGGTAAACGTGAACAGCTATGGTACCAGGAGTCCGAGAGAAAATATTATATAATCGTATCTGATTGGCTAAGGCCCGCATCACCAAGAAACTCGTCAGTCATTTTACTCGTCCAAAATCTCATCTGCCTGCGGAAATTCTGGGTCGTCAATACCATCGGCATCCAAATCCAACAGCTCATATAACTCAACCTCCGCATCTAAGCCTCGTATGGCTGTTTGGTAGAAGGATCCTAGCCAATCTTGAGCACGAGAAAAATCAAAGAGATCCTTGATAGGAATTTGCTGGAAGTCTGACGGATTGGTAGCTGCCTCCGTAATCTCGGAGATGGTGAATGTCTCTTCATCCTCGACAGCTTGAATCAAGTGTGCAGCAATTTGCCGTATCCCTCTGTGCTCACGAACTTCATTGCTCGTCTGCTGGGAATCATCGCCGAAGGCATCTGTGTCACCCTCTGTAGGGTTAGCCTCAGTGGTATTCTGGCAGTAGCGCCGTTTGAGACGCTTCTTGACGGAGCCTGTGCAAACATGAACCTCATGGAGGTACATCTTTAACTCTGCGAGTAGCATAAGATTCTAAGTGGAAAGCCGATTTCGCCATTTCGTCAGGATTGCGCCAAAGATACTGAAAAGACGCTCACATGAAGCAGAATTTGGACAGATTGAAAGAATTCGCTGAGCAATTTTCTGGAGGGGCTTGATTTCGGAGCTGCTGTGTGAAAATCCATCCCAAATATCGAGAGGATCAACCGGTGTGCCCTATGGGTAGAAATAGGTTAGATATTGAGGAATACAGCTCTGAGTCTAGTAAATATATTACCTGTTCCTTTGCGCGAGATACTAAAATCTGTGTATATATATCGAGTGGCTGGAACTCGGGTGAACTTTTCAAATAATTATCGAGATCTGTAAAAAGTTCGAGTGGTGGCACACCACCATAAAAACGCGTCCAGAGGCAACTGAAAAGGGACATCAGCCCGGCACGTGTTGTCAGGGGAATATTTTTGAATGGTTTGTCTTTGTAGAGTGGGTCAACGATAATGGCGGCAATGAAGACCTCTTGATCAATTTGAGCCCATTGACGCTCGGCACTCTCTAGGACCGCATTTCGAGCCACAAGATCAGTTTCGTCACCAACTTTCGAATAACGGTAGTAAAGAAACCCAAACGAGATTGGAATATGTTCAGGTTTCGAGTGGGCAGCTTGGTGAATATTCGTCATTAGCGCAATTGGTTCCAAAAGATTTTTCCATCTAAATGGTAGTGCAATGTCAGTCAAAATTATGTTATGTTACAACAAGAATGTTCCTACCGAGCCATTGCATGCCAGAATGTTGGATTTTTTATTGTCATAATGGCAGCTGAGGTCTTTGCTCGTGGACGAGCATCACCTGTAGATCGTATCTCTGCTTCATGCTTTGTTATCAATAGCTCTAGTGATGGCTGAACATCCAAAAGTCGTCGGTATGCTAAATAATGTGATAACCATCGAGTGAGAACAGCGCGAATGATGCTCAATGTCTTTCCCATGGTTGACATTTGCAATTCACGAAGGAGTGCGAGAACATAGGTTTTGCTATGAAGCCATGTAATTAACTCTTGTGCAAGGTCACCATACTGCCCATAGTCATCCTTGGCTTTGAAGAGATCCCCCACAATAAGGTTAAACTGTGAATAGTAGATGAAGTTAGCTCACATACTATTCTCGCATCGACAACCTACCTGGTGAGCTAGGCAGTCAGGTGTTACCAAGTGCGGAAATTTGGTGCGAAGTAGTCGTCAAGCCTTACAAGACTCTCCAGATGCATCAGTAGTGCATGCAATAATAATGACTCCCCACTCGCTCTCGACTTGATTTATTGATTCGATAATCTGTTTGAGGAGTTCTTCGGCATTGCGCGAGTCACCAGATGCATCGTGAACACGGACGGCATGTAACTAGTAAGACAAAGCAGTTGGTTCAGCCACGAGACGGAAAAGCTCGTAAAACATCCACAGTGCTTACCTTTCGTTTTACAGTCATCATAAAACCAATCAAATGATGGCTATTCTCGCCAGTCCAGCCATCACATTGCAGAGTTCCGACTGCACCACGACATTCTTCTTTCACAGTGGCTTTGATACTGCGGAGAACTTGAGGCATGACACGTTTCGTGAGAACCTTTGCTGATGGTGCTTTTGCTCGAGGAATAAATCTATCACAAAGTTTCAACCACTCTGGATTCTCAACCCATCGTAGCGGTAATCCTGCACTCACAGTTACCCACGCTAACCCTGTTTCCCAATCTGCCTGGTCAGCATCAGTCCAAGTCTGGCTGGTTGGCCAATGAGCTCCGACGAGTGGTGACAAGACAGACCCAGTAGTGACAGGCTGCGAAACAGAGCGATATGGACCTGAAGTCAGGCGCTGGCGCTTCGAGGGAAGCGAAAGGAGCGTGATGTCAGAAATTGCGGGACTGGGTGCACGAGAATCAAATGCCAGTGGGCTTGGTAAAGATAACAAGTCCGAAGAGCCATTAGCATGCGGAGACAGCACTGAAAGACTCGGAATGAAGAGACCAAGAGCTGGTGGAGCAGAAGATGGAGGATATATTGAATGTGCAGCTGATGATGGTCCTGCGATCTGAGGGGGATCTTCGTATAATTGAGGTATGGGCAGTGTAGCATGCACTGCAGCCATGGGTTGTGTGACTTGATTGAAGCGAGCCGCAAGGTCAGCTCGCGCACGCGAACGAACACTTTCCGTATGTAGCTCGCAGTCTCGGATGTGCGTCAGGAGTGTTTTTGGACGACTGACGTGCCAAATTCGTTGTGGATCATGTTGACCAGTAGCCCACACTACAATAGAAAGTGTTAGAAATAGATGGATGGTACAATTTAAGCTTACCTGCTCCTTTAATCGCGTCCTCGTCTCATACATGATCCCGTGATCCAAATTGTACCTCGAGTTCATCACGAGCCCGTTCTGCCGCAACATAATGCTCGAGTTGTCTGGTGCAGATTACCTTAGCCTTCTGCTGCACCATCGATGCTGGGTCCGAACTCTCATAACCAGGATGTTCTGTAAATTCCGTCCACCCCCAACCCCAATTAGTACTGCGAGTCTTCCTTTTTCCGCTAACCATGAGACAACAGTTGCGGAATGGTGGTGAACGAGAGCTCAAGAATGAGTAGGCGACTGAGAGCCACAACATGCCATATAGGTGAGGGACACGAGGTTTCTGCGTGGATTATTACAGCGTTAAGCCGTACATAATGATCAAGACACAAAACTCACCTTGATCAATAATGCTACCAGATGCAGCGAAGAAGGCGAGGTCGTGTGAGAGTGACGTTTTTTCATACATATGTAGCTAGACGTCGTCACTTGCGCGCTCGATAGAGTCGATACTATCATCTATACCGTCGAGATATGAATCGAAAAGCATCAGTCAATTTCTAAATATAGAAGATACAAAGGACTCATGGCACCCGACACGTTCACAATCAAGTGAACGTTGCTGACGTTCATCGACTTTCCCACACTTTGCGTTCAGTGAATGAACACTGCGGTCACTGACTGGCAGAACACTGTTTTGAACCACAAACTTTGATATCTTCAGTTCACTATTCCCCATACTAGGTCTTCCCTTTAATCAATAAAAATACCACAGCCAGCTGCCGTCGTTTCATGGTAGCATGTGTCACATCTTGATTAATATTTACCATCCAAAGAATTTAATTTTTAAAGATCGCACCTTGAAAAAAATCATTTCATGACTGCCATTCATTTTTCCCCGCGAGAGGATAGTAAAGGATAGTAAAACTGGAATTGGGTTTCACTTGGCGCTTCACGAGAGAGGGAGCAGATCGCGAGAGATCCGATCGTGTACTCTATCTAGATGGCAGCTTCAATGGTTTTCCCATCCTCCTATATAATAAGCTGGTAGCGCCAGCTAAAGTGGCAAAACCCGCTATCTACCATAGCTGCTTCGTCAATTGCCGTGCCACCATCAGAGTCAAATCCCAAATGGTTTAATCACCCTTGTCCTTGCCAGATGCATAACACCAGTCCTATACCATACGAGCGCTCAATTTAAATAATCATGTTGCTGTCCGTAGTCTGTATCTGATATCTTGCTCAGATGGAGCAGAGAAGGCAGGAGCATATCAGCTCGGCCAGCCGACATGCTCCCCCTACAGTCATTTGGACAGCCTGATCACTGTCAAGTCGACATCATCCTTTACACATAAGTAGTGCGAGACAGGCGTCTGATCTGGTTCATGCCAATAATTTACCGCACTCAGTAACTAGTAGGGCAGAAGGGAAAGCCATGATTGTACAAGACCATTGGATTTTTATTTTTATTTTTTATTTTTGGATCCTTGTTTATTGTCCTGTGGGGCGGGGCCCTATGGTGGACACTACCTACAATATCGTACTTTGCTAAATATATGTCGTGGCTCTGGTGTGTCGATACTAATCAATGGTCCGTGCGAGAGCAGGGACTGGTGACGCCGTCTTAAGGCGTTGGAATATTGTGTTACATCTTGGGTGCGCTTCTCCTACCCTCTGGCTGCTTCCTCCTTCTTTCTACCTCATTCCTTCTCCTTTGGGGGGGTGACGTCTCCGAAGACCTGTTCCATCCTTCTTGTGCGCGCAATGTATTTGAGTGTGGCTCTGATTCCTTTGCTCTCGTTCAGGAGATACTTAATGTGGAGCTGGCTGCGGTCCTACTTCCATGCGGAGTGCATTGCAGTTGTCTGATGAAATTGGGGCACACTAATAGGAAGTGGTGGACGGTTTCTTCGTGGGCGTGGCATTCCTGGCATGTTGCCGACGGCGCTCTGGCTACGCGGTGAAGGTGTTTGTTGAGTGCTATGTGGCCGGTGCGTAGTTGAAAGAGCAGCTGTTCCGTGTTTTCTTGGCAAGTCTGCGATTTTGCTGGCGAATTTCTTGGACGGGGCCGTGTGATCTATGGATTGAAGTCGGGTGTAGCGGGGTGATTCTTTCATGATGCTAGCGGCTTCGTCTTTGATCCTGCCATAGAACTGCTGTTTGAGTGCGGATTTGCTTTGCGGGAGGCTTCTGATTGTGCCGTTTCTGGTCAGGAGTGACTTAGGGAGTTCGTGCGCTTCTGAAGAGTCTCCTGACGCGGCTTTCTTTGCTTCCTCGTCCGCTGCCTCGTTGCCTGGTATGCCTTTGTGACCCGGCGACCACCGGATGACTAGTTTTCTCCCGTCCTTGTTGGGTAGCAGGTTGCGCAGGTCGTCGTGGAACGTGTCTGCTAGGTGGTGGCCTGGTCTTGATTGGAATGCTGTCGTGGCGAGTATCGCTGCTTGGTTGTCTACTCCTAGCGCCATTGTCCCCCCCCCCGTTTCCTCCTTCCTCTTTCAACAGCTGGATTGCCAGGATCATCCCTACCAGCTCAGGCCTCGTATACGGTGTGTTCTTCATCGCTTCCCAAATGAAATCGCTTCCTTCTCATCACCTCCTCTCCCCTCATTAGTATTGCTGCGCCTCCTACTCCCCCGTCTACTGAAGATCCAGTCCGAGTATACCCGTAGGTCCTCCATGGCGAGTATGTCGTCTTCTACGGCTTGCTGCGTTGATTCTGCGATTTGCGTGTCGACGTCCGGTTCCCACTTGGGGTAGTGTCTGACCGGTTCAATCTTCTCGATTTTGGATGGGTTAATCTGAAATTCGTTCATCAGTCTATGTAGAGGTGAGGGGTGCCGTTTTCTCCCCTAGAACTCTCGCCTTTCACTGTATTCGTATACCATTGGATTTTGAAATCGACAGCCAAAAATGATCATGACGGTTGCCCGTTTTGCCCCAGAACTTCGTCTACAAGACGATCAAACTGCCCCAGCAAGGGACGAAGATTGAGATAAATCGCCATCATCAGCGGGCTCGGTATGTTTGTCGTCACCACTAAATATACACGACGTTTCTGAAATAGTAGAGGAAAATCAGTAGGTATAGAAAAGAGGATAAGAAGACGCTCAGACATAGATCGAGAATAGGGATTGCAGCTTATGACACGCCTTTACCTGCGGTCCGCTTAGCACTACTGTCACCGAAACTATACAACAACGAGGGTAACTTCCAGCTTTTCACCGAAAAAATCGCACAGTTGCTTTCCAACTTTGAATGAAAAATTGTCAAGTAGTCACGGTATGGTTACGCTCGCTGGAACTCTCCGACTCGCCGATTCAGAGAAACCTTGATAAAAAAAACCTCGGCGGAATGCTGCTAAGCTCCAGCAAATAAAAGTTTACACATACAACTTTCGCCTGACCCGGATCCGAGTCGGATGATTGTGTTCTCAAATAACAAAAATCTTGTATTAATTATTACAGTCGAGCCATGAGTTCGCGTGATTCATTCATTGTCCTTCTCCGTGGCCCAGATAGTTGAAAACGTATTTCAGACCAATAAGCTATCAGCCACCTGGGCTTCCGATGCTTCGCGAACACTTCATCATCTGTGTACTCAGACAGCGGAACTCCACAAACGCGTAGAATCAGCTGTCTGGGCAGTTTATACCGGTTCTCGTTGTATTTCAGTATCGGGCATCGAGGCCTGGGTTGGTTGCTAGACCTTCCAGCATGCCACTTGGTGCAAGTGTGGGCGGGTGGTTCACTGACTTGCACTAGTGATACAACAAGAAATGAGTTTGTCTACATAAACCTCGTCTTAATTATACCTCGAAACGCCACAACTGAAATAAAACACACTACGAGGGTGAATATCTCCTCCATGCAAAACCGCTCGGCAAGCATTCCCCTACACAATACTGCTAGTTGGTACATGTACACGCTCCTGGAAGACAGTCGAATCCATGCTAGTTTCTGCATCGGAGTCGGCCACGAGTTTAGCGTGATATTCTCGAACGCTAAGAATGAGGCGTGGTCCCAGCACAAACATCTGCACGACCAATAAAATTTGAAGAGCACAATAGGATATCTCAACTTCCATAGAATTTGACTCCTACAGAAATGATGAGCAGTAGTACAAGTAGATGGTAGCGACAGGTCGGCACACCGAGAGCCCTAGAGAGAGATAACCCAACTCGAGGCAAGAGACACAAGCAAAGCTAGTACGTGCGGAACTTGAGCAGAAGGGATGACCGCATTCACATTACAGGCTCACCTTGCAAAATAAAGCACGTGGGATTTTATCAGCACTCCGAAACAGTCCCCGATGGTCAATCCCGTCGATGGGCCGAATCGTCGCAGGTCACGGAAGTGTTTCACAGCAATCCAGACTGACAGACACAGTGCGAGGACCTCCCAAACAGTGTTGAGCACCCAGACCATCGAGGCCAGAAGCTGAAAGTCCCCCTCATATTCATAATTGCACATATACGTGCCAGAAAGTATCAGCTCCTCTAGTGTTTGTCCAATGCAATGAACCGTGTTCTTCATGTCAACAAATAAAGCTTACCCGCTGCAGAATCCTTGAGTGTTATTGCCCCGATTACTCCGCAGGCGATGTTAACAGTCAAGAAGATAATAACAAGGAAGATAAGCATCATTCTAGATCTCTGATACATGGCATGTAACCGAGCAATCATGATGACTTGCATCGTATTTCAGTCGAGTCGATATCACTGAAATATTGCAGCTCACCGCCCAGCATGGCAGTTATGACTAGATTTGTTCCGTTCAGTGCGTAACCCATAATATTACCTGAAACACCCGATTAGTGATAACCTCGTACTAAGATCAAACACTCCGGTTCACACCTATCGAGTCATTATTTTGACCCAAGTTCTATGCTCAGAATCTCACTCACCCCTACATATGATTGTATTCGTTTAGTGGGAATGAGATGGTTGTGGAGTACTCACTGCATCTGACAGCAAGAACGATGTCATATTTTCTGTGTGCCATCGGTCAGAAGAATCGAACACAGCGCATAAGAGACTTACGCAGAACGTTGATACTGATAATGAGAGATGGGCTATTAGTACTGCACCAACTTGTTGGCCACGAAAACATACACAGAATATGGTATTCCAATATATCGTATCTAGAACATTTTGGAGTCAGCACATCTTGCCAGCCACGCTATAGTATAACATGAGGTACGAACAACGAGATACAGCAAAGTCATGAGAGACCAGCGTTGCCTCTGTCGCAAATTTGTTGTATTCTCCTGTTTTTCTGCTGATATGGGACTCTGTCACTCACCCAGATCAGTTCAATCTATGACACCATTCTTACTAGTAGTAAGGAGTTGGGTGCTCCGGCAATGGCACCGACTTACCTCTTGTCCGAATGTCAGTACTGGAAATATTATAAGAATATCAGCAGTTTCCGAACACTGTCCCGCTCACCCCAATCGTACACCACCACGACGCTGGCGGCAACTGCGAAACCGCAAGTCAATGTTAGATCGAGACATACTGATGCTACGAACCTATCCAATAGCTTCAACATATGTTCAAATTGATTGCCAGCCACCAACTGGGATCATTTGAGACTACGGTCATATTCGAGGGATGGGTGTGAGTGAGTGGGGGATGTTTGGGGTGTATGACGATCTAGCGTTCGTGCTAGCTATACCACCGGTGACAGCTCCAGTGACAGCCCAACGTGATGAGGTCGGGTGAAATATGATGATCCTGTATTTGCATAACACGAAAAGTGATGAGCTCTGAAATTTCCGATCAAGACGCGCTGCATTGCAATGATCGTTATCATCGTACATTGTATCGTTCTCGTATCGTTCTCGCGTCGTTCCAGGCATAGTAGGCCCGAGTTGTCAGCGTTTCAGCGTTCAACGTTGTGACCTGCGAGCCGAATAACACGCACATGCCATGCCTGCGCTAATCGTGACAACAATCTAGGTTCCATCGTCGTACTAGCATACACTGCCTAATTAGTAATGATACAGTGTCGAAAATGTACTACCATGTCACGTGACGTCTACAGCCAAATTGCTCGTTGCGGGTTTTCTCGCAAGACGACAATGTTAACGAACGTCCTACGACGTCCGCAAGGCCTATCTAAGTTTTACTCAACACAAAATAGGTCGTTTGTTCCTCCTGCGTCTCTAAATCATTTTGATTTTCGCCAACGTCAACGCGAAAAGCCACGTCCTACGACTCCAACGTTTTATACCGCTCGTCCCGAGTTCTACGACCAGCTCTCGTCATTGGAGTCGGCCCTCCAGCATGCCAAAACAGCGCTCACAACATGTCATCTCCTCCCCCTTCCCAAGTTTGCTCGGGAGGCCCTCCCACCGCGTGTCAACGCTTGGGTTGACAAGCGAGAACTCGCCCTGAAGCTGAGAAGCACCCTCACGACGAGCCGCTACAGACGGGTAGTTCTCGTGCTCAACGAGCTCGAGACCTATAGGTCCATTTCGGAGAAGGCTGGGATTATAGAGTTGCAGGAAGGTATCGGAGCTATCACAGAGCTATTCGAGCGCGCAGACGCCGCGACGATGCTCGCGAGGGGAAAGACCAAACCCGTCAAGCTCGACGAGTATGGGCGAAGTTACACGCTTGGGAAGCGGAAGACGAGCTCCGCACGAGTGTGGATCGTGCCCGTGCAACAACCTCCCGCAGACAAATCCACCGCCTCCCTCTCCATACCAGCAGCAACAGAAACAGACTCCGCGCTTACGGCCCTTCTTAACCCTAATTCCTCGTCGAAGAGCAATGAGCCTGTATCCGTCGCTCAGATCCTCGTGAACAACACTCCCCTCTCGACTTATTTCCCTATTCCTGCTGATCGTGCTCGCGTGATTCACCCAATCAAACTCGCTGGTTTATTGGGCGCATATAATATCTTCGCCATCGTACGCGGCGGAGGTACATCAGGACAGAGCGGTGCGCTCGCGCATGGTATCGCCAAGGGCATAGCTGCTCATGATCCAGCCGCCGCAACGATTTTGAAGAAAGGTACGTATTTTTGTCCTGCACTTAACAACTTCGACTAATGTTTTTGTCCGTAGCGAAACTTCTGCGTCGCGATCCACGTATGGTCGAGCGCAAAAAACCTGGTCTTGCGAAGGCACGCAAGCGGGTATGTGTATTTTTCGTTATGTTCTTTCTCTCATTTGTTCACCTTGTCTACAGTATGCTTGGGTCAAGCGGTAGCTATTCTCAGTGTGTTGCGCAGTGCCTATGTCTCGTTCCATTGCTTTTATTGTGTCACCAATGCTCCATCAGTTTGACAATTCTGCATGAAGTACATAAGTGAATGTTGTCTAGATGTTTTCACCTCCATCGCTTGATACGACAACGGGAGGTCATCGCTTAGGACACTAACCAAGATGATTCTTCGTGGAGTCGGAGAGGTCAAGATATTCAGTGACACCTCCGAGTCAGGCTGTCAGCCACACACCTCTCAGATGGTTCTCAAATTTCAATCATCCTCTGGACATAGTAGCGCACCAATTGAGCCTCAATCGTTGGTTCGTTATAAACCGGTTCCGTCTCGCTGTGTAGTGGTCCATGTAGGATGTGTCTGCGCTCACTCAGCCGTGTATCCTACTGTAAAGAGTTGGACAGACGAGCGCCCATTCGTCCTGCATTCCACCACAATGACATCCAGCAAGTCATCCCCACGCCTTGCACTTCGCTTCACAGCTTGACCGTTTCACGATTTTCATTCACCGGCATAGATGCCAAAGATAAAAGATATCATTACATTACCTGGCACGAGTATTCCATAAAAAAGCATAAAATATGCTACAATACATCGCCGCATGACTGAAGATTCGGTCCAATAAGAAAGGCGCCAAGCAGCGAAGATTACCAGAAGTCTATATTTGAGTAGGGATGGATGGAATGGGAGAGAAAGTCATTGGAATAGGACGTTCACTACCTCGCTTTGTGCAAAGCCTGAATTGCAATGTGGACACCGCCGCTGACGTGTCGAGATCCTCGCCTCGACGCATTGTTTGCAAAACGCTGGATAGGAGGGAATTAGTTCGCTCATGCGTTATCGATTTCTAGCAATGATACGTACTGTGCGAGCACTTGGTGAGAGCGACTCCGCGCATGTTTTCTTTGCATGTCGAACATTTAATGAGTCTCTGTGAACCCATTCAATAATCACTTCCAAACGCTGAAGAGGGTGTAGCATACCCAGACAGACGCAGCCTCTTCCATAAGGTCTGCTTCCTTTTCACTTGCTGAAGCAGATTTCAACTTCTTCATCTCAACACGGAGTTTATTAACCTCGGCTTTCGTACGAGCTAAGTCGTCGTCTCTCTTGAATAGACAGCCCTTGAGGTGGTGGATGTGGGCGTATTTTTCGTCGGCGACCTTTCGAACCTAGGCAAAGAAGTTACGGATATGGACCTGGCAATGATGCAAAATCGTACATTCTTCATCATCTCTTCGGTACATTCGGCCTGCTTCTTATACATTAGGGCATCGGTTTCAAGAACATTGAATCTTGTTTCTGCTTCATCCATCACTCGATGCAGACGCTGGTTGGCTGCATCGAGATGACCCTGAGTCAAAATGACGATGGTAAGAGACGAAGGAGAGGCAGTAAAGGGACGCACTATTTGTTGTTGTAGGTTTTTCTCGCTGTCAGCCAATCGTTCGACAACCTTGGCTTGTTTCTCGAGGTTCCGAATGGCGTTTTTCCGCTCAATCTCGACGGACTCCCTGTCGCGCATGGCCGCAAAGTACTTGTTATCCGCCTTCGCTTTCTGGATGCCAAGTGTTCATTTAACCTGCCGTACGAATGAGAAACGGCGACGGACCTCGTGTGCGCTCTTAGCGATCTTTTCCTCCGCCGCGGTCAAGCTCACCACCTTATTCTTTAATTGCCCATCCAAAGCCTCCCATGCTCCCGAAAGCCTTTCCACCTCTGCATAAATTGCGTCCTCCGCCTGCTGATGTTGCTCTGCAAGAAGTCGCATTTTCTGGAGCTCATCTTCCTTCGCTTGCAATTGCCTAGCGAGGTCCGAAGAGGGTTCTCCAAGGAGAGATCGATACCGTGATAATTCTGTTGTGACGGCAGCGAGCTCTTCTCGGGTAGCTGCTTCTGACGCAATATGTCGTGCAATATCGGGTTGCTCTTCTCGTATGGTGGACATGGACTGCTGAAGTGCGGTGAGCTTTGATTCGGTTTCACTGTGTGATGTCAATGATACCCGTCTCCACACTTCAGAATATGATACGTACAGCAGTTTCCTCCGAAGACCATCTACGTATTGAAGATCATCAACTTTTCCCTCCCAAAAATGCTTCATGAGATCTTCATTGCCGGCATGCGCAGCTAATTTCGCCTTATGTCTCCTAACCTCCGACTCAAGTTGCGTTATCCTTTCCTATTCGCAATGTATCAACAACTTGGTATGAATCTGTGTGTGACTGGCGCACCGCTCGTGATTCGGCGAGGGCCTTGAGCTCCCGAGATGACTGATATTTTATATTTTCACGACTTCTAAGTTCATTTAATTCGGCATGCAGCAGCTCACGTTGGTCGCGAAGGCGAGTGAGATCTGCATCCCGCTTAGCAAGTACAACTTTGAGTTCTTGGTTCACTTGTTGCGCAGAAGCCTGACAAAGATGAAATGAACAAGTAAGAGGACAAGAGTGGAGTAACCTACCCGAGTCTCCTCCTCAAATTGTGTCCGACTTGATTGCAGGTCTCGTATCGTGACGTCCAACCGTCCTATTCTGCTGTCGTTCTCAGCTTTCGTATGCTCCAGTTGATCCCTACGCTCAGATAATATCTTGTAATGCACAGTCCCAGAGACCATTTCAACTGTTGGAGCGGCGCGCTTTGATGTTTTAATGTAAGTATTGTCCTGTGGAAGGTAATGATTGACAAACCTCAACCTCGAGCTTCGCTATGGTCTCCGCCTGGGTCCTAATTTCTGCCTCTAGTTTACTTGCACGTTCAGAGGAAATTTTGAGCTCCAATCGACAAGCTTCGATATCTGACAGGGATGAATCATTATGACCATTTATTTGAGGCGGCTAGAACATGTGAGTTCCATACAATAGTGAGAAGAACCCGTGGTTACTGACTGGTGAAGTTGATGACCCATGATTTGGGGTGCTTCCTTCCGCTGGGCATGGTTGGTCCTGGCTTGCCTCATCCTTTGCCCCACCCTTTGTCTGCATGGCTGCAACGGTGCCACTTTGCATACGGTCTAACTTGATCTCCGCAGCAATAAGGTCGTCGTGTAGTTGTTCCTTCTCTGACTGGACCTCGTCAAGCCTCTGCTGCAGCAGTGCTATCTCAGAGCGAAGGGCAATACACTAGGTCGAGTCAATATGGTATGGTATGGCCCACTGAAAATACTGACCTCGGTCTGTGATGTCTGACTGCGTTGATATGCCTGATCATTGAAGGTGACCGGATTTAGCTTCATAAAACTTGTAATTAGTTCTTCGGTTGCAAGCATGTTCTTCTCCAGTGCAGCTTTGAGGTTCGAGTCAGTTGAAATGTGCTGCGACAAGTCAAAAATATCTAGTACAATGTTTAACAGAAGCCAAGTCGTGGAGGGAGTGCTCGACCCACCTTTCGCATCGACTTCGACGGCTGGGAGTTCCTCTGGTGGCGTCAGGGTTTGAACAGTGTCTACCAACTATCCCACCAGAACGTTGATACCCACAACTGAGATGGCAGTATCATATAACATACCTGCTTCCAGCATGCGGCAATAGCTACTAGACCTGCCTCGCACGAGCTTCTTCTCTGCTCAAGTTGAGCTATGCGCGCCTGATTCCGCTCGTTCTCTCTCGAGTAATGCTTCATGCGCCTGAAGATGGCCTCCTTTCGAAATAGCTAGTAAAGAGTAAGGTTTTTGTACGCCGTAAAGTTACAAGAAATGCCAAAATTACCTCTAGCTGGTGGTTGTCTGCAGGTTCTTCTGCGTCGTAATTAGCACTCAAGCCGTTGACCTCCGGGCTCCCACTCGTGCTCGTTAACACCCGCTTTTTTGCCTGAGCAACCTCTCCATCGTCTGGCAAGGGCCTCTTTCTTGATTCCAACATGATGATGGATGAAAAGAGGCGTTGGTAGGACGCGACGAATGGAATAAACACCTTCAAAATGGACCTTAGCAATGAACAGTATCTGGGTTTGAAACTCCGATGGCTGTAGCGGGTTGTCGGGTTTATCGCCAACCCGCCTAATTTTTGCATGTCCTTCTGACCTGTCATGCAGACATTTGTCCGGAGGCTGCCCAGTTCATGGCAATGGGCGCTATACAGTTCTAGATCATCCAGAACTTCTCCAAAGTGCTTGGTATCATGCTCAGGTAGACGCGCTGCTTCAGCAGCAGCCGCGGTCGCCAAGTCCCCACCGGTGGAATATGAGCCACCAACTTACCCCACATATCAGCTATCAGAGAAAGATGTGCAAAGGCTCAATTTCCAGAGGAACATTGGTGTTTCCGCCCACATTGATTCCGGAAAGACCACTCTCACAGAACGTGTACTGTTCTATACCGGTCGTATTCGGGAAATTCACGAGGTGAGTTGGTGAATCTTTTTGGTTTCCAAATAGCATTTGTTTCGCAGTCAAATTTGTTCACATGGGACGCGACTTATTTTTTATTCGGCTAAGGTTCGAGGTCGGGATGCTGTTGGTGCCAAGATGGATAGCATGGAGCTTGAACGCGAAAAGGGCATCACTATTCAAAGTGCTGCTACGTTTTGTGATTGGGAAGCAACTTCACCTGTGACAAACGAGAAACAAAAGTATGCAATTAATATCATCGATACCCCAGGTAATTTGGTTGTCTAACCTTCTCCGTGCTGAAAATAATGCGTCTTTGCAGGCCACGTCGATTTCACCATAGAGGTTGAGCGCGCCCTCCGTGTCTTGGATGGTGCTATCCTAGTTCTCTGTGCTGTATCTGGTGTACAGGTGTGTAAAACATAGTCAAATTGGTCAACAAGATCTTATTATTTGTATAGAGCCAAACTACCACAGTTGATCGACAAATGAGACGGTATAATGTTCCTCGGATTTCCTTCATTAACAAGATGGATAGGTAAGTGCCCATTCGTCGATTTTGAAGTTCGAATTTTGATTTTCCCTCGCAGGCCTGGCGCCAACCCATGGCGAGTCATCAACCAGATCCGGTCAAAACTCAAGATTGCAGCTGCAGCGGTTCAGGTGCCTATAGGCGTTGAAGACGAGCTGAAGGGTGTAGTCGACCTTGTACGTTGGAAGGCCATCTACAATGAAGGAGAAAAGGGGTATGTCTCTAACAACTTGTCTTCCCCGGCTGTGTTAACCATATGCTGCAGCATTAATGTCGTAGAGTCTGACGATATTCCTGAATCTGTGCTCGATCTCGCCAAGGCTAAGCGTACCGAGTTGCTCGAACAACTTGCTGAAGTGGATGACGAAATAGGTGAACTGTTGATCATGGACGAGACTCCCACAACTGCCCAGCTTGTTGCGGCCATTCGTCGCGCCACCGTCGGTCTCAAGTTCTCACCAGTCTTCCTTGGCTCCGCGATCAAGAACACCGCCGTCCAGCCCATGCTCGATGGTGTATGTGCCTATCTCGCGAACCCCGCTGAGGGAACCGTGACAGCCCATGATACAACCCAGCCTGCATCCGCTCCACCTGTTCCACTTGTCCCTGCCTCAGATGCACCTCTCGTCGGCTTGGCTTTTAAGCTTGAAGAGGGACGGTTTGGCCAGCTGACATACATGCGGGTTTACCAAGGCACTCTGAAGAAGAGCGGTATCATTTATAACGCCCGCACTGGCAAGAAGGTCAAGGTTCCTCGACTAGTCCGTATGCACAGTAACGAGATGGAGGTACGCGTCTTTGCGGTTTACGCACTTCAGACCTCATGTCCTTGTGAATTAGGATATCGAGTCTATCGGTCCCGGTGAGATTTGCGCTATCTTCGGCGTTGAATGCTCCTCTGGTGACACTTTCACCGATGGTTCGACTAGTTTTTCCATGGTAAGCACGTTAATACTCTCCTGCTGGTGCCGGTCTCACCCATGTTATTCTGAAGACGTCGATGTTCGTCCCCGAACCTGTGATTTCCCTCGCAATCAAACCTGAAGGCAAAGAGACTCCCAACTTTTCTCGTGCCCTGAACAGATTCCAGAAGGAAGATCCAACGTTCAGAGTTCATCTTGACAAAGAGAGCAAAGAGGTATGTATACTCGTATGCAATATCACTCCTTTATTCAAGTTTCACTGCAGACCATTATTTCTGGCATGGGTGAACTTCACTTGGAGATCTACGTCGAGCGCATGCGTCGCGAGTATAATGTTGCTTGCACCACCGGTAAACCTCGCGTCGCCTTCCGCGAGACCATCACGCAGCGTGCAGAGTTCAACCATACGCACAAGAAACAAACTGGTGGCGCAGGGCAATTTGCACGTGTCATCGGATACATTGAGCCCATGGAATACAGCGAGGACCTTGGCCGTGATGTTGACTTTGTGAATGTCGTTATGGGAGGGAATGTTCCTACTAATTTCATTCCTGCTGTGGAGAAGGTACGTTGACGCGGTTACTAGAAGATCGACCATGTCTTCATGTTGTTGCACAGGGCTTTTACGAGGCGCTTGAGAAGGGCTCACTGTCAGGTAACCCCATCACTGGCTGCTGCTTTGTGCTCAAGGATGGTGCTTTCCATGCCGTGGACTCGTCTGAACTTGCTTTCCGAAACGCCACTATTGGTGCATTCCGCGAAGCTTATAAAAATACAAAGCCGGTCATTCTCGAGCCTATCATGACTGTCGAGGTTGTTGCCCCATCCGAATTCCAGAGTACGTCAGAACCCTTTTGGTTGCGTGAATGAACACCAACTTCTTCTATAGGTGCTGTCATCGGTGGACTAAATCAACGGCGAGGTACCATCATTGACAGTGAGGTCCGCGATGAAGAGTTCGTTTGCATTGCAGAAGTCGCTCTGAATGACATGTTTGGCTATTCGAGTCAGCTCCGCGGTGCGACACAGGGCAAGGGCGAGTTTACCATGGAGTACAAGGTATGTTATGCCTGTCTGCTAAAGGGTAGGAGCTTATGTTGTCCTTGTAGAACCACATGCCTGTACTACCCAACGTTCAGAAGGAACTGGAAGAGGCCTACCGCAAGACGATGCCACAGGCAAAGAAGTAGATTTATTACATTAATAGACATATCACTGACCTACATAGAACTTACAAGCCTGGATCGTGGCTTGATCTCAAACAACACTAGAGCCTAAATAATACACATCACTCCGATCTGATATCATGCTTTGTCGATACATCGTCCGAAGGGTAAGGTAACCTAGTGACGCGGAAGCGCCAAAATAACCACTTCGCTAGCTTCCAACTCCAATATTTCGCAATCCGCCTTGTCGCCGTTCCCGATTTGCGTCTCCACGCAAGTAAAGTCCATTGGCTTCCAGAAAGCTGGTGAGCTCGTGTATTCCAGAATAAATTAAAGTTGCCCGTTACCTTGTACAAAACCGTCATCGGTTGATCTAAAACATGCTGTAAAAACTGGAAAGGGAAATATTGGTAGGTCACTTACGCCAAATTGCAGTGTTATACATGATTCCTTGCCTTGCACTCGCTACGAATGCACGAAGAGTATTGAAGTCGGGTTTGTCGTCTGCTCCATTGTGAGCGACCACCACAAGGTATGCACTACCTGGCTCCTTCAGCGCCTCGTCACCCTGTATACCTCCCCCACCCATAGGAATGAAGGCCTGGTTCGTGTATGGATGACGCTCGACGACCTTGAGCTCCACACCACCATTAACAACTTTGGTCGGATTGCAGCGATAGACAGACAGCCCACTGCTAGCCCCCAGACCAGCTGGATACGACGATTCTAAAGGTGAAAGTTTATGGAATTTGGTTGCAGATCCCTGATTCGCAGGCGTGATCTTAATCCCTGGGGGAGCTGCGGTATGATCACTATATGCTTGAACGACTTGGCCAAAGGGTGAAAAGGCTTCTGGTGTAAGAGGAAGAACGGGTATGGTTTTGACTTGTTTAATTGCTATAGGGGCCGATTCAAGTGGCACAGCAGCACCGTTTTCTGCTGTGTCACCGGGTCTGACCGCAAGGTCTGGTGTAGTGGGACAAGGTCCCTTCGTACCATAGACTCGTACGCGCTTGATACCACCATCAGGATATATGGTAAGCTTTACGTGCGTATAGGCAATACAAACATCTGCTTCCAGTGCAAAGAAGTGCCTCCGATGCGGTCCGAGCTTGACTGGGGACAAAATCTGTGTCCAATCGGCGGCGTCGCTATCTGGCACCTCGTCTTCGCTGTACAAAGCATGGAGTTCACAGGTCTCCGGGAAGTTGCCCTTGAAATGTGCCGTGTCGATTTCGACCGTTCCTAGATGACCCGGTGTGCCCCTAAATAGCCACCCATAAGCTCAATTCATGGGACACCGGGAGGTTTCGGTGACTTACAATTTAATAATCACCCAATCCTTGTGGCCTTTCTGCCGGCTTCGCTTAGTCTCCCAACCATCGCCCATATCTTTACCTGCAGAGATATAGTACCGAAATCAAACTCCCGGGAAGCGCGAGACACCCACCTCGTCCTGGGAGAATCAGATTCGCGCCAACACCAAAATGTTGGTCAGACATATATGTCACGCGACCTCCAGCGAAGACATGAGCGAGGTCGAATACTTCTTGAGTGCTGTCAGGCTGGACGGGAGCGACGTTACCGTAGACACGGAAACGCGCCTATAATTAAACACGTGAGTTTCAGATTCGAGGAGTTGGACACGAGTGTTTACAATACCACCGTCCGGATACATGTTTAACTTGACAAACTTCACTCGTCCGGTTTCTGGTATCTTGAAAAGATGCCGCTGAGTCGGGCCGAGTGGGACACGGGGTAATATTTCCGTCCACTGTAGTGTCATATATCAATTTAGGAAAACCGGACGCGAGATACAGACACGAACCTTTTCATTGTTCGCGTCATGTTCATCCAGTGATGAATCAATTATACCATCTACGGACACTTCAGGGGCTTCATTACCTACTCATTACGACGACCTTATCGATATCATTTATTGTGTAAAGATAAGACTGAGACAAACCGTTGAAATGGGTTGTGTCGATATCGAACCCGACGATTGTACCCAACGTACCAAGTTTAATGACACACCTGTGCGGAGAACACTTATATCGCGACATGTTATGCGGATCATACCTCGTCAACATACCAGTCGTAGGAAGGATTATGTCTCCGTGTCTCCCAGCCGCTATACAGCGCGCCATTAGGGCCAAACTGCCCTTTGAGGCTGGGAGCTGGCTATTGAGAGGGACTTGGAATTGTTTTGCAAACTCACACTGACCATGGAACTCACCTCGACTTCAAGCAAGTGAAATGCCTCAGCGAAGAACTCGTCTGAGACCTTCACAACTTTTCCTCCTAGTGCGACGCTGGAGAGCTCTGAATTCAACGGGTCGCGTGAGGATTGAACAAAGGGCAAATATATATAATACACACCAGTATTGGACTTGAAGGTTTCATGGAAGGCTTCAAGCGGGATGCTCTCGTATGCCATACTATTAACTTCTTTGCGTACAAGGTGGTGGATATAGGACAAGATGAATTCCTCCGCCGGCTCCCCCCGCTATCTTATCTTGCTGTGGAATCCCTCACGGACGAATTTGGGTTTTCGTTAATTCAAACACGCGAGCAGTGGCGCCACAGGCAGGGGTCTGTTCTAGATAGCAGAACCGGCTCGTACTAGTCCATAATCATTATGATCAAGGTGATCGAAGGAGCCAACCTCGTGGACTTCAAGTTAAAATCTGGATTCGTTTGGACCGCCGGAAGGAGATAACGATGCACATCGTTAGTAAGCATGGCTTAAAAATGTGACGGTGAGGGACTTCCGCTACTTAGCACGATACTATTTTATGCTCGCAGGGTAGGCTGTAGCTTCTAGCGCTCACATGAGTCGATTAGGAAGGTTACGTGAAGTACATACTAGAACTTGATGCAAGTTTCAGCGTAAAGTCCAACTGTTCAATCTCTTGATGCCGAGCATATGTAGCTCACAGTTAGGAGTAAGCAAAGCACGATTATGAGGCAATCTACCATGCAATCAGGTTGACAATAATAATATATATGCTCTTTGGGGTGTGAACTTGCAACGTGCACTTAACTGTTAGAAGAGTGCCCATACACCAGCTCGCCCTATTGGAAGCAATGATATCTCTGGCATGCACCACGACCACGGGTGAAACTGCCAGAACAGGTTGTCTCCGCTGTATATCCGACACCAAAGGTTTTGAATCACCTAGGAAGTCACGTATGCTATCCTTCAGACCAAGATGTGTTGCTTGCTTGATGCTGGAGGGTTGGGAACGCGTATCGTAATCGGGGAGTCCTCAGCGAACAGTTTCATGACTTGGAGCCCAAACTAGATATGAAACAGTTTAATCACTCTGAAAGGCAGGAAGAAAATGGCACCAGGCTCGGCAGCTTACAGCAAGACACTCAGCATACACCAGTCCTCCTTAATCCCTGCTCAACACCTCGACATCCAGGATCCAGAGAATGGAGGTAGCAGCAGCGCGTGCATCATTCCGATCATCGTTGTTGAGTGGTTTGAAAATCTCGAAGCATCCACTGGGCTGTCAGAGTAGGATGGTATTGTATTGAAGAAAATGGATGACACTATAACCGCCGCAGACTGCGCCACTGGTACTACTAGCCCAAAGGATCCTAGTATCGCGAATCAATCACGAATACTTGTTGTATCATCTCGTCCAGAAAGGCGTCAGGATATCCACTTAAACCAACGAGTCGTCATCGCCCTTTGCGTTCCAAGGTCCAGTTCCGCCACTCTGTCATGGCGGTAATGGGGGCATCGGAGGAGATGGTGCAAGGGGCGGTCAGTACAGCAGAGAGCTCATGTCGCCAGATGAGAAGGCGACACCGGCAAATGTCTCACCCGAGCTGTCTAGCATTGCGAATATTGGTATCGCGTTGTTGGACTTTCTTCCACGGATGACGCAGCCCTGGGACGATTCAAATCGACGAAGCTGCGGAACACAAATGTTACAGGATACCTAAACCAACGTCGTCCTCTGCATTCTGGAGTCGAAGTCGATGGTCTGAAGCCTAGAATACAGTACGTTGCTGTCCGCGTATTAATTCATCATCCCTCCCCGTCATCAGACATATATTCTGACTCACTCTCGCTTCCCTCCTGGGAAAATTTTCGCCACCTCCATCAAAGCCACCTCCACCGATCGGCAGAACAGCAACGGGCATGCCAAATTTCAGCACCAACTATGGGACAGACATCTTCAAACGAAGATGTGGCGCTTGGGAATGTGGTGAGATCTGGAGACGGCGGAAATACGCAAGGCGAGGGGTCTACATGGGGTTGATCAAAGTTTTCATCAAGCTCACAGTGAGAACATTTACTATAGCATTTACACTTCGGCTTTCTGCGAATCTAACATCAAATCTATCAGAATTACAAAGGTCCTGAGTGATTGAATTGCGAACCTTCAAATCCGTCAGGATGATCAAACGCCAATCATCGCCAATCAAGTCCGGTTGCTTTGCCACATAAGCGCCACGTGCAATAATTGTCATTGTCATGGCGCCTCACCCTTCACAGTGGGAGATTCCCGTCTGTATTCCCCGCATGTGGGCAAAATGCCACGTGTGGTCACCGTGAAATACCCGGAGAAGAGTCTCCGTTCGGAGAACCAATCAGCAGTTAGGCTTCTCTCGATCATGGGTCGGTCAACCACGTCGTTGAAGCGGTAAAGACTTCATATCTCGGACGTCATGAGTCACGGCAGAAACGGAGTAAGATTGCTATTATTACGCGCATCTGGAAATGAGAAGAGTGTCGATCACTCGAGGACATGACACGTGGATGTGAGTATCATCAAGCGCGTGCAAGGACGACACGTTTGACATTCCATGGGTCTTTCCATACTTGCGTGTTTCGCAAGCCTGCTGACTGCTGGAGTATACCCTCGACCGCATCTGCTTGAGCTCGGCCCACTTCCAGTGCCACGATTGAACCGTCACGCAGCACCCCTTTTTGTCTGAGAAGCTGGGAAATTATACGATAGAAGGACAGGCCATCCTGTTCCTCGGAATCTGGGAGGTCTCCCAGCAATGCGGCAGGATCTTCGTAATTCTTGACTGATACAGGAAGCTCATCATACTCTCGTTTTGGAATATAAGGAGGATTCGCCGTAATAATGTCGAATGGCGGCAGGAGGCTTTTGAAGACGTCTGGATCACGGAGATCACCAAGCACTGGCATGAATACGTTTTGACTGTATGGAGTCAGGGACAAGGGCTGGGATGATGGGATGTTACAACGTGCTGCATTATCTGCGGCTAAGCGGATCGCGTCTTGAGATATGTCTACACCATAAGCACGAGTACTGCCTGGTGGCCAGAGGTGACATAATAAAAGAGGTATGCAGCCGGTGCCAGTGCATAGATCGAGAATGGTTAGCGGACGGAGGGGGGTCGGCGTTAGCATATCCGCAAGGCGAAGTGTCCAGTCTTCAGTCTCGGGACGAGGTATTAATGTTGGAGGGCGTGTTAACAAGTCAAGTGGACCAAATGGCGTAGTGCCTAGAGATCTGCATGAGTTTAATAGCACATGGGATTGGTCAACTAGCCTGCACACCCAAGATATATTGAAGCGGTTCTCCACTCAACCTGCGCTGGAGCATCGCGGGAAGTGTGGGAGAATGAGATATGGTTAGAGCTTGCTTCATCCATTTGAGTTCACGTGTGGCGGTTTCACGACCGAGTGAAGAAACCAGCCTAGTGAATAATTGTTTCACAGCGGCCGTGTCACTAGGCATCCAAGTTAGAGTATATCCCAAGCAAACTTGATGGCTTGTCGTCCTTGAACCTATAGAATTTTTGCCTCATGTTAAACGAAGTGTCAAGCCGAAATTAATACGGACCGTTATCGGCAATGCCGACCGGTTTACGGCTATTTTTCTTGATTATGTAACTGAAATACTAAAAAAATATTATATGTACTTGGCAGTAATTAGAATTGATGTAAAAGGAAGGATATCAGTCGCTCATCGGTTTACGGCCGACGTCAAAGTTTCCCTTGCTTCCAACCGACGGTCATAATCCTTCTCCCTCTTATTTCTTACAAGTCTTTAACAGTTTACTTTGCTGATCATTATATGTGTTCATAACAATTCTCATGGCAGCAGATTCCGCACTCACTACTACATCTTCAGAAATGACTATGGTCGACCCATCCCCTGTGACTACTGCTGCTCCTTCACCATCTAGCGCATACGTGAATCCTTCTCAGATGGTCACTCCAGAACCACAGGCAGGCCCTTCTCATTACCGCACACAAAAGACAAGGTCGCTGTGAAGAAACGTAGACGCGATGATGACACAGAAGCTCCTCGCAAAAGCAGGGACGGTCCCAAGAAAAAGAAAGCAAATCGTGCCTGCGCGCATTGCCAGAAAGCACATTTAACATGTGATGATTGTAGGTCACCTGTTTGTTGCCCGGATCTTGCACATGTCAAACCTTACATATTTCTTCTAACAGCTCGTCCTTGTCAACGCTGTGTCAAGCGCGGAATTGCCAGTACCTGTACAGAAGGTCACCGCAAGAAAGCCAAGTATCTCCTCGACGATGACGAACTTCGTGCGTGCTGTTCTGTATCTCCGCTTGCCCGGTTAATTTGATCACGTGCCCATGACAGAACAACTGAAGAAAAAGGGCAGAGTTCCTGAATCGAGTTCAGAGCCCGCACCCGCGCTCCAACCGACATGTAACACGTCTTGGCCCTTTTGTTTAGTCGTGTGATATTCTGACACTGCTTGTAGCTGAAACCTTCCAATCGCACGATCCACTCTTTAATGTGTCGTTCGATCCCAATTTCACGTTCGGCTCCGAGGCCGCCAACCTAGAGTACTCCATACTTTCTGCGATCTTGGGTAATCCAAGTCCTCCGGAATCTGGTCCAGCACCATCTCCGTCACAACAACAGCCGCAACAACAGCAACAGCAACAGCAACAGGTTTCCCAGCCACTCCCAAATTCGGCGTGGTCCCCTGAGCCACTTCACGCACAACCCCAGTATATGCAGGGAGCGCCAAGCAATTTTGGGTCTCCGTTCGGCGATCCGCCTCAGTTATCGATGCCGCAGTCGGATAGCCTGTCTGCTTCTCAACCGTCGCCAACCTTCCTTGCAAGCTATCCTGCGCCACTGTGTCGAACTTCGTCGCCAGCACCGCAATACTCCTACGCTCAACCACAGCCGCAATTATCGGCTCCATATAACCCGCACTATTCGCGTGGTGTTATCAGTCTCGGTTCCTCAAGCGTAATACGCACGCCATCAAGGGATACTCGTTCTCACTCCTACGAGTCTTCGTCGCGGACGTCACCATCACCTACGATCCAAAGCGGTGATCACCATTCTGTTCGTATCTACTTTATCATACTGTGCCTGGCTTATCTTCCCATTCAGACCATCAACGTAACAGCGCCTTATGATTATACTGAAGGTTACCACTTTCTCATGAAGCATCTCCCGAGTCGGTGCGTATACTCTGTGTGCTGAGAAGTAGAGAGCTTCTGGCCTGTGTGGTCAAATCCTAATATTATCTTGGGTTGGATTGCCCCTGGGACCCTGGAACGTTCAGTTTTGAAAAGAATGACATATTGCGCATTGTCCGAGCACTCGCCATCTTCCGACCATCGCTTATTGCTTTGCAAATGCCCATGACGGATGAGGACGAAGTATTCGTGGAGAAATGTTTCCAAAGATCACTGCTCGTACGTATATTACTTTATTCTCACATGACGCTAGTTTTGATTTCCCATGTAGGAACTGGAAAAGCTTATATCGTACAGCGGCACACCGACGGTGGTCTGGAGGCGAACCGGCGAAATCTGCCTCGTCGCACCCGAGTTTTGCATGCTCACTGAGTGGCGTCTGGAAGACCTCGTTGGAAAACGCAAGTACATATACGAAGTCCGTATACTTTGTCTCTTTCTTGAAATCACGTTGACCTGGTGTTGGTGCCAGCTATTCGAAAACCAATCCGTCGTCGAATACTGGGAAAACTTCGCCTCTCATGCCTTTGAGAATACGACCAAATCGGTATACTCGCATTGCGTTCTCCTCAAGCCCTCCGGCGCGCCGATCCCCTCGACCTTTTGTTTCTCAATACGAAGGGACATCTTTGATCTTCCCAGCATAGTCATCGGTAAGTGATATCTCGACTCCCATCGATATACTGACGACAGGCACGCAAAAGGCCAATGGTTACCGCTCCTATGACCCGATGTCCCACCCGGATTATTGTGGTTCCCTTATCTATCTATCTATCTACATTTGTATCGAGATACTGCATTCCTTGGAGAGGATGGCTTAACTCTGTACATTACATTATGAACTTCTTATATTGCACATGATTTCGCTTGCGCTGCCACAGCAATCATAGAATCATTATTCTAGTACTGATATTCTAAACGTAGACAATGAAGCTAGCTTTCGGTCCGTCTCATTCCAATTCGTACAATCTATGCACGCCTTTATGAGCAACGGAAATATGCGCCTAGACTGAAGACAAGGTACCAACGAATAAGAACGAGTGGCCGGAATTGGGATTCGGTAAAACAATAGAAATAGTCCAATCTCGAAGGAATACAACAACCACACACTCAGTGCTCATTCCCTTTCTCGATGGCATTTACACTGCTCCTTCGATATTTGCATATTCGCTCTCGACACCTGGTTCGATCAGGCATGCGTGGGTGAGAATGAGAAACGCGGATGCTCCGATGAGCCAGAATAAAGTCATGAATGGAGAGGAGAACCACAGGAGGGGGATGCCGATCACGAAGAGCCCTGTGTAGAGGGTCTTTTGAGTGACGACTTGTCCATAGACTTCCTCTAAAGCCCAAAATCAGCCCCAAATCAAGGGAGAAAGAGATGGAGGAGTCGCACCAAAACGGTTGATGACAGCAAAGCCTCCAAAGAGGAAGATGAGGGATAAGAGAAGGAGGGGACTTGCGATACTAGGTGAGGGGACGACATTAGCTGTGGGTTCAGGGTTGGACTCAGCCTACGCACAGGGAATATACTGCAAGAGCAGCTACGATGAGAGTGTAGTTCCCCGAGAAATACCGAGTGTTATATGTGAGTCGCTATGAGTTCGGTCTCAGCATCGTCCTCGGGGCATACAACAACCACACAAAACGCACCGATACTGCCGTGTTAAAATCTGCAGGTCTTGAAATACGGTGGATATCAAAGAACTCTGCAGGAGTTCTGAGTGTGCTCAAGCGGGTTTCCTGAATAAAGTTCTTCACTATGAGCAGCCAAATTTTTCCTTTCACGCAGAGTACTACATACCCGGAAAGACTTGAGGGCGTCAACAACACGAATAGCAGCTTCCATAACTGTTTAGTAGTCTAGGTTGGATGGTAGTTGGTTGAGAGTATGGTCTGTGGTTGGTCTGCGGGCACGGTATTTGTTCAAGGTTTTTCTGCTGCGCTGCTGCTGCGTTCCGGCTTGAAGTTCGCGTGTCGGTTTTAGTGACCAAACAGTGGTGAACACGTCTTTGTTGTCAGCGCGCCAAATCGAGAGGCGTTTATATTTGATACCTCATTATCACCGCTCATCATTGTCTACATCGTCAAACTAGCGCTTGGGCTTGCATTATACTACATATCATCCAGCTTGCTATTTCCATTGACTACACCATGATCAGACGCACGCCTACCATGATTCCAATGTCAGATGCCGATGTCCAAGAAATCCGAGACCTCGTGGTAGACCAAAAGTCTCGCTTCGAGGCCAAGCAAAAGACCCTCCTCGCAATGAAAAAAGTGGCTGAACATCCAATCCAGCCAAACGACCCAGAGACCTTGCCGTGGTTCCAGCTATTGGTAGCTGAGAGGAATAGACGGCTCGGTATACCTGCCCCGAGCACAGCTATTCATGGGCCGAGCACCGGTCCGAGCACATCAGGTTTGACTCAAACGCTTCTAGCTCGAAGACTACTCCAAACTGACAGCCTCATAGGATCCAGTTGATATACACGCGAGGTAAAATACAGATGAAGCGGTGCTAGACGCAGTAGACCAAAGTACGAAATAACATGACACATCAGGGCACGGATCGTCGGGAGTCGGCTTGTCAGGGCCCGCTTTCAAACGCATTCCTGAATCCTGTACATCACGGTGTCATCAGCCCCATATCAGAAACGTCAGACAATATCCCCAAACTTACCATCAAGGTTTCTCCTATCACATAACGCTGCAAGGTCAGACCTCTGAAGGTGCAAACAAGTCGTCTTGAGGCTATCCCACAGTGTGGAGTTTGTCACACCACGTTTGTCATTCATGCCACTGTCATCCGCCACACCATCGCTATCTTGCAAAACTAGCGCATCGAGAATGTGTGACTGCGCCTCCTCATACCGCTGTCAAACTAACGTCAACAACAGCACAGCATCAGAGCTTCCCGGAACAAGCAAGACCCACCCGAAGATTAATGCAGGAAATACCCAGGTTGAACCTACCACATAACGCGTTTCACTCAGCACCCATAACAACCAACTATGAGGATAGGGTCACAATACCTTGCCCGTATATATGCAGGGTTTAGATCCAGTGCCCGATAATAGAACTGAAGTGCTTCCTCGGCCTGCCCATTATTTGCCATCGTGGCACCCACTCTGTTATACAGAAGCCAGTCCTGGTAATAATATTCTTCAGTCTCGCGCCCATAAACTCAACTTTGAAACACTCACATTCGGGCGGACCGCCAATGCCGTCAAAAAACAATCTTGCGCCTTGTTGTATTCCTATGAAATCAATTGACAGCATAGGTAATCAGTCCATGACTCTCGGAACAGATGTAAACGATCGAGGTCGTAAGCACGTACATCTGTCGTGTTTAGCAACACAGCAAGTGCCACTTGCACATCTGCATCCACACCTCCCACCTCGTCAGTACTCCGTGCCATACTGATAAGACACTCTATCAACGCCTCAAAATCGGGAGGGGATACATTGGTAGCCGCTGTCAATGTGGCGTTCTGTACCATATGGTTGTACTTGGGATTGCGGATCGCCCATTCTTTGACTGCGTTGTAAACGCCCATGCGGTTATTGTCATTCGTGTAAGAAACGGAGAGGGCAAGCCATGCGCCAAGATGTGTCGGATCGAGTTCAACAGAACGTTCCAGGGCCTGCACAGCCTTCTTTTCACGTTCGTTTTCCTGTTGTTTGACGCCAAGCTCGTACCATGCTGCGGCGTTATTCACATCGCGCTGGACAGCCGCCTCTAGTTTGAGCACGCTCTATTTGAGATGAAGCCAAGTCAGCATACATGTGAAAAAGAAAACTGTCTGGTAACTGACATCTTGGCCACGTTGAACTTCACTCACGTGCATTCCATGATGACGCGTCCTTGACGAATCGCCCAGGAGATAAGGATTGTTCTCCTGAAATTGGTAATTTGTCAAGGCTTTAATTCCCGTGGAAGTAGCTTCAAACGCATCCCAATCGCGCTGGAGTTCATGCCATGAACCTTGCTCGCCCGCGGATATAGTGTGGGGCACAGGTCCTGTATAATGAGCGTCCCAGTACTTCGAGAACTCTTCATTTTCTTGTTGAAAATAAGCATCGTCGGCATAATTGTTGTTGCGTTGGTGGCGATACGCCTCGCTTAATTCGAAAGAACCTTGATAGCCCTGGATGGAACTCGCTGGTACTGAGTGTACCCGGACAGGCTCCTGGACTTCTCGCACAGGAATGTCAACCGCACGCCCCTTTCCCTTGACGTTTACACGAGCAGCAGTGCTGCTTTCGCTGGGAACGATCTTGTCTTCTTCAACGATGACTTCGCCGTCTCGGAACTGACGCATGAGGCTCATGAATTGACTCTGGCGGAATTTGGGATTCTGCTCGCCCTGGACGGCATCAATGACACGTGCTGCTAATTGTGCCATGTCATCTTTCGCAGCAGGCTTCGATGCAACGTGAGCAGAATCTGAGACCGGGGCGACATGCGCGTTTAACCTCATTTCTTGAGATTGAAACTCTCTGTCCCATGATACCTCTTCAGACGATCTATGAGCGTTTGATTACATTCGATCAAGTTATAAAACGCACGATCAGTCTGCAGAGCAGATATTTGCATCGGCATTGGCGCTGCGGCCATCATGCCCGACATGGGACTCATTCTGTAACCCGCATGCGGGGCGTTCCAGGGTATACTACCTAACACTTGAACTCCGCATATATTCACCGTAGCCACCACAAGCACGCACCTTGCAGTCCTGGACTGATAGGCGCCGAAATAGGACTCTGCATTCGATCTTGCTGAGCCTCGACATGCTTGATCACAGATGCAGGCGTCTGCACCTGCTGTACCATAAAATCGCTTGCCCAGCCCGAGGGAAATGGGTTCTGGGTCTGCGGTGATTGAATAGATGTTTGAACTTGCGGAAGAACATCATTTAATCCAGCCAGATTAAAAGGCTGAGGGACTACAAGCTGGGTCGGGGGGCCCAGGTGTCGAATTAAAGAAACGTTCTGCATGCTGTTGTAGTTCAGGAGAAGTAGCTTGCTGGGTGCGGAACACCTGTGTGTGGATGTTATCGGGTTCATCTGATTAGGAGATTGTATTCTTACCTCTCGAGATGAGCCTGCACGTGTGCCACCGATGAAATCCTGCAGTGGGGTAGAATAGTTGATGACCCTAGGACTTCCCATAACCCCGCACGCACCTGCTGCACTCCGCGGTCTTGGTCGAACCTTTTGGATAGGCTCTGAAGTGGGTTTGACGGGCCGCATTCAGATCCACCGACAAGCATTGCAAGCGACATCGTGATGGAAGAGGAAGAGAAGCGGTGGATGAGTCTTAAGTCATGCACTTGATCTACAACACCCTGTAATAGCCGAGGAGAGTACATTTCTCACGTGTTTCTGCAAGTTCCCACGGATCGTGGCAGTATAATGGAGGGTAACATTAAGAGCAAAGTATATTAACTGTAATCCCACTAAAGGGAGAAAAAAAGCTGGGATCGATACAAGAGTGTACATCGGTGGGAATGAATGATGATGAGCCTATAGCTCAGGTAATCTTACATCCTGAGTGTAAAGAGGAATCATGAAGACATGAAAGAGAAATATCTAAAAATGTTCTGGGAGTCCATGCATGTCAACCACTGGAGTTGATTAACTGGAAGTGCTTGAACTGGGTCCTGGTTGATTACCGGGAGGGTGGCTAGGTAGTGGAGGACCCTGAGATTGTGTGATCGCTTGAGCATGTGCTGCAGCCTGCTGCTGAGCTTCTACAATCTGTCTGCATTCAGAACCACCTTCGGAACGAACTAGACCGCGGAATAGTAAGTATTTGACTGTCGAGAACTCCGAAAATTTCGACTTACGATGTCGCTGGAAGGAAGCAGAGGGAGATCGACGTTAGCGAATGTGTGTTGATAACGATATAGAGAAGTTACGTTTAGGGCATCCAGGCGGCTGAAGGTCTTTTTACAGCCCTGACAGATGTTGGATTGTGAAGCGCGTGGCGTGTAGTGCTTGATGTCGCCTGTGCAGATCATGACGTGAGCATGTCGTAGGTGAGTCAATAATTGGGAGAGGATCGATGACGCGATAAGGAACAACGGTCGGCCGAAGCCAAATATATAATTTGAGAAGTAGAAGAGTATTATGAGGAAGGGTCGAGTAGTAAAACTTACTTGCAGTCATGTTGTCTTGCAAAGCCTTTCTTGCAATCGGGGTACTCACACACATATGGGCGTTCCTCGGTGTGAGATCGAAGATGACCTGGTGGATGATGATTATTACAGAATACAGACATATGGTGTAATTGTGCACCTCTGAGATTGAATCGACGCGTAAATGTGCTCCCGCAACCCGGAACTGGACAGGCGAAATGGGCCTCATTCCTCCGCCTGCTTGCACTTGCAGCCTGTGTTGCTGATGTTGTGACCTGCTTCTTCTCTACTTGTAAAATAGGGGGAAGACGAGTTATTGCGGTTGGGGAAGTGTAATGGGAGGAAGCCGACCCCTCTCCCGCGCCGGATGCGAGGACTTGGGCGTGGGTGTATAACTCTGCTGATGTTGGGGTGTAGTAAGACTCCTGCTTTAACTCCGGTTGAGGTTGAATTGGTGGAAGGTTTGGTTGTGGATACGGTGATGGATGTGTGGTGTGTCGGAACGGAGAATTTGACTGACTCCTCCTGTACGCGTGACCTGGAGGATACTGGTCTGGTGGAGTAGTAGTGTCATTTGGACCTGCACCTGGAGGAAAAGATTGCTGTGGTGGTTGAGACATGGGTTCTGTTGAAATAAAATGGTGATTGTTATAAGGTTGAAATTGATGTTGAGTGGATGTGGGAGATGTCGACCAGTTCGCCCGTGTCGAATCCAGGTTCATGATTGATAGGACCTTTTTATTATTTAGGCGAGGGAATAGAGAGCTTCTTTGATTTGAAAGTTGTAAAGATCAACGGAAGTTCTGAACAGAAGCGGATGCTGAGACTTTTCAGGACAACGGGTGGGGAACGGATGACTGGATCTGGAGCGCTCTCCCTGGCGCCTTTTGAAGGGACAGAAAAAGATGCACAGCCTCTCTCCAGAACCAAGTTTTTTTTCTTAAAAAGATTAGAACTAAAAAATTAATAAAAATCCAGTGCAGCAGACCTTTGAACTAGTAAACCGTCGACTTCTACGATGTCGGGATTAACAAAGATCTCTCCAAGAGTGGCTGTGTCTCAGCACAGCTCTCATCGCCACACGATCAACTTAGCCGCCGGTTCCCATTTCTACCCGAGATGGTACCGGTCACAACGTTATTTCCCATCCCGTGAACATAATTAGATTCCAGCCAACCGAAATATTAACTATAGCTACAGCAGTACAGTCGATCCTCATCAACTACATTGTCCTTCAAATATATGTGCATCCAATAACCTCCTTCGTCTCAATAATTCACTCTCCGTGATCCGTTGTCCTGTCTTTCCGTTCCCTCCACGAGGCGTACCGCTCTGAGGCGTCGTACTAGTCGCCGTCTCAATATCCCCACGACGTAACTGCCCCAGCTTCTGCGCTTGCAACAACGTCTCAGTAAGCTCCCCAGATTCCCTTCGCGAACTCATCGGAGGTGTAGAGCCCACAGAACTTCCCTGCGTCATAGTAAGCCGCTTCCTAGCCACAAACGTGATACCCGAGTCGTCCGTCTCCGTTTCAGATGTAAATGGGCTAGGGCTCCCATCGGTGTGTGCCTCTCCATTCACCCGTTTCGGAGCAACAGTCGATGATTGCGGTGAATTTCTCCGTGACCGGATCTTCTTTGTTCCAGCATTATCAACAGGTTTGACCTCAACCCTGCCACAAGGGCTGCCGTTTTCTTTACCGCTGTACCTCACAAACGCATCTTCCATCCAGTCGGCCAAATCCTCCACCACAGCCCGCGCTTCGCTCATCAGGGACATCATCTGAAGATACCCGTGACTCCAATCAGAAAATAACACCATTTGCACCCAGTCGTCCTCCGTCTCCTTCGCAAGTTGGTCCCTCTCTTTCTTCAACCTCTCTAGCCCCTCGTCACTTTCGAGGTGCGCGGAGCTCATTTGGAGCGTTTCCCCAAATCGGGCACTCTTCCCAGAAAGTGCAAGCTCCAATTCAATTTTGCGTGCACGTTTGGCCTCGCGGACACGCCCCGCAAAAATCACAGTATCGTCCACAAATGGGTCCTTTTCACCGCATTGCATCAGAAGCGGGGGGAACTGCGCTAGAAGTTTCGCAGGTGTGAGGATAGGCGAGATAAAATAATCAGTGGCAAAATCCGGGTTGTGGTGGGGACCGATATAAAGGATAGCCATCGCGCGCATCTGTGGAGTTTCATAAATACCGAATGGGTTTGAAGACTAATCAAAAGTACGTACCATGCTGGGAGGTATAATTCTATCCTGGAAATACCCCGTGCGGCTGGTCATTGTCAATCGGGTGCCAATCAGTTCGCGCTTCTTGTCTTCGCCATTGGTAGACGTCGCTTTGTTATCAGCCTCCGCCACAGCTGCAGAGAGTTGTTCCTGCTGTTTCTCGAGCGTCTGATGCAAGTGTGCACCATCGCCGCTGCCAACACATTCAGGGTACACATATCGTACACGATCCTCGAGTGGCCGGTCCTCCTCTCTCACAGGTTCGTCCTCGTCGCTTTCAGAACCTGCCCAAAAACCACTATCGTCGTGTCGCATTGGGTTCGTTCGCGCGCTATCTTTACTAGCGCGCGTTCAACGATACACGGCTTATCAACGTGGAGTGATTCCGACTTGGTACCTGTTTCGACCTAACGGCGTCAGCGTCTACCCCTGTAAAATCCAACAATGTATCTTTCCAGCTCCTGCGTCTATGCAATTTCCGTCGTCCGGACCCGTGTTTACGGTCCCCCACCATACTCAGCGGGCTGACGTGTTGCAAGTGGTCTTTCTGTGACGCTAACTCATGTATGCCCGGAAGATTACCCGAGGACTGCTCCGAGCGCAGGACCTGGAGGTTCTCAGGGGACATCCACGAGGTAAAATTAAAGTCTAGCGCTGCATAGCTCAGCACAAGCGCGACAGGTGCGGGAAGAGGAACGGTAGCAGGGAGCGCGGCATTATGTTGTAAAATCTTGATCATCACGCCCACCACAAGTGTTGCACCGCTAAAAACACCGTGAATGAGCCGCATGCAACACACATGAATGACGTACGCAGAATCTCCTGTCAATATAATGTTAAGTCTCTTCCCAGACATGCCAATGCATCGTCCAGTAGACATGACAATGGCCCGATAGACATCGAAGCATTCATCAATCGCGAAAGGGTATGGATCTAGTACGTTAGTTAGTCAGACCAGGACAGGCACATTATATTGATAATTACATTCTGGTGCCTTTCCGTAGTCAACGGAGAGTACTGGCTTGCCTGTGCGTAGCGCCCAGGAGCGCAGTCGCTCATCGTGATGTTCCGGAGTCATTGCGACAAACCCGCCACCAGGGAAGTCAAGTATGAGATCCGTGGCTTGCCGAAGCTGAGGAGCAGGTGGCGCAAAGTACACATGCACCTTTAAAGGACGGTCGTATGTCGACGTGGGAGGCCTCGGCAGTAGAAATTTCTTGCATAGAGACATTCGCGGCGTCAGCGCAATTAAACGGAGCTATAAATATTTTAATACTACAAGCCTCAAAGCAGTGCGAGGAACGTCTTACATATGGGTTAGTAGTCTTCTCCCAAGTAGTTCTGAGCATCTCGACGGTCGGAACAGCTCTGTGCCTACGGATCTACGGACATGCGTGTTCTGTAAATAGTATTGATATCAGTGGCATGCACAAGAAGTACCTTTTCGTCAGCTTCATTGGCGTAGATGATATAATAGACGGAAAATAAGATAGAGCAGAAGTCTTTAAGCCATTTAGGGCGTATGGACATAGCAGTAGCAAATCCAGCATCAAGGCCAATCGCAATCCATGTAGCACGATAGTATGAGGGCGAGTACTGTATTACGATGGTTATGACACTCAAACACCAACAAAGGGCAGAGACTCACCAAACGAGCCAGAGGTTCCGGCGCTACGAGATTCCAAACTCGGATGAGATGAATAAACTGCTGATAACGTTCCAAAGACTCACCTCCAAAACCGGTGATCTTGTCCAAATTTCGAGCAGCATACACCGCAGTGAGTGTACTAACAATGATCTGCCAAGGCGAGAAACGTTCTAAAGGCAGTATGAAATCGGAATCTACAAACATGTATATACCACACTCACGCAAACGCCTATTGGCTCTTCTAAGCCATAGAAACCTTGGAGCATTGGGGCTACCGTACACCAACCGCCAAATCCAGAAAATGATGACGAGAAAGACCTTGTATTCACTAATAAGCAAAGGAATGCGCCAGGTTATGGTTGTAGCTACCTGAGTGCGTTTCCAAGATGGACTTGGTCTGCCTAGAAGATAGTCAATCATGATGAGTTGCGAGTAAGGAGGGGTGGGACAAACATGGACTACCAGGAAACCCCCTTTTACATGTGATTCTCTAATTACAGCACTTGCCTTATTTGGTGTACGACCATTTCTACTGTCAATGTCATGACTATTATTAGTCATGTTCGGCTGGTCATCATTGTCTTGGTACTATGTAAACTTGAGGTACTACTACTAGTAGCCTGAGTATGCTTCAATTGTCATCGAACGTGCGGTGACTGCACTTACGTCCTCTGAGTCTCTTCGTCGACTTCCGCATCAACTCACTCCTCAACCTATACATATTGCTATCAAGCGACGACTTACTGTAAAGTCCCATCTGTGTCGAACACTTGATTAAAATTGGACTTCGCAGTGGAATATACCCGCCCATTGCCTAGGTAGTCGCCGAATAAGCCAGCTGAGAGCTCGTCATCCAAGTTCTGCAGCAAATTAAGAAACATCTACGGCAAGGCTTTCAAAGCACGGTGTGCCATGGGTGACAGACGATCCCAGACGGTCTTACCCACGATATTCGGGCAAAGGGTTTCATGAAGTGGCCTACCCAGCGGGACAAGTCGGTGACACGTCATGAGCTGGATTAGCTCGTGATACAAAGAAAAATAAATTTCGTCAACCAACAGGTGCTGTCGGACACTTGAAAACAGAGTTTAGACTGGTTTACGGCACTACCCATTTCTTAAGTCTGTTTCACGGGAGAAGTTTACGATTAGCCGTGCTTTCTGGATGAGGCACTTTGAAATAAACACCGCAATACTGATCTTGAGAGTATTTCGGAAACAATAAGCACTGGCTAATTTAAGCTGAATTTCTGAACCGCTGTGTGAGCACATGTACATTTTACTTCTAGTCGGTATCCCGTGAGATCATACAACCCCACTTAGATCGAAACTAGTCTCGCCCTCTTTCCTAGTCGCGACGCCCTTCTCTGTGACAATCGCGGTAATTAATTCGGCTGGGGTAACATCAAAGCTTGGATTGTATATCCCCTCGAGGCCACTCGGGGTGATCATGACAGTCTCCTGCCTAACCTTTCCTTCGACATCGAATTCGAAGGGATGAACAGCCCCGCGCACGAGGCAAGCTTCGAGCGGCTTGCGGTGCTCGATCGGAATGCTCGAGCCGTCTGGGGTATCGAGATCGACAGTGCTGATTGGGGCAACAACAATGAATGGAATCTTATGCCGTGCCGCAAGTACGGCCGCATTATAAGTCCCGATCTGCAAGGGTAATAATAACCTCTAATAACTCTGAGTTTGGCTAACAAGTATAACGTACTTTGTTCGCGGTGTCTCCGTTCTTTGCTATCCTGTCGGCACCAACCGCTATGAAGGAATGGGAAGGATCAGGAGATCGGAAGATATGTTAACCTCAAATGGATCCTACCGATGGCATGGATTTTATGATGCTGGAATAAAGAACCAACCATTGTGTCACAGATCATCACTGAGGAGATCTGCATTGTCTTGAGCTCTAGCGCAGTAAGGCTGTGAGATGCAAAGACTCAGCGAAAGTTGTTGGCGATACAATAACCGATCGGCGGCTCACCGGGACCCTTGGTGGTATGGAGCGGTTTGGGTATAGTATGCTTTGCCTAGCTTCTTTTGCTCGTGCAGATATGTAATCAACCCGAGTGCTGTACCGTATCCCTGTGACACATTTATCGCTGTCAAAAATGGATACATTAACCAAGAGATGCTATACCGATGTCGCAAGGGAGCCTGTGTTGCACACGGTGAGGACATTAAGTTCTTGACCACTGCCTCCGGATCCCCTATCAAGTTCTGCAAGCCATTCACCGCCATGTTCTGCCATTCTTTTGTTGCGATCGAAATCTTCATCAGCTATAAGTTTCGCTTCGCTGATTAGGTCTGCTGCGATCAGTCCAACGGATTTTCCGGCATCTGTAGAAGACTGAAGGACCGCTTTCAGGCGCCGAATTGCTGCACCTAAATTAACGGCTGTCGGACGTGCGCCGGAGAGATAGTCGAGTTTATGGATCACATCGGCGGAAAGTGATTCGGGTGACAGGAGGAAGGCTGGTGGTTGAGCACTGTCGAGACCGGTTTGAATGTAAGCAGCAAAAGCTAGTGATGCCAACGATGCGATGGCCGGAGCACCACGAATCTATTATTCATTAGACACTGCGAACTGGATATGTATACATTTTTCTGACCTTCATGTCTTTGATAGCATCATAGGCCTGTTCGATAGAGGTGATTTCCACGTACTTTGTCGTGTGTGGCAAGAGCAATTGATCAATGATCTCGATCTTCCCATTCGATGTCCTGATAGACGTTAGCATATGCATAGCTGCGGCTTTCTTTATCTCCCCTAAGACAGGCGTGGGTGGTGCTGGTATTGACTGAGCAGAAGGAAAGCAATTGGACCTTCTATAAGTGGCTTTACTTTCGGGGAGTACTAGTCAATCACTTCTATGTATCACATGTCCTGGCACGCTGCATGCAAAGAAAGGATATGATAGCACAATGATAGCACCGCCTCTTCTCAAAAAATAGGGTACAAGAGTAATTTACATTAAGCACACGTTAGCGAAAGGGAACCAACTTGCGGTCCTATGCAGGCGAACGTAATGCAGCTGGATCCTACACACCAATATGAATGAAAACAACCCTCTGCTCGAGCGGCACTTTCTTTTTCACGGTGCACGGGCGTCTCCTCATCGCCGACGGCAGTATGACACGCCGATAAGAATGTGAACTCGGCGTGCCGAGTGTCGTTCTCCATGATGTCAAGTAGCATGAGGGGTATGTCTCCCATGGCGAAACGTGAATTGTAAGGTTGCTCACTGCCGCAAAGCTTCGAGGGCACCTGAGCCACACAAAATAGTAGCGTTGGCCTTCGATGGAACAAGTCAACAAACAAGATCGAGTTCGTTGTCGGTACCATTGAGCAATTTTACTTACCCTCCATCTCGTTGAGCTTGTCCAATCACCACAAAAGACGGGGCTACATGTGTCTCCATCGTCTCTCGATGATTACAGTGAATAGCGTCGGGGTATGAGAACAGCTCAAGGTATGGTTTCCGCCCACATCAGTGTCGCAGTGAACATCATAGCAAGCCATGGCCCGTGTAAGCTTTCCTGAAGCAATACGAAGCAGAAAAAGCAATCCAGGTAACCGAAGAACAATGAACGGAGAGCCTCTTGACAGTGTTTGATCCTGAAAGCCTTGAATAGTACGATCGAGATGGTTCCGATCGTTCGTCTTCGAGTATAAAGCGTACGCCTCGTGTGCATCAGTGACGACGTGACCAACCTCGCTCTACCAACAAGAGGTCGATGCTCTAGGCTGTCCGCAGTGCTACCAGCAAGTTGCGGTGTCTCCACACGTCTCGTTCTCAACAAAAGATATGGGTATTGTCTGTCGTGCTCGAGTAACTCTTTAGAGTAGTCTTAACCATACCAACAAGCTGACCTCGACCGAACTCAAGCGAAGCGTAAATGTCGAAATGAGCCCTTGTGAAAGTGCTGGAGGACTTCGGTACACGATAAAGGTCTCGTTCCAAGCAACGCTGCAGTCTGCCATTGGAACATTGATAGTTGCGTTCCACTGGCCAGAGGAGGTGGAGGCCAGCACATAAAGGCCAACGGGAGCGCGGTGAGATGGAATGATGAGGGCTGTATACAAATGGGAGTGTAGGCAATGGGAAGGACGATAGAGTCATACATACCTTCCGGTGCCAAAACATGTTTGTCGTGATCCATCCCGGGAGAAGCGATCGAATGAATAGGTCAGGTGGTAAGATGAAAAGCTCGAGGGTCGCAACTGAGTGTTGAGTGCGAGCGCCGAGACTGCATATAGGGCACATAGCAATGGAGGGATAGGTCCTAGTTAGGACTGAAAAGGCCTTTTTTATAATATCCGGCAACCTAATAAGTGCAACTTTGAAGCTTCAACATCGCCCTGTGGGCTAAATGAGAGTAGGGGAAATGGTGATGCCAATCACGCATATGCCTGATCAAAAAGTAAACCTCAAGCCCCTACTGGCCGAACGACGACCTCACTGATGGCATGATGCGACATTGCGACTCAGTGAGAAGAAGATGCGGCAGATGCCGGCCGGCCGCTCCCTCGACCTTCCATCAGTTTAGAAGCAGGTATACATGACACTAACTCAAACTTAATTCCAGATCACCAATTGCTTACGAGCTCGATGTATCGAAGAAAGGAAAAATGAGATGGCCTCCAAGTCTTTACAACAAACAAGGAGAAGAAAAAATAGTAGCAGTCGATGAATTCCACCACTGACACATCCACTCACTTCCTCACTCGCCCCCTGATCGTCATCCTACGCTGCATAATAGGAATCCCAGACGGCTTCTCGGGACTCGCATTCTCGCTCCCATCACGAGAACCCAAGTTCCGAAGCTTTCGTACGAAGCTCTCAGGGCTCGGCGACAACCGCTTCATGATTCCCCCAGGGTTGCGTATGGCAGCCTTGAAGGCGTCAGGACTAGCATCAGGACTATGCAAGTGTCTCCATACGGGCAGCTTGCTCCCACTAGATGAGGGTGTACTACTTCCTGTAGGTGGTGTCTTACTCGGCGTGGTAGGTCCTGTTGTGGGCGTCTGAGTAGACATGAACAGCGAGTCCTTGCTTTCCCCACTGGTGCCGAAGAGTCCAGGAGACCTCGTAGTGGTGGAAGCCGTAGTGTTGAGTACGGTAAGTGAGCCAGTGGAGTTCATCAATCCCAAAGAATCCGCAGAACCAAGGATAGCAAGGGATCCGGTCGAGTACTCGTTGATATGCTCGAGGAAGCGCGAGTTCCTCCTGGCGCTTACAAGCGTATTGGAACTTTTGCGCCTGTCTGAGTCCGTCGGAGTGCTGCTGACACCATAAAGCAGACTATGGAATGCGGAATTGTCGAACGGCGCGTCGGAGCTAAGGCCAGAAACGGTTGTGGGTATGCCCAGCGAGGCGCTAAGAGAGGGAAACGCGGGTGTGGAATCGGAGAGGCGGGATGGAATACTTGACCTTGAAACGGCCGAGGAATTACGACGGTGTCCGCGTCCAAGAGCGACGCGATTCAAATTCTGTTGGTGCCATCATCGCTATCTTTCGAATGTAGAATGTTTTTATTTGACATACCTGAATGAGGTCCTGGCTGAGAGTTACCGTCGGGCGTGCATTCTGGTCGTCAGATCCATCCTGTTCTGGATCCTCTGATTCAGGCTCCGCTCCTGGAGGTCCATCCGATGATTGGGAAACGTTGAGATCAATGTCACCCAAAACCACGGGGGTCGAGCGCCGACGTAGCTCATATATCGAAAAACGTGCTCTCGAGGGCGGAGTATGTTGCAACTGAACAGTCGATCCAGATGCAGAGCTCGCCGTAGATGCAACGTCAGAGGTAGAAACAGGTATAACCAAACCACCTTGCACAGAAGTCCCACCAAATACATATCTAGCAGAGCCTGCATTTGCCTCTCGCCTACGAGCAATGAGGGAGTCCACAGCGTGTTGACGGGCAGGAGTGAGAGGCTCATGGACAGAGGATATGTTGGACGAGGACGGGGGTGACAGTGTCTGTATAGCGGACATCTTCCTGAGCGAGGCGTTTCCAGAACTTGGAGACCTTCTTTTGCGCACGGACTTTGCGCCGCACGCTGAGAGTCATGTGCAGCGCAGATTGATACTGTTCTAGGACAGGGTGACTAATGACCGCGGGCTTCAAGCTTGAGAGTAGCGCTTCTGGGTCGCGGACAGCGTCACCTATAGCATCGACCAAGATATGATCTGCGGTGCCGAGATCAGAATCCAGCGCATCAGAGATCCGCTGAACGGTGAAGTACGGAATGCCAATATCGACGAGAAGGCCAGCGAGGCGCTGAAATCTGGATTCAAGCTTCTGGATGTGGTCCATACCACGCGCAAGCTGGTGCTGGAAGCGGGCAAGTTTGGTCATCTCAGTATAGAGCTCGTTGCGGGTCCGCGAAAGATCGTTGGTGACATCGGCAAGGTCGGCTGCGAGTTCGGAATTGGCCTGACGAAGGCGGCAAGCATCGCTTTCAGGCTGGTGAATGCAGCTACCAGTGTGCATGTCCAGGGGACGAGTTAGCCGCGGTTGATAAAGCTGAGCAGGATCGAATGAAGGTAGGGAAGCCTCAAGGGATACAAACACTGGAGCCGCTGAACCGTTGATTATGCTAGATGATGTAGGCCTGACGTCTTGGATCTTTCGGAATCCCATTGAGCAAGATGACCCAATCGACGATGGTGGAGAGGAAACCATGTGGGACACGTCGCCCTCAGACCTCGTACGACGATGCAGAAGCCGAAACGATTTGAAGAACCGCATCCTGGTAGTTGCCTGGTGGTAGAAAGTATAGAACAACTAGAGCTATGCCATAAGTACAGTGGTGACTAGGATGCGGCTGACACGAAACAAGGAGCCGCACATAAAATCATCTAAATATGACCTGGGGGATTCTGCAGGCTGGTCAATGCTATGTAATCAATTATCAACTACGTATGATGTACCGAATATTCGGCCCATCGACAACTTGTATTCAAGCTCCAGAGTCCTAACGCAAAATACCGAGTAACTTAAACAATGCAAGGGCTAAATGACAGACTTCTATGATGCTGAAATGATCGTCCGGACTCACTACGTTATTAGCGGTATAGTATGGTATAAGGAAGACGTATGACAAAAATGAGGGCGGGCGTCAAACTAACGCAAAAGACCATGAGGTGTATATATCTTGAGGGAGTTGATTTCCCAATAGGCTTCGGTGAAATCGTCGGGATTGTTGTCAACAACTGCGATAATCATGTATCAGAATTGCGAGCGATGAAAATTACAAGGGAGGCTTACAGCTGTCACAGGTAGAGGCTTTTGTTGCACATGTGGATGCATTCCACACCGACTCGGACCCAGCCCAGTCGCCCTGCAAGATTGATGGATAGGTCATAACGACGCCGCAGAACATAAAAGGGACACTCACACAAAATGTCAGATCAAAAACGATTCTATGTGCATTGAAGTGTTTGGAGTAGTCGCAGTTTATATTCGTTGGGAAGTACGCATCGGGTATCGATAGAAGCACTAAGTCCAGGGGGGGCTCGCCACCGAGAAGCAGCAAGCTGTCGCGGGTGATAAACCAGACCGAAATGCCCTTGGTGCTGCTTTTTTCCATGATATAAAAGCCACCGCCCACTGCATTGAAGCTTGCTCCGTAAGATTCTTGCTCAGAGAAAGAGACTCCGCAACCCTGATTGTAGTTTACGGATGTGTCGCACGAAGTGGACTCTGTGGACCTACGAACCAACTTGAGCGAATGATACGAATAAAGGTTGTAGAATATCGAACCCTGTCTGTAATCGAACCTTTGGCATGGTGCAATTCGGTGTGGTGTGGAGCGAGGCAAGATTCCGTTGATCGAGGTTGACGCCTTCGATGATATCAATTTCGCCACCGTAGGGCCAGGGCCCTTTCTCACTCAATGTCCACCACGCAGGCCACGTTGCACAACCCTCGGGCATGTGAGATATGTCGAGGACGAACAAGGCGTCATCGTAGGCATTCAGCGAATGTATGCGTACGCTGTCTCGCCCGCGGGCAGATTCTGCAACTTTCTTCGTGTCGTCAGCGCGCATGACAAACTTGCAGTCCGAAACTGTGAAAAATTGAGCAAATAAATTACGAGCGGAAGGAGAGACATACCAAAAGTCAGATTATCCTTGAGAGCGGTAGCTTGGTCGACATAGTTGACACGGCCATGCGTCAGATCGTCCGCTGTCTCCCAAGAAAAATTACCTAGAAAGTCATAACCAACATATGAGACGATCAAATTGTAGGTGAATGATGGGAGCAGTGACTGGGCGTTGACCACCACCACCACCAAGGAAACGAATACGAGTATGACACATCTAGTATACATCGTTGAAAAAGAAAGGACAGGATCAGGTTGTTCTGAGTTATAGGGAGCGGAAAGGACGCAAAAGGAGCGGGAGTCAGAGGATTAAAAAACTGACCTAGTCCTGACGTGAATGACACGGCCAACGGCCGAACGTGAACTTATTGGTATTCAAGCGATACCGTGACGGCTTCGGAGGAATAACGGCATCATCAAATGCATTCCGTCAGTCGGGAGTCGAGACTAACATGAAACATAAGTGCGACTGATAGACAGCTTGACTCTTCTAACGCCAAAAATCGACTCGAGCAGATGATAATCGTGCAGGTTACGGTGCAGACCGTCGGGTGTAATTGATACCCATCGAAGCAGAGAGTTCAGGCTGAGATCTGAGACCCGGGGTTCTCCGGCTCGCTCATCCCCGACTTCCATTTATGCATTTGATCGGTGGTCTGCTCTGGACGGTACCTTCATGCCCTTTGCTCCAGCCCACTTCGAGTCCGCGACTTACCTTCATCGCAATTTGTTCAAGTGCTATGAGACATGTCTGGGAAACATCTCCATACAGGCACATTCTTGCCTCGCTCGTGATCCTCCCTGGTTCTCGTACCCCGTTGATGACTATCGCAAGGCTGTGTTGCTTTGCGCACCGTGGCATGATATCTCGAGCGGGGTGTTCGCGTTGACCTCTCTAATATCTATTGATATCTCCGTCCAGTTGCCCGGGTCTTGCTGTGGCAATCGAAAGTAAATAACGTTTTGTTCCGGGGAGTGCACGCAAACTACACATAGGAGGCCATCAGAATGATATGGCTCGGTCTGCCACTTTCAATTCTCCCACATTTAGCTTTCGAATCATCCTCGGTCGCTCTGGAAGAGCCGACGACCGAAGGAGTGTTCATCGTTGAGGCTTCAGCAAGGCTGGGGAGGTTACATCATCGTCCTGACTGTCAGACTTACTCTGTCCTTAGCTTGCATGCATTCTTCAGGCCTCTAGCCCCATCAAAATGTTTCATTTGGTGGTGAATCCCGACATTTTGGTTAGTCTGTCGAGAATCTAGGTTGCCACGTACACATCTCGGGGATATACCTTATGTCTCTGAGATGACCCACATGAGGCGTGAAGGTGAATTCTATTTCATGGACAGACTATCACATAAAAAGGAGGTTTCGGCGCAATGACTGGGCCTAGTTAAGGCGGAACTCCGAGTATCTATACATTGCAAAAATCTTGTCAGCAGGTTTCGAACCGACTGCAGGAGAAACAGATTTCGATTCTGTTGTGGTAACCACTTGGTTAAGTCCAGTTAAGATGAGCCTCCGAGGAATCCATGAGTGAATGTGAAAGTGTATCCCGATAGAAAAAAACTATGTCGGCGGCAGGTTTCGAGCCTGCGCAAGTCCGACAGAAACATTTCGATTCTGTTGTAGTAACCACTTTGGCCAGGCGAAGTTGAACTAAACCTCCCGGGAATTGTCCATCAGTGAATCTTCAAGGCGTGTTCCGATAGAAAAAAACCTCGTCAGCAGGTTTTGAACCTGCATTGGTACAGTCCAAGACACATATTTTGATTCTGTTGTAGTAGCCACTTTGGCCAGGGTGAAGTTGAGATGACCCGCTGAGGAACTATCCATGAATGAATCTTCAAGGCGTGTTCCGATAGAAAAAAACCTCGTCAGCAGGTTTTGAACTTGCACTGGTACAGTCCAAGAGACAGATTTTGATTCTGTTGTAGTAACCACTTTGGTCAGGGCGAAGTTGAGATGAACCTCCGAGGAACTGTCCATCAGTGAATCTTCAAGGCGTGTTCCGATAGAAAAACAAACCTGTTGTTCGACAGGTTTCGAACCTGCGCAGTACAACTTGAAAGGGGGCAGAATTTGATTCTGTTGTGATAACCACTTGGGCCAGGACGCTTCCTGGCCAAGTTTAGACAAACCTCCGAAGAACTGTCGATGTCAGCAGGTTTCGAGTCCAAGAGAGTAGATTTCTAATCTGTTCTGGTGCCAAACGGTTAGCTATGACTACTCAAGATAGGCCATGAAGAATCCATCCATGAGTGAATGTTCAAGGCGTGGTGAAAGGAAAAAGATTGTTTGTCCTGTCACGCTTACCACTTTGGCTTAGCAAGACTGGTCAAGATGGACTCGATTCGAAGAACACACACCATGCATTGACAGTAGAACTACATGATTATTGATTTCGATTAGCAGTCATTTATTAAAAATGAAATAAAAAGATTGAACACAAAACATGCCAGGAATGAGCGAGTCGGGGGAGCGCCAGCGCCGTTACGATATATTAGTAAGGCTTACTTATTGGGAAGGTCAGGTGATACCCCCTGTAGGGGAACGTTTGAACTTTTTAATGAAACGACTGTAGCTCGCTGTGATGGCGGCGTGTCATAACTTTGTCATGAACTCCTCCTCCCTCTCTATATGAGTAACCATCCATGGCTATGTGTGACTAAGTCAAATTTCTCGTAGTATACATGATCATATTGAGCAGGAGCAGAATTAGATCGTCCTATAGTTGGCACGGCCCACGGGTACAATGTCAAGAACTCGTGGGTTCACTGACGCACACCATCTGAAATTTCTCCCAGCGAACCATCTCCTGGTCCCAACTTGTCAGCGACGTCTTCGTCATCACCGACTCCTCCACCCTCATCATCTACCCCTTCGACGGCGTCGACCGCCATTGTGCGGCAGCGCGATAGCATTACGATTGAGACGCTGAGAGACATGCTGATCTCACTGAGAGAGCAGACGACTGCGCTTTTGGAGGGCCAGGTGTCAATAGACCATATGCTGGACGAGTTGCGAGAGACACGCTCAGGTCCTCTGGACATCAAGGAGCTCAATAACCGGTTTTGGGCCATTGAGGTCCTTTTGCGTCAACTTATCGATAGACAGGTTGAGACTGAACGACCTGTACACATCCAGCCGCCATCAGAGTCTGTTTCTGATGTCGGGACAGTTGTAGACGCAAAGGATTTTCAGCGCTGGCAGAATTGGACGCGGCTCCTGAGGGACCGCGTCCCTCCTGCTGCACCCCAGCCACTTCCAGCTCGTGGAAATCTTGACGATGAGCTGCTAGCCTTATTGCAGGCACCCCTGCCCCAAGTGCCTATAGGCGTCCAGCCGCCTCCGGCATTGATCCCCTTCGCTTACCAACCTGCGGTACGTCTTCCAAGGCCAAGGAGTACCAGTCTAATATTACCGCCTGCTACGTTCCAGATTGCCACAGAGCCAGTGCTGTTCTCGCCCGAGATTCAACACTCACCTATCACCCATCCTACTCCAGGTTGCCGTGGCGGTCGGAGACTGCGCAACCGACCCGTAACTGAGGCCGAGACAGTATTTTCTGGTGCACTCAGGCCGCCTACTCAGCAACCGGTGCTACCACCCGGAGTTTTTTCTCCACCCCTGCCTATTAATATTCCTCCTGTGCCAGTGAGTACTACTGTTGAGTGAATCTAATCAAATACCAACCTTTCGCTTAGATCAACGTGCATGGAAGACCTCCAAGCGCACCTCAGCACCTTGGACGCAATGACGACACTCACGAGCCTCAAACCTGGTACCGTCCCCCAAGATTACCGGGCTTAGTACGTCGTTCAACGGATTTGATTTCAAGATGTAACTTTGATAATTCTGCAGGGCATGCCTCCTCCGCCTGTTATCCCTGGTCAACAAGGTGGTCGCCAATACGTGCCAATGCCTCCGGGACCAGTAAGTAAATCTTAAGGTATCATTTTCGAGGTTCTGATTGCTCTCTCCTAGACCGTAGTGCAATCACCACTCTCTGACACATTGATGAACATCCTTCGGGCAAGTTACGCTATTGATATCCTGTCGAGACGCTAATTGTTTTTTGCGTTAGGAACATCGTCTCGCCCAACTTGCGACCGTGGACCAACATCGAGAATTGATGAGGTACATGAGAGGTCTGAATGATTGGCTTGAAAGGGACGTGCAGGACCGTCAAGCAGAATTACGAGGGGTGACCGCTCGTGTTGATGAGCTCAGAAATGATCTTGCACGACTAGAATTAGGGATGCAGCCCAGCGTGCAACTACCAGGTGTGCCCCCAGGTCATGGAGTGATCCCTGTTGGACCTATCCCCCCTCCACCTGTTTTTGGTCCCAGACCTGCTGGATTTGTTCCTCAGGGGGTCCCAGAGCCTCCCTTCATTCCCACCTATGATGAACCCCGATGCCAGCGTGGGCTGCTGGACACGCCAGAACCTCAACATTACCTTCCAGATGCGCAAGGACCAGTAATTCCCGGTGCTTACGGTGGTTTTCCCCAACCACAACATGGCGATCAGCACGAGCGTCGCCCTGGCGCTGAAGATGAAAGATTTTTTCCCACGAGTCCTCCCCAGTCTAGCGATACTGGGCTCCTCAGGCCATTCGTGCCAGAACATCCATCCATAGTTCAACAGAGTGATGTTGAAGGTCGGAGTGATGCTATTTCGGATACCCAACACACCTATGCGCCCGACGTACACCACGTACCACACCCACCGGAGGATCAAATGTTGGCACCAGGTCATCAACAAGATACCCCTGCCGTGATACATTCCGGGGAGCACACACACAGCCATGGAAGCCCTCAGCCTCAGCCTATCAATTTCAATGTGCCTCCGCAACTGGCTCCCGTATGTTCCCTAAGGCTAGGCATGTCAGATCAGCCTGGGCCAATGCCTGCATATGGAGTCGGTTGGATACCACCGCCATCCCTATTTGTAGAGCCTGGTTCCGGACCTCCCCTGATAATACACCCAGCGCCTAGATGCGGGTCTAGATCTAGTTCCGAGAGTGTTTCTGGGAGACGCCCAGTGGTCATACAACAAAGCCCTCCGTCTGGCCCTGTCGTATTACAATTGCCGCCTGGCGAACAGGTCGCCAGACCTCCCACTCACCAAGAATTTGGTGTTTCTCCTTCGGGAGGCGGTCCAGTAGTGATTTTACCTGATCCTGATAGCGTTAGAGACTTTGATTGTTCACTATCTCGCTCTCGGTCACCTCGTAGAGGGTACCGTGATAGATATCCTCCATACGACGATCCTTACTCTCCTGATTATGATCACCCAAGACATTGGGATGACCGTCGACGCCGAGATTACTCACCTGAATATGGCCCCCGTCGCCGTTATGACGACTACTCTCCCCGACGGGGAGGGCCGCGTGATTATCACTCGCGATTACTTTCACCACGACGACGAGGCGAAAGACATAGAGATGATGACCCCCGCCGCCCCCGTAGACACCCCGATTCACCCTCTCCCACACGTGCGGAAGAAAGAGACCCAAGCAGGAGAGAGGGTCGCTCATCGAGTCACAGAGCTCCCACACGTTCGGAAGGAAGAGGTCCAAGCAGGGGAGGCTCACCGACTCACAGAACTTCCAGACGTCCCAGTTATGAGGAAGGCGATCGCCCATCGAGTCACAGAACTCCCACACATCTCAGTCACGAAGAAGGCGATCGCCCACCGACTCACAGAACTCCTTCACGTTCCGATTATGAAGAAGGTGATGGCCCACGGACTCGAACTCCTTCACGCCCCGGTTATGAAGAATGTGATGGCCCACGGACTCGAACTCCTTCATGCCCCGGTTATGAAGAAGGTGATCGCCCACGGACTCCCACTCGTCTCAGTCACGAAGGCGATCACCCACCGACTCAGTATTCAGAAGACGATGTACCTGGTCCTAGCCGTCACACATCTAGTCATGGCCAACGTACACCTAGTCATGGCTATCGTACACCTAGTCATGGCATCCCTGCTTCTCCGCGGTTTGAGGATCCTCCGCGGTCACCAACTGTCATTAGGATTGAGCATCCAGAGCACATGCACCCTGAATCACTCACCGGCCGATCCATGATCATAGCTCCGCGAGAACGCGCATTTTCACCAAGTACGTGGGTTACTGTGGGCATGGACTTATTCTGACAAATCTTCCAGGACGACATCCTAGTGATCTTCATTCGCAACTGCGTGATTCCCCCGATGGATATATTCCAACTATACCTTCCTTACATCCAGTGCCTTCTGTAAGGGACGGTGGTAGACGGCCACACTCTCGAGCACCTTCAGTAACGGAACATGATGATGGACAACCACCACGCCATCGATTGCTCCCTGCAAGGGGTGACGAAGCTGACCCAGGTGGACGTCGCAGTGCTTCACGATTTCCGGACGACGAAGCTGGCTCACGTCGCGCTGCTTTGCGAGTGACTCACCGAACTCCCAGAACTCCCACTCGAATTTCAGAAGCGGATGTATCTAGTCATGACCACCACACCCCTCGTCGCGGACGGTCAAGTGTTGAAAGGGACCCTGGTCGCACACATCCCAGTCATGACGAAGGCGATCACCCACCGATTCACAGAACTCCCACTCAATATTCAGAAGAGGATGCATCTGACCGTAGCCATCGTACCCATAGTCGCAGATGTCCCAGTTATGACGAAGGTGATCACCCACCGACTACCGGAATTCCCACTCGATTTTCAGAAGCGCATGAACCTAGTCATGGCCATCGCACACTTAGCCACAGACGGCAAAGTGACGAAGAAGACCCCCAGCGCGGACCTTCCAGCTATGACGAAGGCGATCGTTCACCGACTCACAGAACTTGCACTCAAATTTCAGAAGCACATGTACCTAGTCACGGCCATCGCACACCTAGTCATGGCCATCGCACGCCTATTCATGGCTTCCCTGCTTCTCCGCGGTTTGAGGATCCTCCACGGTCACCAACTGTCATCAGGATTGAACATGAGCACGGGCATTCTGAATCACTCACCGGTCGACCAGTGATCATAGCTCCGGGCGAACAACGCCCATTTTCACTAGGTACGTGGGTTACTGTGGGCATGGACTTACTCTGACAAACCTTCCAGAACGACGTTCTAGGAGCCCCACTAGTGAGCTTCGACATCAACTGCGTCATTCCCCTGATGTATACATTCCAACAGTATATTTAACGCCTTCTGTAAGGGACGATGATGGACGGCTACGCCGTCGAACACCTTCAGTAACGGAACATGACGATGGAAGACCACGCCATCAATTCCCCCCTGCAAGGAATGACGAAGCTGACCAAGATGGACGTCGCGGTGCTTCACGATTTCCGGACGACGAAGCTGGCCCAAGTCGCGCTGTTTCGCGAGCTCCGTATGATGAAGCTGATCCCTACAGACATCGCGCTGCTTCACAAATTCCGGATGACGAAGCTGACCCAGGACGTCGCGCTGCTTCGCAAATTCCGGGTGACGAAGCTGACTCCTACGGAGGTCGCGCTGCTTCGCGGGTCCCATCACGCACAGGATCGCAAGCAGGACGTATGCCAGCCACTATTCAACGGGATGATGGCAGCCGCCAAGAGAGTGAGATGATTCACATCCCACCGCCCGCTGATCATGGACACCCGCCAGATCATGATCCTGATGTGTACTTTGACCCAACGGCCACCGGATTCGATGATGCCCTTAATCGGCGGCACGAACGACTGGACGAAGTAGAACGTGAACTCAACCAGGTCATCCAAAGCGCTCATGAAGCTGAAGACCGTCGTGAAGCAGAGTTCCGAGACGGTGAAGAACACAGACAGCAAATCTTCCTCCAGAGCGAACAACGTCGTGATGATGAGGCAAGACAGCGCGGTGATGAACTATTTGCTCATTTACTAGAAGAGAGCGCGCGCAGTGTACCTTCTCTACCGGACCCCCCTCCTCCTGGATCAGTGGATAATGATTCCATCATCGAATCAATTTACGCAGAGGCAATTTATTGCCAAGACCATGCCGATGACATTTTGGAGACAGTTCCACTTGAGCGCGAGCACTCTCCTCGCGAAAGGGAGTCTTTTTCATCCGAGGAGCAGGAACGTGCTGAATTTGCCGCCGAGCGCGCTCGCATGTATGAAGAGTGCGAACGAAGGGTTCATGAACTGGAGGAAGAGCTTGTGCGCGTTCGTGGGGAGCTTGACAGCGAAAGGCAGCTGCGACAGACTGAGAACGAGGAACGGGCGGCTGCTAATGGACTTGACGAAGGCATGCGCGGGCAAATTACTTAATTACATAGTTGGTTTCGGAACAATGCTACCTCGGAGTGTACCAGGAAGAGGGAGCTTATGGGGGAAGTAAAGCAGGGCGGCACAATGTAGAATGCAATCTCGCATAATGTTAACCAGATATCAGCCTAGTTGTGATTGGGAGAAATTCTGAGGGTTAAGTACAAAAACACGACTCTATAGTGTCGAAGCATACGAAGTGGAGCTGATCACCACGAAATTGACGGTCGAGTGTCTGGAGGACGAGGCTGGTCAAAGATTCCAATGTGTGGCGGGACGTGGACGGAAAATTCTGGAAATGGTCGGTGTAGGTAGAACGGTCGATAATGTGGTTGGATTAGCTGCCGAGGCTTTTTGAGCTGTGGGAGCGTGCTGCAGAGAGCTTTGGACGACGCCACTGTACGGAGTGCTGCTGAGTGTTGCCGAGCGGGACTACAAAGGACTGCGAATTTCTCACGTTAATTCTCCAGTCCGAACTGGCTGACCGGCCATGCGTGGGGCTCGTGCCGTTCTCCGCGAGATAATTGACGCCCTCCAGCTTCGCTCATAAAAATTGACGGTCTAAACTCCGCTTGACTTTGCAATTGTCGGCAACCACGGCGAACGTTCTAATCTGGTAGACTCCTACCTGTAGATACTCAACCAATACGTTTTTTCGCCATCTCTTTGGACTGCAAACCTAGGCCTAGGCCTCACCCATCAGACCGTCAATTTTTCATACTCAACCAAAGTCCGAACTGTGTCGATTTACCAGAATTTTCCACCTCGATTCGATTCGCCTCCACTGCAGCTGGTTCCACTTGACCACTATGATATCCGCTGACGGCGCAGAGGCACTCTGGACGTTTTCTCAAGCATTGACGTCCTCTTTCTAAGCATCTTGTTCTGGTGAAGCCCGAAGCAAACTTCAAGCTAGCACAAGTTAGGAATACTATGAATGCATAGTGTATCCCTGTGGTGCAATTTGTGATAGTCCTTACTTCTAATAGGGTTGCCAAAGCCAACGGCCGAAGCAAAATCAAAGCCTACCCAGAATTTTTGTATAAATACCAACATTCGGGAGCTGGCAGAGGGACAGATTTCGGCTTTGAACAGGGTGATGCTCACAGAATCGGCCCTCAGCCCAGCTCCAAGGATCGCCGCGTCACCAATTACGGTAGGCCGTGTGCAACAACGGTTTGGAATTACACGTTCTTCTGCCAAGATAATTTCGGGGAAAGAGCAAGTTAAACCTGAAGTCTGCTGGCAATGCAAATGTCATCGTATTTCAGGTGGACAGCTTATGCACAGAACATTATCCAGGACATAAATGCAAGCTGACTTCCTACCGTCCCATTCAGATTTGTTTTTGGAGTCCCATATCATATCTCACAAATAATGCGTCTTTCCTTCGTCCTCGCCGTTGTTGCTGCTTTCAAGTTGACAGCGTCCATGGCTATCCGTGGTGACAGTGATTGTCCCGAGTCCTGCACCATGGGAGAATGCTGCCTTGGCTATTATTGCCAGGTTATAATAGTTGGCGACACTGATGTGAGTATGAGTAGTTTTCATCTGACACCGTGGCTCACTGACGTGGTAGGTGTTCTTATGTGTAAAAGGTGACCAGCCACCGGGCTACTAGCATCTGAGTGAGTCGTATTTCCGTTTTCGCCTTGGTGCACACTGCAGCGTGGTTGACGACACGACATGCAAGTAGTTTGTTTCTGAGTGCTCGGCTGTCATGGTGAACAAATTTCACCCTGCTGGAGCATTGAAGACCTTAAATTAGAGGAACATCTCGAACATTTGACTGCATAAACTGTGACTGAAGTACGTACAACGCGTCACTTGTTTTTCGTCTCGTTGCAAGCTTGCAGAATATATGTTAGATAAAGGTCTCACATGATCATGGGATGGATAGTCGGACATGACACATGTCAGCCAAAAGGAGTCTCCATTGAAGAAATAATGCACGATACTTGCGCAGTCATCATGATGCCATGTGTAACAGTGGATGTATCGATGACTTACCGTAGCGTTTAGAACATCATTCTAAATCTAAATCGTGGGCGTCGTAACGGCACCAGCGCCTGATTCGCTTATTACTGGCATGTTTTGTGTCCATTGAATTAAATGCAAACTAGTCTTGGGCAGGATTATTGCAAGTGGCCCATCAGACTGTGTGCGAACTTCTGACCTCTTACAAGCAAAAATCCGAGCACTCAGTGTCGGAACAGAGGCCGACATGCTGTAAGCTATCATGGTAACATTGATTAGTGTAACGAAACAATTGGGATCGTAGATTGTCTTGTTATAGTGCCTCACAAGACGCAGCAGACTCGGAGGTGCCCTCAGGTGTCGGAGATCCGGCTGAAGACAGAGGGATGAGTATATGAGAATACCTTCTCAGACTCAAAGTGAGTACGACCGAAAGTCATCTATATGCCATCAACTCCTATGCACAAAGAGATGCCATCAAAGACGACACTGCCACGACAGTGACTACTCTTGACAGTGAGAATTCAAAGAAGTCTGAAACCACGAGGAGAAAATGTAGGGCAAAGCCTAGACCGGAGCACGATATTAGGGGGATCATAATAGAGGAGACATGAATGAACTTCATGCGCAATATGATTATGGGGCGGACAATTCCCGCTACAGCAGTACTTAGCGGGTTTTGTGGTGTCATGGCTGTTTGTCACCAACAGTTCATGGTGTTTGATTCGCACGGTCCTGAAGTGTTTCTAATAATTGTGTCTACACCATCTTCGTTAGTCTTCAACTACATACTATGTAACATAGTACGTCTTCTATAATTGCTACGAAGTCCTCGGATCTTTCGCTGTTATCCCTACTCTTATTCGCGTCTCCTGATTCCACCGTGTCGTTGTCTTTTCTGCACAATTGCAATGTGCCGCGATCTGTCACCAATCATAACTTGAACGGGGTGGCTGTCGACTCGGAATGCACTTTTGGCCCTGCACGCGTTCCTACCGTGGATGGTTGGTACAATTCCCGACAGACCTTTCGACCCGTCTATCTGAATAGGTGTGGTGTCGAGCTTGGTCGTAATCGGCTCGCGCTCAAATTTTGGTTGCGTCCTGTGACTCTGAGTCTTCACCTCCATGTAAGTTTTTCCCCTCCTCCCTTGCGAACACCCCCTTACCTTTCGTTCATCAGGACATTTTTGGTCAAGGCACCTTCGCGCATCCCCGTGTGATGGACGAGGTTATTTATCCACTGTTCATGATATATGTGATTACCCTGAATATTATGATACTCTTTATTATCCCCAGTATCATCCCGCGATATTTGCTACTCCTAAGACACTCTGTGTTTAGCTCCTGAAGTGTCTTGTGTCCCATCATTGCCACTGTTCCATCATCCGTCGACTCTCCGTTGGTTCGTGCCAAGGTGTTTCTTTTTCGCGTTCGTTCGAACAGTGGCCCCCTTGGTTCTATTCAAGTGAAGAGACAATCAGATCTCACCTGGATACTGTTTTGGCCTATCCTTTGTCTCAGGTATTCCAGGTTTTTCTGTCGCCCGCCGGACCAAATCCAACTTCGTCGCTGCGATTTGCATCCACGTCCTTGAACTACGTGCGTCGCTCTTGGCAAAGCCTGTGCCCGATGTCTTGTGTAAATTCGCGTCAGTGTAACTTCCGGTTGAATGTGATCGGCAAAAATGCTGATGGCTGGTTGACATGATGGAGTCAAAGTTGGCAAGCCTGGTGGACGGATTGAAAATTTAAACAGATAAATGATTTGTGAAACGTGATCAACAACAGCAAGGTTGAAATAGGAAGCGGGCAGTGGAGTCGGGAACTGGCGCGTCCACGGCGCTACGATTTACAGAATATTTACCGGCAACGTTACTAATCTGGAGGGCTCTTGTCGAAGTTCAGTCGAACACATCAGATATCTCCCAAAACCTCTACCGGCTACGGCCCTTTCTGTGATAATCATTTGACACCTTATTTATCAGATGCTCGTCAAGTTGTCATTCAGTTCTCGCTGAGTCCCTTCTTTCTGTTATGCATGCCTCGGTGGGTCACTCCTGCATGGTGGCTTCAGCTTTCCGTTATGGGGTGTTCTAGAGTTTCGCGTTGACCTCTAGATCTGTGGCATCTCTGCCCAATGCCTGGGTCTTGCTGCAGCAATCAAAAGTATGTAAGTAAATTTTTGTTCTGCCTCAGCATCGACATACACACGCCAACTACGAACGATGATGATGGCTCACTTTCACTTCTTCCCCCTTTAGCTTTCAAGTCATCTTCGGTCGCATTGGGAGAGCCAACGACCGAAGGAGCGTCCATTGACGAAGATCCAACGAGGCTGGGAGGTTACATCACTTCCCTGACTGTTAGACTGACAGACTCTGTCCTTAGCTTACTACTTCTGGCCTCTGGCTTCATGGTGAATCCTGACAGTTTTGGTCAGTCTGGCGAGAATCTAGGTTGGCACGTACCCACCCCCGACGGGGATATATCTTAGGTTTCTGAGACGACCCTCGCCGGGCGTGAAGGTATTCAGTTCATGGACACACTAGTATCACATAAAAAGGAGGTTCAGGGCCTCGCAATGACTGGGCCTAGTTAAGATGGACCTCTGAGGAAAACATGCATGAGTCAATGCCAAGGTGTGTTCCGATGGAACAAAAACTATCATTCGGTAGGTTTCGAACCTGCGTAGTCCAAGGTAATAAGATTTCGATTCTGTTGCGGTAACCACTTTGCTCAGGACGCTTCTAAAGATAAACATCAAGATGCGATAGGACGGGAACTCATTTGTCGGGCAGGTTTCGAATCCGCACCACCAGGCACTACCCAAGAGAGCAAATTTCTAATCTGCCAAATATTAGCTATGAAATATAATGCATATTATATGGCTGCCGCTAATCACGGTGGCAGTGATTTGGCAAAGGATCTCCAGCTCGCTAGTGCATAGACGGACTGGTCACGAGTCTACGTTGAAGTTGCTCCTCGTAGTGCGAGTCATAATGGACACCTGTATCTTAAGATCTATCGTAGCATGCCATGGCAGAAACCTCGGGGTCTCATTGGGGTCAACGGAGATGGCCTACTGAACCAATTTAACACACGAATGAATGACCGAGGGTGGCAAGATACATTTGTGCTGGGTTGAGGTACTTAGTCCCTGCCAGTGAAGTATTCAAGGACGACTCCATGGGAAGTGCACGGTCGACTGCTTGTATTGTGAGTATACAACTGAAAGTTACAATGATCGATACACAGGAAACCGTATGCAGGGCAACAAGTAAAGAAAATAAGTAAAGAAAATCACTTTGAAGGTTTGCTGAGCGCAAGCCAACTCTTGGAACGTGTAAATTTAGATAGAAAAGCATCAGGATCTGATTCCTCGGCATTGGGCTGGTGGCCCTCTCCTGAGTCGGACGGTTCTTCCAAGCGAAGATAGTATCGGTTATCGGCATCCTTTTTAAGCACCAGAAAACAGCCCACAAGGAACGCCCATAGGGATGAGTCTATGTGTGAGCGTACGGGAACTTTCATATGACCCTGGAAAAAGTACTTCCTTTCGCCGCACGCCACAGCGTCTAAAGTCGCCCACTCATCGAAGGGGCGCAATCGCCGTGGTAGAAGGACTCCGTTCTCGTAACGCAATGATATCCAGGCGAAGCACCACATAAACGACTCCAGATCATGGCGATATAGGTGTTTGACTTCGCCTCGTTGACCCTCTTCGGTGAGAAGATCAAGCGCCATGAAAGGCACCGTGCCCGTGCGTTCGTTGCCCCGAGGACCTGGGTCATCCGCCAACGAGGATAGATCGTAGTCGTTTAAAACGCCTATGCGCTTCCCGTTTTTCCAGTACCACATCAAGTTTCCAGGGCTGACATCTCGATGATAGACCCCTTCCTTCCACAGAGTAAGATGGCCTGCAGGCCATGTCAACGAAGAGCCTCGTAAATGCGACGAAAATACGTACATAGGATACATTGATACCAAACGTTGAAAAGTTCTTTGTCGGGAACCTTCGTGATGGGTTGGAGCTTGGGGAATACGAGGATGTAGAGTACGCGACTGCCCTTGGTGGGTTCTGGAACACCAAGCGCTTCTCGGATTGCGGACGTGGGATTCGTGAACGTGTGGTGCCAAAGCAACTTAGGAATATGGTCTTGTACGGTCTTGTGCACCTTAGCGATCTCCTCAACCCTTTTCAGGATCTCCGGTTCGCTAGTGCGATGTGCCTCTCCCCAAAATATCTTGGCCACCATCCCATCCTCGGAGTTGCCGTATGTCTTCGTGAGCGCTTCGCTAGTGACAGGGACCACGTTGGTGGCGCGTCCTTGTAGTCCGTAGTGCGTCACTCTTTCGTCGTGGCTAGTGTGAAGCAGCAGATCCACCTCTCCAAGTTTTTCATCCTTGATTTTGAACTCGTGGCACTGTTTCCCCTCAACTTGAACTGGGAGGAAGTCCTTGTTTCGCCCCCAATCTTCAAGCTTGAATCGTTGGAGTGCATACAACAGCACCATGAACCGCGGGAGATCTTGAATGAAGTTGATGCCTGAGCATTGAATGATCCCTTGCCGATCATAATACCAGATCCACATTACATCGTCTGAAAAAGCTTCGGTAAGAGCGCGACCAACCTCGACAGACGAACGAACGCACCGATGACGATAATATTCAGCAAATAATTGACTCCAAGATTGGACGCAAACATTTCGGCGGCGTACAGACCCGTCTGGACGGTCACATCTAGATCTTCGTCCGTGTCTTCTTCTGTATCATCGGGGTTCATCTTGGATTTTTTCGCGGCGGATTCCAAAGGGTCCGCGGCTTTGCGCTTGGAGCTGGACCCACCCTGGGAAGGTTTGGCAGCAGTAAGACCAGAAGATAGAACTGCAGCTTGGTCGATTAAGTTTGGTCTCGGAATCCTACATATCATCACTTACATGCAGTGTCAGGCGCAGGTGGTGTTGCTGGCGTCTGCGAAGGGCCTGGCGCAGGGACTCCAGCCTTAAGATGGTCCACCGGCAAAAATTCTGGCTTGGTAGGGATATAGTCTGTCACTGTGTACGAAGGGGGCGGTGGGTTAATCCCTTTCGTCCTCCCTGGCGTCTTCCTCTTGAACTCGATGCAAGCCAGAACATCTTTCCAGGGGAGATTTTGCGGCTTTGCCATTGCATTCGCGTCCATGTGAGCCTTGCGCTTCTTTTTGCGCTTCTCGTCGTCATTGTCGTCATCCATCGCGTTGTCGTTCTGTTCGTCGTTCTGTTTGCCTTTCTGTTTGTCCTTCTTGCCGCCCTTTTTGCCACACTTCTCATCCTGGAAGGGAGCGCATGCGCTGTTCAAAGGAAGGATGACGACATCGGGCTTCCGAGTTGATTTCGCGGTCTGGTGGGTTTGGTACATGGGCATATCGTTCTGCTGACAGATCATGTCCACAGCGGGGACAGTAGCACGCATCCCGTCAACCTTGATCTCTTCAAGACAAGAGAGCGCGATGTTAGTGGCTCTTATGAAAGGGCCGTAAAACTTGTTTTCCGCTCCCGGACGTACGCTTGTAATCGTCATAAGCATGAAAACGCCTGTTCAGCGAACTTGGAACAAGTACTTACTAGTCATTGAGAGCTGTCTCAACGTCTGAAGATTTTACGAGCACGGTGGAAGCTTGTCCATTGCAAACCGGCAGAACTGCATTGAGGCACTTTTGTAGGAGCTCGGGTTGTTTAGTCTCGGGCGCGGAAGAAGCGCGCTGCAGGAGGGCTTGCAGCATGGCATCTACCTTGCACTCCTTAACCTGCTCGATGTCCCGCTGAATCCATGGGCGGACTTTCCTAACTCTTGACGGAATGTTAGGTATTAAATAAAAACAAGAAATGTGCGCACCTGGCACCGAGTACGCCGATGTTCTCACTGATGACGGAAGCTCCACGGCTGTTTGGGGTGGATTCTATTGTGGTAGCACCATGAGCTGGCAGATTGGCGCGTGGCGGAGTAGACGATGTGCCAGTCTCGCCGGTAGGGGACATGACGTTAGATGTTGTTGTTACTTTGACTGAGAGTTGTCAGTAGAACTGGTGGGTGGAGAAAACTAGGATGACAAGAAAGACGACTTCTTCCTACTTGCTTTATATCCGGTCGACCAATGTGGCGCAAATGTGGTGGACCATCGATCAATGATCTGATCAATGGATTGATGCTGGCAGTTGTGGACAGTTGTGGACCTACAGTTCGACTCCGACGACGCGTTCCCATCAACACGCGCACGTGACCCTGACTTATTTCAGTGACTCGTGACCAGTCAGGAATAAGCGAGTCAGGGGAACGCCGGCGCCGTTACCATTTACATTAGCTAAATTCTAATTGTAAATTTTTCTAGTGAATTCATTTACGACTTGTTTATGACTGTATTCTTGATTTCTTGTTGGTGAGTAGGTCACGGAAACATACAAATCGAGGCAAACAAATCTAGGATGTATAGGAAGATACAGTATAAATCAGGAAAGCTACAGAGAACAAAAGATAGAAAGCTTGGTGTAACGAGCTAACGAGATAGAATAAACTGATGAAAAATCCTAGTATCACATCGTAGATAGTCGTGAAATCAAGATCTGAAAAATCAAAAGGAAAACAAGATAAATACACTTAGAATACTGTGGCAGATGCAATAGATGGAGCGACAGACCCGTGCCGCTGGCGCTCCCATAATTTGTCCTTTGCGCGGACTTCGATATTCTCAAAGGCGGCGCTCTGCGACAATTTTACGCAGTCTCGTGTTCCGAGGACAAGAAGCTCGAAGAAGAAGGCAGATGCAGCACGCCGAGAAGCTTTCTCCGTCATCCTGCGGAAGCTCATAACGCGCTCCTCGTCATCCTCGCGGTCTTCGGGTTTCAGCTCCTTGCGAATGATGCCGAGAGCTTTTACTGTATTTTTGCTGTATCCTGTGCCTTCGCCGTCACCAGCAGCCTCCTGAGCCTGAGTGGGCGAGGGCCGCACATCGAAAGACGCGATAGGGCACGTCAGATCAGCATAGGTCTCTTCACCTTCTTCACCGTCGACAGCTGGCGTGGACGATCGACTTTGTTCCGTTGCGGCACCTTTGTCTTGTTGCAATCCCAAATCGTCATGTGCCACCGGGAATTCGCCACCAACGTCCATCTGAAATTCGTCCAAACCGCCCGTCATGTCGCCAAAATCAAAGCCACCGTCCGGAGCCATACTGGCACGACCGCCAAGAGCTTCACTAGCAAGTGCGATGCTCGGAGCAATACTGGCATCCCGCCGAGCCTGTTCGACCTGCTCATCTTCATGTATGCTCCCCTCAACCCTAGGCTTCTTCCTCCCTGCCTTGTCAGGAGATGCACCCCTCTTTTTCGATGGGAGGCCGGTCTGTAGAGGACGCATGAACAAGTCGGATAGTTCAGGTGCCAGTCCAGGGGGCCCGGCGAGGAAGAAAGTGCCTTCTGGCGTAACTTTGGTGGGAAGGAAGTAGGCAAGGGGATCCTCGCGGATCTCCATGAGCCGCATGACAATCGCGGAACGAGGGAGAGATGGATGCTCTGCAAGAATATCACTGACATCCTTGATAACGGGCGCGCCTAGACCACGACCAGCTCTGGCTCCGGGGCCATCGGTGAGCTCAGTAACAGAATCAATGATTTGCTTCTTTTCTTTGGGCTTGCGCTTGGCCTTTGCAGCGACTGTATCGTCAGCTAATTCTTGTGCAGCTGCCTTTGGTGTGAGGAGAAGGTCAGGTGGCGGTGTTGGCGGAGGCTCGGTGAGCGGAGAGGCTGTTCACTGAACGTCAAAAAAGTCAAGCGGAAAATATAAAGGCACGGCGTACACATTCGAGAAGGAGACCTGGTTTGTTCGGGAGTCTTTTCACGATCGCTCAAGGGGCGGTCCCCGAAATCGATACCCAAGTCAATGTCCATACCTCCCATGTCTGGACCAAAACCCATGTCCACATCCATGTCGGCGCCAAACGGATGTTCGGAAGGTTCTCTACTTCTGTTCGAGAAGAAATCTTCACCCTCTCCACCTTTTCCCATCATTCTAGAATCTAACGACTCTCTGGCACTTCGTGGAGTCGGGGCATCACGACCAACTTCTACGCTCCCGTCGATAACACTGACCGGTCCGTCTCCAAAGTCGAGACCAAGATCAAGCTCCCCAAAGTCCTGTGAACCGATACCATCTGATGGGCCAAGATCAAAACCGTAGCCAGGATCATCAAGGTCAAATTGCAGGTCGTCGGCGGTTTGAAGAGTAATATCTGCTTGCCGGGCGACATGATGACCTTGAGGTTCAGCAATACGGTCCTCAAAATCGATGTCCCTGGCTCAGCGCATGAGCCAGGGGGATAAGAGACGAGAGAATGTATGAGAATCTCACCAATTGATATCTGGAAGCAAAACGTCCAGGTCAAGATTGCCGCTTTGAAGTGTAATGGCATTGCGGTTGACAGCCAGTTGATCTTCCGTCATATCAACAACACCTGGGCGGAATGCCTGGAACGAGGTCAACATTTATGTGACACCAAAAGCACAAGACATCACCATCTTGATTTTGAGCAGCGCCTCGTTACAATCATCCAATAGATATTTCGCTTTACGACTGTAGATTCGAACAACACCGAGCAATAACTGTCCGCTTAAACGTAGTGCCATGACTTCAACCTCCTGTCCCATGATGGCATCTGGGATGAGCGTAAAGTGTTATTTAACGCGTCAGAAACATATCAGATAATGACGCACCCGCTGCCTGCTCAATATCCGTCTGTAGTGTCTGTGTTTTGGAGAGTTTTCTCTCCATATGCGCGGCGAGCCATACTTTGGCCAGTGGCCCACGGCGCGATAAAATAGCTTCTGAGTAAAACTTTTCCGGAGCGAGTCATCGCCAGGTAGTTGCAGCAGTAGACTATACGCACCATGATAATCCAAGCTTTAGAAGATGTACAAGAAATGAATAGAGAAGGTGTTGACCAGGCACCCAGTCGCGGTTTCGAACAACTTGGTCAGGCGGTGGCTGTGTCACAAGTGGAAGGTTATTGAACTGTGTTTGGCTCATTGACCTTTTAGATTTTTGTGGAAGCGGACTGGCCAAAGTCTAAGATGCTAGCTTCCACATCGCGAAACTCTCTTAAAAGAGTCTCCAGGAAAGCTGCTTCATGGTCATCCCAGTCCGAGTACACTGGAGTACTGCCTGTGACCTTTTCCCGTGAGTCAATTCTACCACTCGTTGGCAAACGCGGTTTTGAACCCCCATGCAGGATGTCAGAGCACCCAACAGGTCGCAGTAAAGTCTGCACCACGTTCGAGCTCGTCTACAATTCGGAATAAACCATGGTCCTTCATTCCCGACCAAACTTTTCAGGGAACTGCACGTGGTAGTGCTATAGCGCGCTACCAGTTCAGGTCTACCGGGATTGCCAATTCCAAGAAATCCATAGATGCTCTTAGAATGTGCAGAGAAATGAAAAAGGAGGGCGTAAAACCGGATATCATCATTTACAATAACTTGTTGGCATGTCTTGCGGAAGATTGTCAGACACTAGAGGCTTGGGCTGTTGTCGAAGATATGAGTTCTATGGAGATTGCACCCGACCGAAACACTTTCCATCATCTCATACATGTGCGTTCGTGTTTCTTTGGCCCCTATACCTTACCTTATCGTTTCACTATTGAACACAGGCATCACGTCGACTGCAGTCAACAGCTATGTGGGATATCCTCGATAAGATGGATGCAGAAAATATCCCTCCGAACGAACAAACTTTCCAGTTAATGATCCAACGCTACACAACGGTGGAGAAAAGAAATCTGGAATTCGCACTGCAATGTGTTTATGAGATGGGGAACCGGGGACTCGTCCTTGACCTCACGATCGCTCAAGATGTGATAGGATTGGCGGCAGAACTTGGCTTTCCCCGGCTCGCAGTCGACTTGGCAGAGAATTTCGAAGCAACCTCCGTCCGGAGATTAAGCCTGGAAACATGGATGAGATGTCTAGCATCATCTGCTGAAATTCTTTACGTGTGTGGTATTTCTATTCTGTGTCGTTTCCACCTGACATTCGATTGGAAGGCTGAAGGTGTTCAACGATGCTGGGAAAATGTTGTAGGCGACCTTAATATCACTCCAAATGAAGGACTCTGCCTCGATGTTCTCCATACTGCTGGACGTCACGGACTCTCTGACCTAGCAACAGATGTCATTCGTGTGCTCAGAATTCTGGGCGCTGACTGGCAAGAGCACCACTTTGCACCCCTCGTGGAAGCACTGTGTAAGGCCGGAAAACTAAAAGATGCCTTCGGCACACTCGACTTGATGCGAAGTAGCAACATCTTCCCTACTGCAATAACGGCCCGGCCGATATACGACTTCCTGAAGCAGGATATTGACAAGGTGGACGGCGCTTGGGAACTGCTTGACAAGCTGCGAAGTGAAGGCAAGACAATCGACAGGACCGCCATCAATGTCATCATCCGCGCTGCCATATCACTTTCAGATCTGCAGCGTGCCGTGGGTGCCTACAAGGCTTTCCCCGACTACAAATGCATCCCTGATATTGACACCTTCAACACCCTTCTTTCTGGCTGTATTGTTGCCAGTCACCGTGAACTCGGAGATAGACTGCTCCTGGAACTGAAGGAGTTGGGCATCAAGCCAGATGCAACGACCTACGAGCGAATCATCATCCTGTGCCTAACACAGGCCACATATGAAGACGCGTTCTTCTATCTCGAGGAAATGAAAGCGCAGAAGTTCGTACCGCCACGGAGCGTTTACGATGCCATCATTCGTACTTGCATTGCTGCCGGTGATTCGCGGTACACGCTAGCATTGGACGAGCTGAAGCAGTGTGGATATACCGTTTCGAATAGCTTGCAGACGTTCATTGATACTGGAGGACGAGAGTCACAACCAAGGTCATAGTGTTTATGCGTCAAGTTACATTCATCATCGATAGGTAGCTTAGCTATATCTACATAATTTACTTCCTAAGATGTGGGGTTTAGAATTGATGTTTGCACCTTTCTATGGGCCTCGTATGCGAGATTCCGAATACGTTGACCGCATATCGATCACTCCACATTTGTACGACTGCGTTACCTCGTGATTTGCATAGGAGACGTCTACAAGTACCATGTAGCCGGCGTGTCGGATTTCAAGATAACAATTGCGCCCTTGTATCCCAGAAATAGGACCTTCGGCTGTCGAGGCTCGAGACTGAGGGTTCCATTCCTGATCGCCCTGACCAGTGGTGACTACGAAACGGTTCAACAGATTCGTGCATTGCGATATATATATATATATCAGACGAACAGGTACTTGAAAAGCAGATACAGTTACTCCACCCACCCCTTTTTCTCTATTGCGAACACCTACTCCGTCATTCCAGGACGACTCAACGCCATGGTTCGTATATTCCCTCCCACACTGTTTGCTACACACCGTCTACTTCCTCCTGGGCTCTCCACCTGCACTCACAGAGTCAGGTTCTTCGTCCTCCCACGGGCTGAAGTTGGGCTTCCGAATCAACGGCAGCGACTGTAGCCACGCAGGTAACACAGCCCCCTTCCCCCCAAACGCTGGCACCGGCTGCGCCTCAGCATTAGTGTGCGCCGGAGAAGATGGAATACTTCCGACATCGCTGAGGCTCGGCAGACGCTCGAGGCTCGTATTAGTTGAACCACCAAGCGCACGTTGAAGTGCTTCACGTTCCGCTCGAGAAGGAGCAAAGGCGCGAAGGAGGGCAGATGGAGTCGAGGAATTGCTGTTCATGAGCCCATTCGGGTTCAGTGCATCATAGCAAGCTGTTGGAGGGGCGCTGGTGCGTTCAGACGTAGTCGGAACTTGTCGTCTTGAAAGCCTGAAAACTTTGGCATCAGGATTGAGGCCCTTGCGTTGCTTATCCTTGGCAGACGTTGAGAACCACCTGCGTGGTCCGGAATCCAACCCTATGGTAGCGGCATCATTGACAAGCGTGTTGTCCAGCGCCCGTGCGGCGGAGGGATCAGAGTTCGTGCGGTGAGGCGTGCTCATTTTGTCGTACATGGCTTGAGTGTGGTGGCGAACTTCGAAAGGATCATACTCAACGCCCATTTCCTGTGTGGGCGAAGGTCCAGTGAGGGACACAGGTGACGCACTGAGCGTGCTTCCGGCTCTTCCAATGCCGCGCCAGTCTCCAGAAGGGGAGTCTAGCACGCTAATGAGGCTACTTGGGATGAATGCTGAAGACGGTGTTTGGACATCAAAGGGAGAGAATGACAAATTCGTATGGGGGGAGAAGTGACCATGAGCAATTTGACCAGATTGTGATGGTTGCGCGAGGGAAGCGATATCGTTATCAAAGATGGCATAGCCCTTGGAGCGACGCGAAATAGCACCCGTTTCACTTGCATTGGGGCTGAAGTTTGATAGTGATCCCAACGACAGTCGCGGAGGTCTCGGAGAGTGTGAAAATTCTCCTGAATCAAGACCGCTCTGTGCGCGTTCCGAAGACCCTGGTGAAGAATGGATGTCTAACTGTTCATCAAAGGGACTGAAAGTTGAAGACCAGGATGGTACATCTGCTTGACCCACGTCATAATCATTTGCATTGCCGTGACCGTTGGTATGACCGTATTGCTCTTGCGTGGAGGCATGACCGCTGCTTAAAACCTGCATAGGGACGAACAGTGGCTCATTTTTCAGAACCTCCGTCCGCTCCCTAGCGGCTCCGAGTCGCTCGCGAGCCTCTGTGATTTTAGCCTCGAGCTCCTTCGCACGTGTGCTGAGCGCGGTGACGACGTCTTCAGTATCTCGAACCTCCTTCTTCTTCGCCTCGAGCTCCTGCTCCAATTCCTGTACTAGTCTGGCGTCCTCGATCTCAGCTTCTTCAAGCAAAGTCGCTCGGTCTGCCTCAATTTGATCCATTAACCTGCCAATTTCGTTCTCCAGTTCCTCAATGCGCCTCACAGCGCCCTCCTTCACACTACGGGCGGCCTTCAGCTTCCTCTCGGCATCTCTTCTCCCTGTTTCAGCAGAGCGTCGTGCATCCTCAAGCATTTTGGCACGAGTTTTCCCTTCGGCTTTGCGTTGATCTTCATCGCGTTTACGTATGCGCAGCTCGGCCAATTCAGCCTCCAGCACATCATGGGACGCAGTGGCCGCTGTTTGGGCCTCGCAAATTTGGGTATCTAGTTCTGTCACGAAAGCTTGCTGGGTAGTGATCTGCCTCAAGACTTCTGCAATCATCGGCGAATCATCGATGGATACAGATCTCGAAGGGCCGCATGAGATGGTCTGGGCAACAGGCGGTACGTAGACGCTAATACAGGTTTGGTCGGAAACCGATTGAGATACTGGAAGGTTGTGCTCAAGCGTTCGGTGATCTGTGTGCAGGGGAAGTGAAGCTGACTTGGGAAGTGGCGGAGGCGTCGAGTTACGGCGAGGAGTTAATCCAAGGCGCGGCGTGAAACGTTCACGATTACGCAATCTAGGTGGGGTGCCACGTGAAGGAAGCCTGGGACAGGGAACCGACTTTGCAAACGGTCGACCTTCTTTTTACATTAAGACGGAAAGACAGATTTGAGATCGAAAAAAACATACTGTTGAATTCATTGAGCTTGTCGAGAGCCTTAAAGCCAAGTATACCAGAGCTCCAGCCTTCAGCATCCTTTGATCCGATCATGGCATCGTGATACCACGAATCAACGAGACCGCCGCGCCACCAGTGACCGAATGCTCCAATAAACCAAGAATCTGAAACTACCGATCCATCATGATCAACACCCGACAAATTCCCGTTACCATGTGGACTAGTTGTGCTTGAACTACGTCCATGAGCCCCAGCAGCTCCGCGGGTAGTGGCGATCGTACAAATGCCAACACTATGGAAGATGTGCTTGGGAGTGCGTAGAGATACTGAAGCGCGGTTTGCAAAGTGAAACGGAAGGGGCGTACGGTCAGTCAGTGTGTTACGGTCCACGGGACGTGAGGAGTATTGGGCATCAGTATCAGAAGATTCGTCTGTGGTATCATCAAGATGGCTGAGGTGTTGGCGGAAGGATTGTTCAGTTAGATAAGCACGGAATGATGTCTCTGAGGGATTTGTGAGATACGCTGGAGGTTTGTAGGATCAATAAGGATGCATCCAATGGATGATCAAATGCAGTGGACAATGATAATATGCAAGAGTGAGGGAGAAACCGAAATAAAATGGTCAATATGTGCAATCAAAGAGCTTGAACCACATTGCTCACCAAGTATGAGCACTACAGCGACAAATACAAGAACAAAGACGAAAGACCTGAATTCACTGCGAACACGGGCGGAGTCATCCCAGAAATACAAGGGGGTCCATAGGGAGATCAAGCCAAGCCCGCCGAAAGATAGGCTCATTAGCAAGATAGTGGATGGTCTTGATGACTTTGCGAGCTTATGCACGCTGGGATGAGGATTACGAGTAAGGTGGGTGCGATTAATGGCAGACACCGTTGCAAAGGGACAATGACGTCCCCGTAGTTGAATTGAACTGTACCTGTAAAAAGTGAGTTCAGTTAGTGAGTTCGACGTTCATAATAATGAGCTCGCCGTCGTTTTTAGGGATAGAGACGTCGCCAACGATGATCACGTTGAGAAACGTTGAGAGTTTAAGAAGAAGAACAGCGCCCGCAATCAAAACACCGGAGTCGGAATTTTCGTATGTAAATCAGTGCCACAGTTTCACAACAAAACTAAATTCGCTATTAATCTTAATCCACGATCATGTCATCCACACAGCTTGCCAGTCTTCCTAATGGTTTTTCCTAATGGTTTCCCTGACAAAATTGACAGCCAATTGGGCAGTGCTAGCGGGACCGAAAATTGTTGTCTAAACTCTGCACCTTTTTAAAAAAAAAATCGATCTAAGCTGTTATCCATCGATAGTCGTATCAGTAACGTTACCCGACGGTGGAGAACATTGCCCTCGTTTCGACTTACCTTGGTTTTACATATTTGACGAAACATGCTGCCGGCCACGAGTTGGACAACGTGTCGTACCATTTATACGCGCAGGAATTTGCTCTGTAGTGGTCTAAGTATGTCCAGACTCCACTAAGGTCGCACTGTGTTTTTCATTCACACATACACCCTGCAGCAGACATGAGACCGTGACGCACGCACGATGACCCTGCACGATTTTTCATTATTTCTCTGGTACATAACCATCACAACGTCTATCCCCCTAATATCGTCCAGTTCGTCCAGCTGTGTGGCATGTGTCAGGGTTGTAGCTCATGACCAAATTGATGTCACTTCCTGGTCTCATTGAGGTATGGACGAGTCCACAGAACACAATGCTATATTTACTATGCATTCTGCACTACTACTGAGAAGGAAATATTGCACCAAGATCAAGAAACTTCCCATGACCTCTTTTGTAATGGTGCACCCGGGGCCGTATCCCAAATTTTGATTCGCTCGTGCACAGTAATAATACCTGCTTAGGTATTAGTCAGAGAGCATGAAATTTCCGGTCATCTGTTGCGTTGCGTCACGAGTCGATCCAGGAGATCACATCAGTAATCGATTCACTTCGAACCTCGTCGGCAGTATTGCGGAGAGGCATCAACGCATGCTTATTTTGACAACGTTGGAGCAGAAGGCCAGTAGCAATAGCTTCTCCTGGGGCCCGAGCCTTAAACAGTCAAGTACCTCCGTATGGAAGTGAGTAGTTTCCATTACCCCACTGGGTATCTGCCTTTGCTCAATTGCCCTACTGGGGCGTGCTTCGTGCATGTGATAAGGGGGATGTCTTCGACAGACTTAGTTGGTTTTACCATTTTTTACCCTCTGTTGCGAGCGCTCGGTGACATCCGAGCCTCGTTTCTCTTATACTCCACTGGAAGCTCTAATTAACTATGAGAGGGTTGTTAGGTTGCTGCGCAGTTCTGCGTATGATGTTCCTAGCCTTCCCCACGATCCAACTAATGCATCTCGTATACCAGTACAATTGCCGTCTGGCGTACCTCACTTGCCTTTCAAGAGTAGTTTCGATCCAGTCAGATCCTAAACTTGGAGATGATCGACGCAGTCTTTTTTCAAATTCGGTACCTCCTTTGCCTCGAGGGGTCTGCATGTACAAGAAGTTACCTCTCGTAACTTATTCGCTTTCTCATTGTTTCAGAAAATGGCCGATTGGAATAAGGATCAGTGGGGAGTGCAACAGGGACAGGGGAATTCGCCATTCTACGCTCTTGGCGGGGAGCCGAAGCCTGGACACTCTCAGCCATATGCGCAACCAGTTGTTCAGCCGCAGTACGACCCACAATCTTCTGCAAACCAAGAAACTCCCTTCGAAGACGGTCGGTTTCACCCGAAGAAACGGGTCAACGACATTTTCTTCCTGATCCTTTTCATTCTGCAGGTTAGTCTACGTTATTTCTTGCTGCACTCCTTCTTACTCTGCGGTAGTTTGCCGGGTTTGTCGCGCTTTCAGGAATTGCCCTCTCAGGATATGTGTCAAATAACGGGCTTGGGGGTGGTGTAGGCAATGGCTCTCAGGTGGGCTCGTCGGTGACCCTCAATCGGTGTGTTGATTGTAGATATTCGTCGGTATATTTGATTGATGTTGACCGCGTCAGGCATACTGCCTATCTTCTGTTATTCGTCACTGCAGCAGCTCTTGTCCTGTCTATAGCCTACCTGATGCTCGCACGCATCTTTACACGGGCCTTGATGCACATGACTCTCGTGCTGTCCGTAGTACTTAACATGTAGGCCCGCTCTAACGCCTTAGATCGAGTGTTATGCTGATCGTCACTCTAGTGCCATTTGCGCTTATTACTGGAGTACTGGTTACTATTGTGAGTGATACGAACATCGACCACCTCCTTTTGACCACGAAGCTACAGCCGGTGCCATCATATTCACCATCATTGCCTTGTTCTCGATCTTTGCCTATTTGGGCTTTAGGTCTCGCATTCCACTAGCGTCCCTTCTCCTGCAAGTAGTAATGGATGTCTCCAAACATCACATGAGCGTCTACGTTGTTGCCTTCATCGCCTTGATCTCGCAAGCTGCTCTAAGTGTGTAAGTTGCCGTTGCCACGCTTGAAGAAGTATTTTCACATACTACTATTAATTGCAGGTGGTTTTCTTATACACTGATTGCGATGTAAGTGTTTCAGTTTGCTGCGCAACCTTCAGCTTCTCTAACCATTTATAGATACACGAAATGGACACCTGGTAATCCAAGTAAGTTTGCATTACTAGTCAATTTAATCAAGTTTGAACGACCACACAGGTTGCGGCAACGGAACGTCTTGTTCCGGGAGCACTGTGGCAGGCCTAATATTCTATGCAGTATTCTCGTACCTCTGGACATCCCAAGTCATTGGTAACGTCGCCTTAGCCACTCTTGCTGGTGGAGCGTACGGAAGTGAGCATAGTTGGATGACTCGATTGATTCCATTATCTTATATGCACATCACAGGTTGGTATTACTTCGGGCCTCGAGAACAAGGACAGATGGTAGTGTTCTGCTCTATGCCCCCTCAGTTATGCTTATACGTTGATTTCAGCCAAAGCATCCAACCCTCAGCGCTTTTGGACGTGCTTCAACGCTGTCTCTTGGGTCAATAGCATTTGGATCCTTGATTGTCACTATTCTGGAAGTCGTCCGCCTTATCTTGAACGCTGCGAGGAACAATGCAAATGCGCAAGGGAGTTGTGAGTATCAATCTGAATTTTCTCTACTTTAATGTTAAATAGTAGCCTTTAATCAGTCGTAGAGGCGTGTCTTGCTTGCTGCGCAGAGTTCTTCGTTGGATGTATCGAAGGACTGGTAAACTACTTCAATAGATATGCCTACATCGAAATTGGTGAGTTACCTCATTTAATTCGGTTGTACTTACCAGTAACTTGATGTTATTAGCGCTCTATGGAAAGCCTTACATTAAAGCAGCAAAAGACACTTGGACTATGTTCATGGATCGTGGTACGCTCCGTCGTCGTTGTTTTTTCCCGTAAGCACTCTCACGATGCTCAATATCTTAGGGATTGATGCGCTTGTCAACGATTCATTGATTGGCATGAGTGAGTCACCAATTGGGGATGCCGACGTCTTCTGATGATGTTCGGCAGCTTTGATGTGGGGAGCTTATGCCATCGGGCTTCTATGCTCACTCTTCGGGTATCTCTACCTGCGCCGTGCGTACTGAATTCATGTGCTTGAGGAATTGGTACCATTGTTATTGCACAGTGACACACCCTGCATACAACGCCGATGGACAGTACACAGCGCCGGTTGTCTTGTTCGCATTCCTCATTGGATTACAGTGTTGTGCGTGCTTCTTTTTGGTCGCCTCGCTAATTCTACCTGATGATTAATATCTTGCAGCGGTAACAATGTCAACTGCCATCGAGGCTGGTGTATCTACTATGTATGTGCAGACCTCAGTATATGTGGATACTGGCTGATTTTCTCGAAACCCAGCTTCGTAGGTCTGGGAGAAGATCCACAAGTATTAGCTGCACGCGCACCCGACCTATTTGGGGTGAGAACTTCGAAGTCGCAGCACATCTTTGCCTGACCAGCTTTGCAGCTCATTGCTCTTACCTATCCTCGTGTCGTTCAAGGGGTACCGAGGGTCTGATGCACTTTACGTGGCGTTGTCTGGATATTTTATGTGGTCGGATGTGGCTTAGGTCGCTGCCTCAAAATAAGTTTTGCAAAGGGTCATGTCAAAGGGATGTTACGAGAGCTCTGGTATGTCGATATGAAAACATGTTACAGTGCTTTGCATAATGATGTAGACAAACCGAATGATTTCGCACCGTATTGCTGGACCAAAGTAGGACATTATATCACGCTGCCCAGCCGTATCTTCGATCGACGATGCCTGAAGGTTAACATCTATGTATACTCAGCCGCCAGGGGCTGGTGAGACTCATCCCACGTCATGCCTGCAGGTGATGACATTAATGGTAGCTTGTTATCATCGTAGTTGACGTGCGAGGCTGTTGTGATGTGCTCGTGCCAGTGGTGTTGTCCAGGAGCGCTGGATCCATCCTTGTTCGGTCCGGATATTACAGTGGTTAAAACTGGGTTTTCTTTTTTTAAAAAACCCCAATTTATGGTCCTTTGGGGTCGAAGACCCTGTGTAGGACATAGTCCTTTCGCGGAGGGCTTACTCCCACCTATTCTAACGTGGTTAAAACGTCGATGTATGGTGTCGCGAGTCGAATGTACTTGAAAACTTGGCCTGTCTCAATACCACTGGTTCCAACAAATCATTCACTAGATTTTACTCGTTGCCTTTCATTGCCCGCTCGCCTGAGCGCTTGAATTCCACAACTAACGTACACATTAGCCACCAACACAGAAACTACATCAGCACTATCTCAGTGCATCGCACCCAATCAGTTTGAGGGGGGCCTGATAGGAATAAACCTCCAGTATGACATCTCACCCGCGCCATCCTGCGTGAGTTGGACCTAATTAAGAGACAAAGTAAGACGTTATTCAACAGCGTGAAATAAAGTGTCAGTACCTCTGCTCCATCATCACCATTGGGCAAGTACATCAACAAGCCCGAAGTGTCCCGGATGCTGAAGAGAAGAGCCAGGTTACTCCCTGTAGACGCGTGATATATGTGATATTCACATCCACCTGCCAACCTCGCGGTACGATATATCCCATTCATAGGGTGTGGTATTGTAAACCACTTTCTCAGACTTTCGCAAAGTTTGTATTAAACTTCAAAATAAGGGGGAAGTGAAACTGACATCAACACCGATATAGTCGGAGTTGGATCGGATAGTGATCTTGCAGTTCTTCGGCCAGTCGCCTATGCTGGTGGCTTTGATTTCCCACTGTAAAGGCCATGAGAACTGGATGGTAGTGCAACGAGTTACCTGCTCAGTAACTTACCTCGATGCGTGGCTCAGCCGCAGCCTCATGACGGCCAGCGATGATGAAATCATGAAAACGAAGCCCGACCTTTTGCTCGGGATAGGCGACATTCTGGATGCGGTATACTCCATCCCATGGAACTACGAAGCTCATGATAGTGATTTGAAGTCAAAGGCTTTCGAGAAAGATGGGGATGCACTCTGCGATGACATCGCGGTACGATATATTCCATTCATAGGGTGTGGTATTGTAAACCACTTTCTCGGACTTTCGCAAAGTTTGTATTAAACTTCAAAATAAGGGGGAAGTGAAACCGACATCAGCACCGATGTAGTCGGAGTTGGATCAGTCTAAAGTGATCTTGCAGTTCTTCGGCCAGTCGCCTATGCTGGTAGCTTTGATTTCCCACTGCAAAGGCCATGAGAACTGAGTACTGAACGGTAGTGCAACGAGATATCTGTTCAAGAACTTACCGCGATGCGTGGCTCAGCCGACTCCTCGTGACGGCCAATTATAAAAACGAAGTCCTATCTTTTGCTCAGCCTCCATCTATGGAACCACGAAACTCACGGTAGTGATTTGAAGTGAAAGGCTTTCAAGAAGGATGGGGATGCACTCTGTGATGATAATCTGAACCTTTTATGCTGCACTTTATCCGAGTTCCGGTCAGAGTGCTTGCGAGTTAGCTGCCATCCATTCCTGAAGCCCAAGGAGTATCAGATGATCTGACAGCTTGCATGGAATAATTGCAGAAGTTGAGCGTGGAGTACCCTAGGATGATGTGCTTCCATTACACTTGCTTCCGCAGGTGTAGTAAGAATTTATCGAACTTGCCCTGGGATTACTTAGAAGTGCTGGTCAGGAGCAGGCCATTCCTGGAGGAGCCTATCAGGTGAGCTGACAGCTTGCATGGAAGAATAGATACTTGCGTAGATCGCGCGAATAGCACCGGCCGTCAAATCGCCAATATCATTCGTGCTCGCTATGAGGGTAAAGACAGGTGAGCACAAAATTGGACATCGGTAGCACGACTCACTGGAGTCATTCGTCGTAGGAAACTTCGTAACCGAGACCTGCCAGTCAGCAGTTTAACACAGCAGAAGAATCATAGGTATGCGCGAGGGCTCTGATCAGCGCTCAACTTACATAAGATTGACCGGGAAATATGCTTACCGAGCAGAATTATATAATGTGTTCAGGGACTTGTCTTCGGTTGAGAGCCGATCTACTTTGGAATGTTAACAGGCATTACTTTTGGTATGATCAGGACCACGAGGCCCCTAAGCAGCCTTTTCTTCGACCTGCCCAGCTTCCTGAAACCGCTGACCGGCAGGTTTCGGTTACTATGATATGATCAGTGTGTACGAAGTTTCTTACGACGGATGAATCCAGTGGGTCGTACTGCCAATGCCCAGTTTTGCGCTCACTTGTCTTTGCTTTCACTGGCATAGCGAGCACGAATGATGTTGGTGGATTGACGCCGGTGCTATTCGCGCGATTCACGCAAGTATTCATTGTTCCACGCAAGTTGTCAGTTCACCTGATAGACTCCATCAGGAATGGCCTGCACCTGACTAGAACTTTTAACTAATTCTAGGGCAAGTTCGATAAATTCTTACTACACCTGCGGAAGCAAGTGTAATGGAAGCACATCGTCCTAGGCTATTATTCGCTCAACTTCCGCAATTATTCCATGCAAGCTGTCAGATCATCTGATACTCCTCGGGTTCAGGAATGGATGGCAGCTAACTCGCCTGCAATCCAACCGGAACCCGGACAAAGTGCAGCATAAAAGGTTCAGATTATCATCACAGAGTGCATCCCATCCTTCTTGAAAGCCTTTCACTTCAAATCACTACCATGAGTTTCGTGGTTCCATGGGATGGAGGCTGAGCAAAAGACAGGACTTCGTTTTTATAATTGGCCGTCACGAGGATTCGGCTGAGCCACGCATCGAGGTAAGTTGTTGAACAGATATCTCGTTGCACTACCGTTCAGTTCTCATGGCCTTTGCAGTGGGAAATCAAAGCTACCAGCATAGGCGACTGGCCGAAGAACTGCAAGATCACTTTAGACTGATCCAACTCCGACTACATCGGTGCTGATGTCGGTTTCACTTCCCCCTTATTTTGAAGTTTAATACAACTTGCGAAAGTCCGAGAAAGTGGTTTACAATACCACACCCTATGAATGGAATATATCGTACCGCGATGTCGGCAGGTGCATGTGAGTATGACATATATCACGCGTCTTCAGGGAGTAACCTGGCTCTTCTCTTCAGCATCCTGGCCAATTCAGGCTTGTTGATGTAGCCTACTTGCTCAATGGTGATGACGGAGCAGAGGTACGACACTTTATTTTGCGCTGTTGAATAACCTCTTACTGTCTCTTAATTAGGTCCAACTCACGCAGGATGGCGCGGGTGCGATATCATACTGGGGGTTCATTCCTATCAGGCCCCCCTCAAACTGATTGGGTGCGATGCACTGAGATAGTGCTGATGTAGTTTCTGTGTTGGTGGTTAACGTGTACGTTAGTTGTGGAATTCAAGCGCTCATGCGAGCGGGCAATGAAAGGCAACGAGTAAAATCTAATGAATGATTTGTTAGGACCAGTGCTACTTAGGCAAGCGCTAAGCGCTAAGGTTTCAACACCCGGACCGAACGGGGATGGATCCAGCGCTCCACAGCACCACTGACATGAGAGTGCATTATATTCATGGCAACCGCCTCACACGTCAACTATGATAATCATAAGCTAGCATCGATGTCGTCATCATCTGCAGGCATCATGATAAGATGCGGGGTGAGAAGTTATTCATATCTTGTTCAGATCCGTATTTTGTGGCGCGAGAAGCATAAACGTGCCTGCTGCACGTTGGTGCCGCAGTCAGATTTGGAACAAAAAGACATCTGTCCCAGGGAGGATTCGAACTTCCGGCTTCGCAGATTGGAGTGGCCACAATGCGATGATTTAACCACTAATCGACAAGGACCTTGGCCAGTGGCCACCATCGATGTATCAAGAGGATGGGAGCGACAAGAAGCGCCAATTTGGGAGTCCTCGGGGTATTTAAATTTATTCAGACTCCTAGCTCCGTCCCGAACCTAGCCAGAGTAAAGCAGGGGAAATCCAAGGAGAGTCGTATGCGTCACGGGCAGAGTCTCAGGTTATTTGGGGGCAATTGTGCCGGCATAACCGTGCGCAGACGTGGCGAATCATTCTGCCACTTTTGCCACTTGGCAAATTTTTCAAAGCGTTACGCGTATGATAATGTAGGGTAAGTATCGCCACCAGGCCGCCAGCATCAGGGCATCCACATGCCACTGTCCATCATCATGCGAGGTGTGATCTACTATCATGATCTCGTCATCGACAGATGTTGGTAATCCCTTGATCCACCGTGACTGTCTTGCCTTCCAAAACTTCAATCCATCAACTGACGGTTCTTCCACAGTTTTTTCTCTTGTTCCAGTAGCGCAAATCCCGCATCGATTTCATTGAGTGATATAGCTTTAGGATCTGCGAGATCATCGTCTGAGGCGGTCCGCCGGTAGACGTGGTGTAATAGCAAATTACTCTCTACGAATGTCTACGTACCGGTACAAGGTTATATACAACTGAAAATGGTACTCTACCAGTACGGTGATACAAATTGCCATGAGTAGCATTGAGAAAGGTTACTGTATGGTCGTATACTTATATGGTGAAGAACTTGGAAGGTTATTAGAAGTTCTTCGCCCGTGATCCCCATTTGACGTCAACCGGGTAGGCTGCCCGGGTTCTGCCCAACTAGTTGGCGGAATGGCAGATTTTGCTCACAACACCAAATTGTCAGTAACCGTTACGGGTGCCTCGCTCAGGGCGTTCGGGCCTCTGCGACTCAGACCGAATTCGAAGTTGCAACGTTGATAATCTGCAATCAAGCGCGATGCATCGAGCAAAGATTGATGTATGAGATTTTGCGAAACCCAAGCTGCTCAAGAGTGTGATGGGTGGACGGTGACCGTAAGGTCGAACCTAGTTGCAAAACTACAAACTTTATAGCTAGTCACTAGTGTGCGAACTTGAAGAAGCAAAGACAAAGAAGGTGTACTGTATGATAGACGACCGTCGACGTCACTGTAGATTTCCAATCAATTCTATGAATACGTGACCCCGTATTTCGGCTCACGAACGTTAACATAACATCATGATGTGACAAGAGGCTGCATAAAATCGGCTAGGAAACGAGGATCGCGATATATGCGTACTTCCTTCCACGGCTGTCTCTCTCGTCGGAGCTTCAGGCATCCTTGAGATATTTGCGCGAATGGTTGCAGATATCGCATCGCTCCATACTCCGTAAATGGTCGTTACATAATATTCACAATAAAATCCCATTACAAGACATAACTGCCACCAGTGGAGTCACCACATCAGGAATATTCCTTTGCTCACTCACAATCTCCCTCAAAACCTCTGCTACAATGAGGAAAACATCATACGCAGCGACCTTTGCCGCTGTTCTCATTATCCTTGTCATCGTAGGTTGTTCAAGTCCCATTTGATGAACTACACTCATCCAGGGGTTTCCAGAATATTTTATCTTCACGTCTCCCGGACTGGTTCGCCCAGAGAACGTTTTAACCACCAAATGCCCGCCTGACATTATTATCTTTGAAGGCTTATTGCTAAATATGAAATCCCAAACGCTCAAGTCACCGTTCGCTATGGGTTAATGAAACGATGCGAGCGTTCCACCATTAGCTTTCCTGGTCCCGGCAAAGACGGACATCTAGAATACACCGAGTACGAATGCCGCCAGTTTCCGCTCCGTGTAAAGGACAAATGCGACGACGAAAACCGCCTGTTCTGTGCTCTGTGGACTTCTGCTCAATACTTCAGCGAGCTCGCCATCGGTTTTGCAGGAATGGGTCTGATCGCTTTGCTCATTGGTGTGAGCACGCACTCGAGGAGGAGAAGGGTCTGGAGAGCCGTGGCGGGGCTAGTCATATTACACGGTCAGTCTCTATGAAGCGCATGACGTCACGAGTATTCATCATATTCCGCAGCCGTGTTCCAACTTGTGACGTTCATCCTCGTTACCGAGCTGTATCGCAAGGACCGTTTCCCGGCCTTTGAGCACGCCAAGCCTGGTCAGTTTTATGGTGCCTTCTCGTCTTGTTGGCTCTAATATGTTCTTCAAAGGTGTTGGCTATGTCTTAAATGCTGTTTCTTGGGTTTCAGGGTTGATCGTTGGGGCTGGCGTCATTGTAACCGGTGTGGCTGCGGACCGCGGCCATAAGTGGGCTGCTGGTAATAGATCATATACACCCATCGAGGGTTATCGTCAACGTTACAGGTCATACACACCCGTTCAAAGTTATGGTTCAAATGCATAGTTCCCTTCTTCCTCTCTACAAGCACACGCTCGGTCTCGGTTTTTCTTGTACCATATTTTGGATACCTTTGCACTTGACACACGCACGGATTTTGTAAATATGTTAATTGAAGTCGCCCTCCCACTTGTTCATAAAGGCCTGATCTGAGCAAGATGTATGCAAGCTAAAATACCAAACATCAGTTGTGCGGATATAACATAGCCCCTCTTCAGCCCTCTTCGGGATAATCTACCTGATCATATAGCCTCAACGTTTCATTCCAGTCCCTCTTCCGCCTCCTTCTGACAGAGAAGTACTTCGCTCCACTGTCCCAGGTGCTTCTTACGCGACCCTTCTGCTTACCCCCACGTTCGACGAAGAACTTCTCGGGATCATCCGGTAACCCCAAAGTCCCCACAGCGAAGTTCATCAATCGCGAATGCAGATCTTGCCTTGTCATTCGTATCTCCTTCAGCGTCTCCTTCCCGACACATAGCAGCCTCGCCAGTGCCATAAATGCGCGGAAAGCAGACACCGCATCTTCCGTCCACCTCAGTGTCATCCACATCATAGCAGGGACGAGAACTGTTGTGATTGCGGCGGAAGGAAGCGTGAAGAGAATACAAGCAGCCCAGACGGATAGACCTGAAAAAAGCCCATACACAAGCTTATATTGCGCGATTTCATCAAAGGTGTCCCAGACTGGTCCAGTTCTCTTGAAATTGCGGACGGCAATGAACGTGGTAATAAATACGGGGGTCCAGAGCACCAGGCCTGGAAGAGAGATCGTGAAGAGACATATGAACCACGTCAGTCGAATAACCATCCGCATGGTAATCGTTCGCAAGGACAGCGGACGCGCAATGCGATCGTCTTTGATACCCCAGTGAACAAGCCGGTCTTGATAAGTCTTTAGACGGTAATTTAGAAACTGGTACATCCGTTAAAAGATGTATTACCTTGAGGTCACGCCGCAGTTGGTTGAGCTCAATGTCCTCCTTGGTGAATTCGATAGACTGATCCTCAGCAGCACGTTTGCCCTTTTGAGTGTCGTCGGAAGCTTTGAACGCCTCGACAAACGTTCTAGTGATTCGCACATAATCTCCTAGGCTCATACGTGTCCCAAGAGGTGCATATATACGCGTCGCCATCTTTGCGGATCTCACAAATTCCCAAGATGGCGAGTCAATCGCCCGGGAACTAATTTGTTGCTGCATCCGTGTAGTCAGAGCCCGAATTTCCTCCTGCTGTACAGGAGCGAGGAGCTCTGGATTGTCCTGGACCACAGGAAACTAAATGAAGTGCTTTATACAGATGTATATGCACCCACCTTGGGAGTGAACGTCATCGGGGTATTGAATGTCACCAGTACATCTGATCTGAAATGTTGTCGATGCCTAAAATGTCACTCGGTCGGTAACCAGGTAGACAAATGAGGGTAGTTCCTTACATGTAAGTGATTGAGCACGTTAGAATGGATATGGAAAAGTCTGGATCATCACGATTACGACTCAGGACATCCGAAACAAGACGCGCCACTAAAAGATAGGTGAAGAAGACATCAGCAGGTACAAATCAGTCGACAAACCTCCTGTCTTAAGGGGGGCAATAGTGGGATGGTAGCGACTTGCCCCCTCCGGAAATAAACAAACTGCATCTCCAAGTTCGAGTGCCTGTTAGATTTAATTGAACTTTCAGATGCCCTATATATACTAGTGGGCGCATCTTACGTCCATTAGCTTATTCATAACTTGACTGTTATCCACATCGCTGTTATTATGATCTTTGCGCCGTTTAATGGGCACAGTGCCTGCGGATTCAATCAGCCAACTGGTAAATGTCCGTTGGCCGAATTGGGTGGATTTTGCTGTGAGCCGCAGCATATTACGCGTCTACACGGCAACGAATTAAGTAGTGATGCCAGGTTCAAGGTCGTGGTTGCTTACTCTGGACGGCATAGAGGTTACCAAAAGACTAACGTATACAGACCATGAGTTAAGACGCTTGGTCAAGGTAGATGTATTCTCACAGTGCATCCGTCAGGGAATTAGGATGGTTGGCGCAGACAATGCTGAGTCGCAAAACCATTTAGCTGACGGAGAATAACCTGACTGGAGACGGACCATGGTTGCCCGGTCTTCGGTATAAGTTCAGCATTCTCAACGACAATGGTCCCATAGAATATCTTCAGCACAAACTTGAAGAGCAACCTAACACCACCGTTCCGAGTCAAATTGTGTCGAGATTGGTACGTCGCTGACCTCACCGAACTAAGATGTAAGACCAGGGCGTAGTTGAACCCTTGGGCATATTTATACGGGTCTCGTCGTGAAGGTCGTGAACATGAACTGTCGTGTGTTTATGGGAGGAAAGACTCGGAAAGGGTCTACCCTGCACTTACTAAAGTTTAGTCAAAGTAGTCTTGAGTATTACATAATCGAAAATTTTGATCAATGCCGCATGTCAGTAGTAGGACAGTCATTTACAAGTGATCTATAGGTGATCGTCATGGAGGAGGCATTGGCCAAAATACGGCCTCACACTACCTCAAATCTTGCCCACCAGAAAGCACCAGCAAACCTACTTCAGGCTTTAGAATCTACGTTTCAGGAAAAGCATACGGACAGGACACCTACCGCTTATTTTGCTGCATTGATCACAACTCTCGATGGAAGCATTCAAAAGAAGGAGACTTCACTTGGAGACGGAGACGTACTACCCGCAGAACTGTATCTTCTTGCTCTAGTGGCTCCCTTCGTCCCCCCGCCAGTTATCCAGACCAATCTCAATACACTTCTCTCTCTGACCGCACCACTTTTTCCTGCCTTGATGGCACATGCTCCTCCACTGAGGTCACAGTTGACTCTGTACAATGCTGTGTTCAGAGCCCTTGACAAATCGCAACTGGACGTTTCTGCAGTCCGCCAATCATTTGCATCTATACTGCAATTATGTTTGGATCCGCGACCAAAAGTGCGCAAGAAAGCAGCTGACATTGTGAAAGACGTTCTTTCCTTCCCACCGAGTCCTTTAATTCGGCATCCCTATGCTCAGCGGGTGGCTGAATGGGCTCATATTGCGCTTCAGCAAGCAAGCTCTGGCGCCCTACCAAAATCAAAATCATCTGGAAAAGGGTCCGATACCTCAGCTGCAGAGACAGCTATTCATCTCCTTGCATTCTTGCGCCCAGTACTTCCGCATCTTCCTCTTGATGTATGTTAAATTAGCTTTGAATCACCGTATGCTAACACAAATATTCGCAAAGGCTATTCCACCCATCACCACTACGCTCTTGACCCTTCCACGATTAGGAAATCCATACCTCTCCCAGGCTGCATACTCGATTCTTTCCGATCTTTTTACTGCATCTACTACGACCGGCACTGCCAGTGCAATTGAACAAATTCCGGCCGTTCTGAATGCCGTCCTGGAATCTCCGCCACCAAAAGCCGATAATTCCATCTCTCCATCTTGGATTCGTGTTCTAGGAGATGCAATGTTTGCTTATCATGTTGCGGACGCATCGGCCTGTGCTGCTGAGTTTAACAAAGTGTGGAAAACGGTGTGGTCGTACTTTGAGACGAAGCACCCACAAACTCGTAAAGCTGTTGCGGAATCTCTGGCTTCACTGACACGGTGCATCACGTCTTCTATCGTGAAAGACTCCATTTCGGACGGCGAAGCTGGCAAATCGCCCCTGCGAAGCATCATCTCGCAAATAACGAAAGCCCTCGACTCCCTGGCCTTTGCATCTGCTATGCAGGAGCTGCTCTCGGTTATTTCAGCTCTGGTCTCAAATTTGGGCGTTCGTGTGGACCCTGCGAAGTCTACTACTGCTACAGAGGCTTTACTCATGCCTCTAGTGTCGAAAATCGCCGATCTGCGGGTCCAAAAAGGCTTTGAGCACAAGGAAGCCGCTGATGCTGTGCTCTCAACCGCTATGCGAGTAGTGGGTCCCGCTGTGTTTCTTGCAGCTATTCCTCTGAATCTAGAGCCCTCGGACCGGTGAGTCATTTTGAAACGGGGAAAAGGACTGGAGCTGAATATTCATTTGTAGTCAAGCAGGCAAGGAACCACGCGCGTTCCTTTTGCCTATGCTCAACCAACCCCACCCATCGCTCCTTGGCCATTTTGTCTCATATTTCGTGCCCATGAGCGAGCGGATGTTCAATTTGCAGCAAAAGGCCGATAGCGAAGGAAGGCAATCAGAGGCGAAAGTATGGAGTGTGCTTGTCGCTCAGATATGGACTGGATTTGCGGGCTATTGCCACGCACCTTCTGACATCAAGACAGTACGTACGGCGCTCGTATGAAGGCTGTTATATTGATGAATATCATTTTAGGCCCTTACACCGGCATTCTCGCAACTCCTTTCTCAGCTACTTTACGGCCAACCTGATCTTAGGCCACCTGTACTAAGGGGCCTGAAGGCTTTGATAGAGTCCAACAAGATTATCGCATCCCAGGTCGACACAGACATGGGAGAGTCCTCGACAACTGATAATGCAATTACTCCCGAACAAGCTTCCAAGAACCTTGTTTTCCTCAAGACACAAGTAGAGAGCTGGTTTGCTGTCTTCTTCAACGTCTTCGGTAGCGTGGACAGGGATAATCGTGGCATGGTGGGCGACGTCATCGGTGTTTGGGCTGGACTCGCAGAGAAGCAAGACATTGCAAAAGCCTATCGCAAAGTCGCCGACCTTTTCCGTCAAAGCCTCCAACAATCAGACAACGGGAATACCACTGCAATGACGCAAGACCTTCTAATCCTCCTCATTCCCTTCCTTGACGCGCAAGACGTCGCCGCTCTGTTCTCGACATGCCTCGCGCAGGAGGTGCTATGCCACAAGGATAACGGCTGTACAAAAGCGTGGTTACAAGATTCTAGCGAAGCTTCTGGAGAAGGGCAAAGTAGAAGAGGATGCGCTCCAGACTTTCCAACGTCTGGATGAGCTTTCTGTTGGGCTTGCACCTGCTGCAAAGAAAGATCGGTTCATCTTGCTCTCTCTACTGATACTTCGGGTACCTAGCGAGTCCTTGCACATCATTCCTTCGCTTATCCCAGAAGCTGTCTTGGGTACGAAGGAGCCATCAGAGAAAGCCCGGTCAGCAGCTTTCGAGCTCATTGTTGCTATGGGTCAAAAGATGAGCCAGGGTGGTGTAGTGAAGAGGAGCATGGTGGATGGAATGGATGAGGATGGCGCCGAAGGTGAGTCATGGTTGTACTGCAAATCTCAGCTATTGACATACTCTTTGCAGCACAAGCAAGCATTAACGAGTACATGACCATGGTTGCAGGAGGCTTAGCAGGAGCTTCACCACACATGATCAGTGCCACCGTAACCGCCGTCTCCCGTCTCGTTTTTGAGTTCAGGGGTATGTAAGTTGACGTCGTGACCGCAACCTATCTAACGATTTGGGTAGAATCCATCGATACCCAGATGCAGACAGAGGTCTTCACGACTCTTCTCGTTTTCCTCTCCTCTGCCAACCGTGAAATCATCAAATCTACGCTCGGCTACATCAAGCTTGCGATTCATACTTTGCCTACTGAATTGCTACGACCACATCTAAAAGAACTCGTCCCTGCACTCCTCGCCTGGTCTCATGATCACAAGAACCACTTCAAGGCAAAGGTCCGCCATATCTTCGAGCGGATGATCAGGAGGTTTGGGTGGAATGACGTGTATCAAGCGGCAGGTGAGGATCAGGCCGCGAAGGTGTTGGTGAACATCAAGAAAAGGAAGGAAAGAGCTAAAAGGAAGAGAGCTCGAGAGGATGAAGACGAAGAAGACGAAGAGGCTGGTTTTCCTGGGTGTCTATCATTTACTATTGCTGATGACCTTATTCAGGCGACTAAAGGAAAGGTTCCTACAGGCGATGCCTTTGAGGACGTCTTGTATGGCAGTGAAAGCGAGTTGGACGACAGCGACGAAGATGAGCAGGTATCTCGACCCGTTGCGGGACCGAAACGGAAGGGAGTTGAACAGGGAGTGCGTCTACGAGTGGATGATGATGAACCGATGGACCTCTTGCAGGGTGTTGCATCACGATTGACCAGTAGGTGTGCATCATGTGCTTGCATCCACATCGTTTACCTCTTTACAGACGCCCAAGCCAACCGACGCCGCAAGCCGGGTCAAGATGCAGGTCACTTCAAAACTGACACTGACACTGGAAAGATTGTTATCAACGAGGACGAGGAGTCTGACATCGAAGTCAGCTCTCGGAAGGCTGCCAAAGACGTTGCTGGCAGTGCATATCGGGAGAGTATGACCTCAGTGGATGGCTTTACCCGCGGTCCCAATGGGCGCATCAAGTTCAATAAAGATACTAAAAAGAGACGCCGCGAAAATGAGGACGAAGATGGAGATGTTGAGATGGCTGATGGTGCTGCCACTGCTACGAAGAAAAACAAGCGACCCACAGAGCCAAAACTGGGTCACGAGTTCAAGGCAAAGGTTGGTGGTCTGCTGTGTTTGTGCTCACATGATCTGATGCTCTATTGCAGAAAGCTGGTGGTGACGTCAAGAAAGGCGGCGTGGATCCGTATGCTTACATGTCGTTGTCTCAAGCCGCGAAGAAAAAAGGCCGAAACCGTACTGGCATTGCTGGAAAACGTTGATAAGTTCAGCGCAGATTACCAAAAAGCGCGTGTAGATTTGTACTCGGATCATTGCTTGATTGTTTTTTTCAACATCTGCACCAGGCTGTAGAATACACTTGTCAACCGTACAATGTTTGATCATGAGGAGTACCGAAAAGACCATGACCCCAACTACTAGGCTGCTTCCAGTTAGGAACCTCTACTTGCAACACCTTGGATACCACAGCTGCCATGAGCTGGGCGTCCGCTCTGTTGTCCCCCTCCATGACATATTGCAACAGACATACAGTCGGGATTTGCCATGTGTCGGAAAGTGAGGAGAGCATTCGACGAGATAACCCACCGCCTGGTATGAAAGGTATAGTTGTCCTTTCTGCATCTGTATGCAGGAACTGGGAGACTGGTGAAGTGTAGACGGGTATTGGCAGAGTTGTGAGGGCGGCCAATGGACCAGAAGTCAGATCAGGTGTTCCAGGCGGGACGATCTGACAAGTAGGTGTCCTAGAATCATTGGAAGAACATCAATTCACAGCTAAGACATCGAATCATTGCAACTCAACAGCATCTGAGGATCAGTCCTGTTGGACATATCTACTCCGCCAATGAAAAGGACACCTGAAGCTCCTGAGGTACGGATGAATTCCAACAAGGAGTCGACAAAATCTTGCTTAGAGGACTGGTAGAATGCAGGATAAGCACGGTGAAAATCACGTCTGAGTGACGGCTTTACTACCTTTAATGCGGGAGAACGTTGCTGTATGACTGCGACATTAACATCATCGCGGCCAAAAACTAGCCTATTTGTTAGCCCAGACTCTGGCAACACATGTACTAGGACATACGCTCGAGTGGTGTTGTGACGCCAGGAAGATCGTCTTCACGTGCTCCGACGACAGGAACTAAGCTCCTAGGGTCGAATATGCCTACGCGATGCAAGGAAAGTGAAGCGATCAGGAGATCAGCCGCGAGCTGTGCAACGTTCGCGACAGAAACAACTGGCTGCCTTGGAGAGTTTGTCTTCAGTGAGCTGTCTTGAATCGGATATCGGCATACGCACAACGACGAGGACTTTGCCCTTTATACTGAAATGAGCAGTCGGGTTATAGAATGTCATGGCCTGCGAGGTTGCACAGTGAAAAAGTTCAATAGTAAAAGCTGAGTACTGAGTACTTGTACGCGTCGATTTGGTTCTTATGTGCGATTACGGTTGGTGACCTACATATGACTTGCAAAACTGGACTCGGCCACGCGTACTACCTGCGCCTCCGCAACCAGGAATTTATTTCCTTATTTGCACCGGTTGAAACTTGATGGTAGTATTACCTTCATCGTTTCTCTATTTACTACATGCATATGCAGGGACTCCCGGCCCGCCTATAAAGAAGGGACGACTGTCTACCTTCTAGTCTGCATAGGAGAGACTATGTCTGCTTGCCATCAGTCACTCATGAGCTTCAGTTTCAGACAGAACCAATGCCAACCGCTGCGGTGGTGTGTGTATCGCTTTGTGGGATATTTTGAAGGTGCGGTTTACATTATGAGCAATGATCCAGTAGAAGTTTAGCATCTTACTTGCTGTCAACAATTTTGATGGAGTGGCATCCGCAAATCATGTATGAGGGGGGTGCAGGATAGTGTGTGCCATGGTGGGCGTACTACGTGGTTGTAGTGCAGAAACCTCTGGTGGGAAATCAGAACTGCCCAAGAGCAAGACATGATATAATGGGCTAACTCGATATAAGGTAGATGGATGTGTATCAGCGAGGATAAAACAACCTCTCAGAGCGAAAAAGGCCCAAGGGCCTGAACACGCTAATCCCAACGAGAAAAACCCCACCATAAAAAAAGGAAAACACAAATATGCATCAAACCGTCAACATACGCCCTCCAGAAAATGTGCAGGACCGATATCATCTTGATCAATACCCAGTCAGAAGTATTGGGGAGGAGCTCGTCGTCTATTTCAGCCATGTAGACTAGTCAATACACCGAGCGAAGTAGACTTTGCCATGGAACTAAAATCAGATATATATAAAAAGACAAGACATACACAATTTCGCCTCTAAGAAGGTACGGGACATACACCGGGAGTGCGGCGGAGACAGCAGAAGGTGACAGGAGCTACTTATTCTCAGGGAAGCCAGCGGGAGGAACGGAGAAAGAGATACTGAAGATAGATGCATATGGGACTCAGAGGCCAGGAAAGGCAGCAGGAGGCGTTTGAAGGTGGCGGTATGTGGTGATAATGCACTTTGTGACACTGTTGGAAAGCTGAGACTGTAGCAGGTGCACAAGGCAACATGAAGTGGCCTGTGGATGTAAGGTGAGAGTAGATGTTGGAAGACCGCGGAAAGTTGTGGTTGTGGTTGATTACAGGAATAAAATCTGCAAAGGCCCTCACCAGCTATGCGGAAGAAAAAACAAAATGCACCTGCAGAAGACTTAAACAGCAATTTCCTTCTCCGGTAAGCCAAGTCCCGCTTCAGCGTTTCCGTCGTGCTTGGCTGAATTAGAAGCTTGGAACCAGTCGCTTGAGAGCCTGAGAGTGATTGTCAAACATCCAGGAAAAAAAGGACACTTTCACTTTAATCATATAGTAAAGAGAAGAAACCATAATATCTCTTTGGTAGTATATCGGATAGTACACCCGCCTGTCATGTAAGAAACACGACCGCGGGAGAGCGGGGTTCGACTCCCCGCCAGAGAGTTATTTTTATTTATTTTTCACTTGCCTATCACGATGGTTCTGTCGGACTTGTCCGAGTCACCCATCTTTCTTTCTTGATCCCATCGACCTCACTCTCATTTTCACATCACGTACACATTCACCATGTCAGCGTTAACGAACCTCCTACGAGCAACATGGAACAGAAAGTACGCTGAATCCAACACCGAGTGACATCGATGCAAGTTTGAGCAAGAAATCACAATATTATATAGAGAGAACAGCTATCTTCATTCGTCTATGGCCTGTCTAAAGGACACCAAGCAAAACTGGCCGAGGTTTAGACTGAAACACGACTTTGCACCTTAGAAAGAATGGGCTGCTGTGAGCTGTGATCTCCGAAAGATTAAAAGTGAAAGGACGCAACTAGTTCTGGCAGGAAGCTGAGTTACTATGTGCGGGAGGAGAGGCTGAGTGTCGACGACCTCTGCCCCTTCGGCGACGACGCCCGGATGAACGTCTCGGGCGCTGGGTATGATGAGTGGATGAATGATCATCCGACTTATCTCTGGAGTGCAAAGATTGAAGGCGCTGCAGGCACGGTCCACACATTGAAGAAGGGGAGTACACACCACGCAAACACAGAGTGCGCGGGGCAGTCACAAAGTCAAGGAAAATGTGTCAGCGAAGGATGATCGAAGCAAATATTAAAGCAAACCTGTATGTCGTATTCATCATCACGGCGGCGGCGGTCTTCCCACCAGCTCTCGCGAAAAGTCATCGTAATCTCTTGGTGATCTAGAATAGAAATGTCCCATGCCCCGTCGGTGAGGGGAATGGCTTTGTGCCACGCCCGCCGCTGCTTATCCTGGTAAACGAGCAATGCGCGCTCTTCAAGAGGGTCGGTGGAATTCCAGTACTGATGACACATTATCGCTTGCCAGAAAGCTGTAAGCATCTGGATACGCTGGGCTGCCCAACCACATTGTTGGAACAACTCGAGTGCGCGAGGGACAGCCTGAGCGAATTCCATGATGGTGAGGCTATGGTCGGGAATGACGCTAGCATCATGAGCGGCACCCGCTGTAGTAAAGCTCCCAGGGCTTGCAGAACGCCCCATCCCTTCGTCGGCGGCGGTGGGATAATTTAATCGTGGATCTGCCCGGAGACCCCTACCAGTCCAGTAGTAAAGTTCCACATACTGGCCTTCAACGACCCTTTGGAAGGCAAAATCAGAAATGAGGACGTGGTGTATATTGTACGGGCGCGGACGGTCGGGAATGGGAATGTATTTGAGAGGATTTCGCTTCCGATCTTCCTCGAGAAGCGAGGCTTGGAGTTGACACTTGATCTCTTCGTGGAAGAGGCCCTGCTGTTTCGTGACGGCGGCTTGGTCTTCCTGAAGTTGCCGCTGCCACTGGACTTTACGGGTATTGTTGGTAACTGCCCACACAGCCTGCAAAATTTCGACAACTTGAGCGTTGTCGTTGTTCTGATTAACAAATCGAGCGCGGATAGCTTGATAAATGTTGGAGGGAAAGTCCGGACAGGGTTCTAAACCTGGATCAGATGCCAGTCTATTCATAGTGGAACAAGGAGGTTGGCTGGAGCTGCTGTAAATACTAAGTACTGTAAGATTTTTGTCAAGTAGAGTCGAGAGCTCGGTGTCAATTGGGACGTTATGCATTTCGTACACATGCATAGCCTGCGCGCGCTTACGCAGTCTATATGTAGTACGCACCTTAAAGACGACTTGGACTGGTGGGCGCTCGACTTCCTTGACTCTGAACCAACGCACACCCTCAGCTTACAACAGGTGATTCTTGTGAGTAATGAATATTAAGGCTCCTCTACAAGGCAAAGCTGACTTCTGACTTACCAGAGCTTGTGACTTACCAGCCACGTCCAATTTCCGAAAAGATCTCTTGCGAATTCTCGACGAAGGCAGTCAAAAATATGCACACGGCTCGTCACCTCACCAGCAATCTTTTGTCATTACCGGATAGCTTGTCGAAGTTCAAAGTTCAACTCGGCAGACTTATCTCAAATTCCTTTCTGCCAATGGGGGACTCCGATGCGTCGATCACGTATTCCTCCACCGCTGAGATGCAAAGTATACCAGCGATCACGCTGCGAGGCCATACCAGCCGAGTACGGTGTGTCGTGCACCTGCCAGGCGGACACCGCATCATCACATCTTCGTTAGACAGCTCACTCCGGCTATGGGATCTGAAGAGCAGCGCGCAGATTGGCGACGACTGGAGAGACGAGGGGGACAATGCAGGAGTGTACACTATAGCATTGTCTCCAGACGGCAACACTGTCGCTAGCGGAAGCGATGATGGAAAAGTAAGGCTGTGGGATATTAAGACGGGAAAGGTTATCACTAAATGGACAGGGCACACTAAGGATGTGTGGTCAGTTTGCTGGAATGCAAATGGTAAGCGAGTTTTGAGTGGATCTGCGGACGGGACAGCAAGAGTGTGGCATGTCAAGAGCGGCAAAACTGTCCTGATAATCAATACCCGGCACCAGTGGGTGGGGAGCGTGATGTACTCGCCCAACTCGAAAAGAATTGCAACAGGTGGATACGACGACACTGGTGTAAAAATCTGGAATAGCAAGACGGGCAAGTTGATATTCACAGTCCCACACACTTGGCCAGTTTACTGCTTGGCATGGACATCGGATGGAAAGAAAATTATATCTGCGTCATATGACCTGATCATAATATTCGACACCGCCACTTCGCAGCAGATTGCCGCACTCCGTGGTCACAAACACTTGATCCGCTTCATCACATTGTCTCCAGATAACCGTCTCCTCGCGAGTGCATCATGGGATAGAACAGTACGTTTGTGGAATCTCGACACGAACGTTTCACTCGGACCACCCATCCAGCATGATAGTTTTGTGGAGTGCGCAGCTTTTTCTGCCGACGGAAAGCTGCTAGTCACTGGGTGCGAGGACAGCAACGCGTACGTGCGTGATATTCAAGACATCCTCAAAGAAGCTGAAGACTCACTATCCGATACTAATGTGGGTGTCAGCGTGTTACCTACTCACTCTTGTTGACAATCTCCTTGTTAGGATGGACTCGTACTGGAGGCGTCATCCAATGACGCCCCGGGAACGGAGCACACACCCCACCCCTCGCAGGACATAGACGACAGGTCATTTTTGGACGTATGTGACGTATTTCGTGAAATTGCTGACTTATTATAACATTAACTTACCAGGTTGATGCTACCCGGGGTGTCGATGAACTCCCACCAGCATTTTTCGACGGCATGCAATCCGACATTCATGTGCGTCATTTGCATGTCTATTAATTAGCTCTTATCTAGACCTCCGTGCTCTCGTCTTCCGCAAAGGATGGCGCCCAACCTCATTCCTCTTCCAGTGCATTCAGCCGCCTTTCCTCGTTCCTTCACCGTTTTCTACCTGACAGTGATGATGCGATTAAACCTCCGCAACCACCAAGACCTTCAGGGTTACATCTACGCGTGATCATCGTTCGCCTGTCCTCACTCATCCACCGTTCTCCGTTCGATGATGATGCAGAAAAAGAATTTCAGCAACCCCCCCACGCCCTCTGAGTCACGTCCCCATGCGCTCCTTGGTCGTCTGTCCTCACTTTTACCTCACTCTTGGCTCAACACCGACCCAGCAACTGAACCTCCACAACCCACAACGCCTTCTGGTTCACGTTCGGATATACACATCGGCCGCCTATCCTCACTCTTCCGCTCTCCGCCTGCTACCAATGAACAAATCGAACCACCAGTATGCCCAAGGCAAACCATTTCCTCTCGTCGTAGTCCTCATGTTGTCGAAGTAGCTGCAATGCGGGACAAGCAGGAATGTCTTTCTTCATTGTGCTTCAATTGCTAGAGTCTGATGATTCTATGCAGGCATTATATGTTGCTCCGCGACCGGAACGAGATCGTTCCCGCGCCCGGCTTGCTGGAACTTCTGCAACAACCGTGCAGTCACCACCTCTCTCATTATGGACTCATCTCGTGCTTTTTCTCTGTTGTGCATCTCAACAGGCGGACCAAACGCAGCAGCAACTGCATGATCAAGTCCGAGCCCAGGCGTCATCGCATCCTCAGCCTCCTGCCACTTCGACGTCCACGACACGGACGCCTACTGCACTTGATACGAGTACTAACGCGCCAGGTGTCGCAAATGCACAGTCACGACGTGTTCCATTACGGGCTCGTTTCGTACTTTTTCTTTGCTGTGTATCTCCTACACATGATGATGGCCATCGATAGTAATGCCCGGTATATATACAGCTATTAATCATTGCATTTAGTTCTCTGAATAGAGTTCCGATGAGAATCGCATATGATTTCACACAAACTAAAGAACGAACAGGATATCTAACTACTTGGATACTGTGAGGTGTCTGGCAAGTAGGAAATGGCGCTATGATTAGGAAAAGGGACAAAGGGTTACGGTGAATGAGCGAGGAACGTGAATGATGTTGAAAGTACGCAGTAATTAGTCAAAAGGGTGATGTGATTCTATCGAAGGTTTCCAGTTCGAGAGAGGTACCGTAGATACGGCCGGAGCATCCAGTCATGCTGCGGCATAGATTTAGCGGAGCTGAATGAGGCAGATGCCAACGTGCGTGAAGGCCAATTCTGAGATAAGAGTTTCTCCTCAGAGAACGGAGATTAAGGCTATCACATGCAACGTGTACTGCGGGCGCGATGCATTAATGTGCTCAAATACTGATCTAGGAGTGACAACAATTAATCTTCCCTAAGCAGGCCTTGAACTTAATACTTTTGGTGTTAACGCGAATTGGTTTGCTGCGCGAGATCAAGCGCTCCGTCCTTACGTCATGTAGACAAGGAGTCAGATCATACTTAATAGAAGGAAGACAGTCGTTCATGTTCAAAGTGCATACAGGCTGTAGTTACAATCAACAAATCCAATAGACATCACGATATAGGCTCGGTCAAGATAACGTGATCGCAATCTCATGTTACATGAACAAAAAAGTCAAAGTGGAACGTTATCATGCTGCATAGTATCACCTACCACTGTATGTTAGTATTTGAGAATGCCAGGTGTTGGATAGAACGGACCTCCTGAGTTAGTCGAACGCATCAGTGTCTTTAAAGACACATCAGGGAATCGCGGGAGAATGCGACAGGGAAATGTCTCCGGACGACTAAATAAGAGGTCAGCAGACTACTTTCTGGGACAAATGGAATCATTCAAACACTGTGAAACCATTGGTGAACTTCGGAACGACCGGGATCTCCATGCCGTGTTCATCAAGAGCCTTGTGGGCCGAGAAAAACGCCAGGAAATTCGCCATCGCGATCCAAAGTGACGCGTCCACGAGATGCCGTCCCACACTAACAAGCTGCTTTCAACGGAGGGCGAAGGAACGCGAATAGATACTCACCAAATCCGGCGACCCCAGCCGAAGCTTATACGCATAGTATCGCTGTTGAGAGACCCGTCGTCTTCGAAAAATCTTTCCGGTTTGAATTCGTCAGGACTGGGATATTTCGTTGCATCGTGCGTCATTGCCCTAAAAGGATCGTTATTTGGATACATTAAGGATAAGGATAATGAGTGCTTTCCATGCGTTTGGAAATACAACAACACCTAGCAAAGGTCGTCAGCGGCCGTCGTTAGATCAACATGATACAAACCTTTAGGAATGAAATAACCATTGTAGATGTCACTGGTTGTTGTTGCGTGTGGGATGCCTGTAAACATTGTCAGAGGATATTTAGAAATGATGTGTTGTGGACAAACCAAATGGAACCACTGGGTGCCACCTGAGCGTTTCACGTAAAACAGCTTCTAGGTAAGGCAACGCTGGTCTATCGTCGAAATTGGGGAGTCTATCTTTGCCAACAACTCGATCGATCTCCGCCTGCGCTTTGGCTTGTACCTCAGGGTCGAGCACCATAGCAAGCAAAAACACAAGTAATGTGTCAGTGGTCTGAGTCAAGGGCAAACTGATTATGATTGGCAAACGAAGACCAGGAGAAACTCGCCGTATCAGTTGCCGCTGAAAACAAAAAATGGGGATCGAGAAGAAAGAATTTTTCAACTTGCATACCTACGAATGCAACGGAAGCAGTCTCCTTGATTGCAGTTATATTGACGTCGTCTTCTTCACTGGTCCTGTTCAAAGCATCAGCCACCAAGCACGGCCCCATGTCGTTGGCAGACTGTCGGTGGTTCGTTAGTTGGATGTACCTCCATTGATGGGGTGCTTCACCATCCTCTCTTTGACATATTGAAAGGGTATCTCCTTCACATCATGGCCTGCCTGTATACACTTGAGTGATGCTCGCTTAAATGTGGCACCGGGAAACCAGCTAGGTAGCTGCAAAACTAGAAAAATTACTGAGTTACTTTACATGCAATCACTGCATGTGCAAACATACGGAAAGGGAATGTTTCCATTAACATCATAGCAGCTGGTGCGAAACCATCGACTATGAGTTCCCCATACCTTGTAATGGCGTTAGCGACATGATCGTCCTCAACTTTCGCTTCACAGTCATATATTATAGACAACATGAATGTCATAGTAAACCTGGTAAAAATCAGCTTCAGCGCGAGACCAAATAAATTGTCGCAACCGACATCTGAAAATGGTTTGGATAATTTTCAGGGTCCTGTAGAAAACTGAACAACATTTTGTGGGCGGAACGGAGTTGCGCAGCGTGATAAGCAGGTACAGCAGTTTGATGAAATGCCTGATGAAAGATTCGTCGGTGAAGGCGCCACCTGCTTTTTATCAGACATCCATCAACATAATATAGAATAATCTATACCTGTTTCCATATGGCATGAACCCCGTGTTAAAATCTGAAGCGAAGCTGACAACATTTTGGCGATTGATGCGGACCAAGACTCCAAGATGCAACTCACGCTTCATAAACAATTGACTGGGATCTATCTGAATATATGCCGGAACGCCGTTCAAAGAGGTCTTTCGCGACCTCCTCAGAATTAACAACCAGGATAGGCTTGCTGAGGAGACGAGCATAAATAATGTCACCTAAGGAACAAAATGAGTCGTCATGAACAGATACCCGTCACAACGCACCAACCATGTGTGGACCTCCAGGCATTAAAGGTCAGCCAGGGCCGAGCGGAATCAAGACTGAGAATATTTCCCAGTACTGGAAGGGGGGTAGGACCAGGCGGTAGTGGGGGACGAGAATGATCGAGCCTATATTTTCGACAGTAGCTTAACACAGCTACTACCAAGGCTGATATTGCCAAGTAAACTCCAGGACCATCGTTGAGCATCGTTAGATAATACTTGCTGCCCAATGCCAGGTACTCGAGGGAGGAGGATGCATTAAAGTCTAGGTCAACTTGAAGTATATATCGGACTAGGCTCAACTGAGCCAAACAAATGGTGGATCTGCGCATGGGCCATCAGAGATTTCGTGAGTCTCTGATGTGATGCAGGCTGCTGATATCTGTTTCCATTTTGAAATTTGAAGGCCAACAATGCCGTAAAATGAAACGGAGATTGTCATAGTGGTGCCAGTACTAGCTAGTGAGGAGATAAGAGGTAGAACTACGAATGCGGAGCAACACGGCGAACTCACAGACCAGCAACAAAAATGCGCGAGCTTTCCTGTCGCGGGGTATGGCGGTGAGGACGACTAAGCGCGTGTGGGACAGGCGGTACATGCCATCATGGACGTTAACATTAATCACTGCGGAAACGAGAAAATAACTCTACCCTGACTCGATCGACTTTCCGGGTATAACCCGACGTAAAAAGTATGAAGCTTTACCTTTTCCAGACTCAAATTCGACCTGGCGAAATTTTCAACGTTATAGACCTGTGAGATCAATAAATTACAGACCCGTCAGGTTAGAAGTAAACACGTCCAATCAGACCAAATACCAACGTTCGTTTTAGCGCCTATAACTCTAGCCAAACTCGCCCTCTTCATAGACCAATCATACATGACCCGACGCTCGAGTTAACATCAAACGTCTTTGGTGAGTTTTTCGAAAATTTCGCCAAGTCCGTAACTAGTACTCAAGCGCTATGGCAGACAGTACTATTGCTACCTCGGAGACGAGTTTTGCAACAATGGAGTTAAGATTCTGTAATTGTTCACCATACGCCGTGTGAGAGCCATGCTGTATCGACCTTGATTCATTTGTGGTGCTGCTTTTTGCTGACGAAACAAATAGTGTTGCTGATACTCGTCTGGAGAACCGCCATGGCCACCAGAACTCATACCAAGCAACATCTGCTGTTGCCCACCACCATACATATAAGGCCCTTGGCGACCGAGATCTGGCGATGGTGTAGGAAATCCCTGCTTATGAACAGATCATGATTCATGCTGCGGTGGGTTATTCCCGACACCATGGATTGGGGACAAATGTGGAATGGAGTGTAATTGAGCACGGTACGTCTCTGGTATTTGCTGCTGGTTGTCTTGATCGACCCCTGTAGTATCTTGACCTGGGTTAATCGGAGCACCGCTGGGACGCCGTTAAGAGGTCTGGTAACTGGTTTGTAAACATGGCGCACTAGAAGGAGAGGAATGAAGGATCCCAGCTGGCCCGCCATTGAGCAGCGCGGATACCTTCTTCGTCCGTAATAACAAGCGCAGAAGAAATTATTTTTTCTGCAAAAATCACAGAGTGGCCCCCGTAAAAAAAACGTCGAATTCATGTACCTCAGGCTAGAAAATTCAACTGTAGCAAGCAGAAAGCTGAGCGACATCCATTTCCGAAGGCCGTCGGAATTGAGAGCCATCGAATCTCGCATGAACGAATGCGAGCCAGTCACAGCCAAGCTCGACATCGCACCCATTCAGAACGTCTATTAGGAATAGTACTAACCGTCAACGGTCGCCACGCGCACCAGGCCAGAGGTGAACTCCACTGTTATGATTGATAAGACAACGATACGGTCCCAAGGACCGCAAAATCACCAGAAACAGACGTGTTTAGGGCAGGGGTCTGCAGGAGTGCGTTTTCCACCAAAAAAAGTTGACAATGTCATAGGTCCAAACGGTCATATTGGCACCATCTAGTGAGTGCGTCTGCATGTCGGATAGTAGTACAGGTAGATTGAGAGGGTCGTGACACAAGCAGCCATTGTGACCGCAACATCGGCCGAAAAGGTTTGTGCTTGTTGAATTCAAAGGCTCTTGCCAAATCTATCTACGTACTGCTACCTTACTTTAAATTAGTACGTTCGCATGTACTACAATGAGCTCTTCCTCAAGCGCTGCTATTTCGAATGGAACCATACATAGGACAAAGATACTCTTTCTGGGAATGAGAAGGCGAATCTCTACCTTTTATCCTTTTGCCCATCCTAACTTATCACAGGAGCGGAAAGACCTCCATGCTCCAAGTCCTCTTCGATGATCTGCCAGTCAAACAGACTTTTTACCTCGAGCCTACCATGCGCGTTGCAAAGCATTTCATTGAGTGTGCACTCGTTCATGACTTCTACTCGTGCTTAGCACTGAACATCGTTTCTCAGCACCGTCATCCCGTTGGAGATATGGGACTGTCCAGGAAACGTCACCGTCGACACACTCGGCGCATCTCTCGCCGATTTCTCAACTATAGTCTTTGTAATAGACATTCGAGTACGTGCGCTGCGTTTATCTGCTGATTGCCGTCCTCATCCAGATGCACAGGATCTCTACCAACATCCTGTCTCAAAGCTTGTAGAGTTCATAGTCGCTACATGCCAAATCAACCCCGACATACATTTTGAAGTATTCGTGCACAAAGCGGAAAGGCTTCAAGAGGACGACAAGATCGGTACGCCAGTCCCGCATGCATTCTTTGCTCGTGACTGAAACAGCACGCAGAAAACTTCCGCCAGATACACGAACGCGTCATGGACCGCCTCGTAGACGAATCTCCCGAATTTGAGCAATTCCCTCTCAATTTCCATCTCACCTCTATATATGACCATTCTCTCCGAGAGGCGTTCTCTCGCGTGCTTCATAAACTGATCGATTCCCTGCCATATCTCGAAGAACTATTAAATGTCTTTTGCTCTGTATGTGCCTTCATTACCACTTGTCTCTACGGGTACTTCTCATCGCTCGCAGAACACAGCATCCCCAAAGGCTTTCCTATTCGACACATCCAGTAAAATTCACGTCGCAACAGATACCTCACCAGTAGACCAAGCCACGCACAATCTCTGTTGTGACTATTTATCCATGCTCAACTCTTTTGGACCTCTCTACAAGTACGTACGTATCGTAAGTTTCCCTCACACCCTTAAACCATCCCATCAGGTCCAACTCTAACGATCCACGGACGAGTCGGGTTTCCCCGACACCAGCACCAACGCCCCCACCCACAGCCACGACATCAACTCCCACCTCCAGCACCACTCCCGCCGGAACACCGCCACTCTCCTCATCGTCATCTCCCGTTCCGCCCTCAAAGCCCCACTTCTATCCCTCAGCAGCGACGTCACTCTCACCTTCACGCCCAGGGACTACACTCACGTACCACCTCGTCACGCCGCACCTCGCATTGCTCGCACTCCTTCCGACGACAGTGTATGATATGCGCAGAGGTTTAGTGGAGTGGAATGTCGTGTGGTTTAGGGAGGGCGTTAGGGAGATATGGGAATCTGGGCTGCGCGGGGTTTTGGAGTCGTAGTTGTTGATGGCCAGCGTCCTACATTTGAAAGTAACATTTCCTGCAGCCTCAGGTAGGCCTTGATTCATGGACGACGGATCGTGTGAGATCGACGGTGTCTGTGGGTTTCGATCGAGCAGACCGACGCGAATGACTGCTTGACCTTCAAGGGCCGGGCCAGAGCCTTAGCACCCTTTGCGACGGCCGACTTAGAGATGGACGACGAGATAGAGCTGGATGGTGAGTGTGACTGGGTAGACGAAGCATCAGATGCCTTCTTGGTGAGTTGGTTTTCATGGAGAGACGACTTGGTGGACTTACTGGTCTCGAGTTTCTGCCTTGGCTTTATGGTAGTGACTCGAGCATCTCTGTAGTGACTCGCGTGTAAGCTCGATAAATTGCTAGAATGATTCACAGGGGCGTGAAAGACATGACAAAAATCAGTATACTATTCAGTTGTGATCCTCAAGCTCTCAGAGAAAGGCAACACGGAGAATCAATTAATCATATGATATGATAGCAGTGTTCCGAGTGCCCAAACACCGCTAACCCGCGGTCACGGTATATATGCTCAAGGGTACGACTATCCTACACCACACCCGCACCCTCCAAACCCATCAGTATAGAACAGCGGTGTTACCCGTGCCCGTGCGTTTCCCTAACATTGCAGTCTGAACAAAACGGCATATCGTAGAGCATTACAACTCACAGCAGGTACAATGGCCAAGGACCGTGCGAACAAACCACCAGAAACACGTGTTTAGACGTTTTCCAGCACATGCTAGGATTCCTGATGCCTCGCCCCTAAGAAACATCAATGTGGCCAGCAACGCCTATTGATTCAGATCGATCAGATTTCGTCAGGTGCGTTCATATGTTTCGTGGGTGTGCTTATCAGAACCCCCGACAGGATCGAGGGTTTGACTTCGATGTCCGCTGCATCTCCTACTCCGCAGCCATAAATGCGCAGAGTGCATAGTGAAGAGCTTGAGGAAGGCACCAACAGTGGAGATGACGTTACCAGCGTAGATAGGACGAGTGAAAGTGGTGCTGCCTCAGGCTGATGCTGCGTCATATTCGAGAGAGGCCCTAAAATTATGCCCTAAACGTGGAACAAAATCATTAGATTTGGCATGGATGCCAGAGACGACGTACGTGAAGGCGAGTTCCGAGATAAGAGGTTCTCCCTGCAGCTACAGCCTACCCAAGCAACGTGGTGTGGAAACGCGTAATGCATGAATGTGCAGCATGCTCAATCAACTTAATCTAGAATCGAGGCAATGATATGATTAGTTCTTCCTAGGCAAAATTTAGTAGACGAATGAACTTTGTAAGTCGTTCCATTTAATGTTTAATTGAACTTTCACATTCTTTGGGAATAGCTCTTGGCTAGGCATTCTTCACAACTGACATTCATCTCCTCGAGGCTGCAAACGAGGCGAGTGACTTGACTGAGACCATCCGTTAAGGCAAGGTAGATGCCCGCGGTTACGCCGCTGCGACTCACTTGCGACTCTCGCTGATGGATAATTAAGATTTACAACTCCGCCGAATCTTGGGGTTGTCTCGTAATATTTGTTGACCAACTCCCAGTCACTGTAGCGTCTATCAAAAGGGGAGTGCTATTGTTCGAACAACTAACGTGCGTATGGCAACAATCTGATCACATGCAAATAATTGTATTAGCATCTCAGGTTAGAAAGACAAGGCCAAGTTGCGCCAGAGACAGATTTCCCAAGACATTGGCTTCAAAGGACGCGTATCAGCTGGTAATCAACCAATTGAACACATCCTGTGAAGCCTCGTGTCAGAAGAGCTCTATCAGTACTCCTGAATTAGTTCATTGCATCGGCTGCATCTGTAAGTCCCCCAGGCACCTCATGATCCTTTCATTTAAAAGGCGCCACAGCTAGTTGAACTTGTGGTACTACTCCTAGTAACCCAACATGTCTCGACGCCCAAGTTGTAGTTTTACAACTCGCCAGGCGGTTGCCGCCGTGGCACGTCTTGTAAGTTTGAACACATTCCAAATGCACATAATCGAGGAGGAGATGGAAGACCGTCATCACCGGGCGCGTCTTCTGATGGATCTTCTCGACGCCCAAGTTGTAGTTTTTATAACTCGCCAGGCGGCTGCCGCCGTGGCACATCTTGTACTTTTGAACACATTCCAAATGTACAGCATCGAGGAGGAGATGGAAGACCGTCATCACCGGGCGCGTCTTCTGATGGATCTCCTTCACGACGCAATGCTCAAGGCCCTCAACGCCAAATATCACCGTCAGGCCCACCTCCTCGAGGAGTGTGTCGATCCTTTTGGCAGACAGGACGATGTTTTCGAGAGTTCACCTGCCTTGGTGCACATACCCTCCCACAGGGTCAGGATAGCAGGCGATCTCCGCAGCCTTTCATGATCCCCACACAGGCTGCGCAAGCGTTCATCGCCCCATTCCTTACAGAGAAAGGTCTATCAAAATTCGTAGGAGGTGGTACCGATGGCTATTTCCCTCAGGATGCTACAACGTCTCTGACTCCGTCAGAGGCCCAAAGCCGTTTGAGGAGATTCTTACGAGATGACTTTCGATTCAAGACTGCACCTGAGATCTACGCCTTTCTCATACCACTATCGAGTGCCAATCTTCAAAATGGCTCATGGGTGGGTTTTAGACATGTCATGCAACTCGTCATGATTAACTGTTAGACCCAGACTCAAGAGGAAGGACAGGTATGTTGCCACTACCCGATCCAAGTGTTGTGTTGACGATGATAATCCCAGTTACTACTCGAAGCCTTGACTTCGGTACGTTCATTCAGGATCTTGTGATGCATACTCAACCGAAATTCGCAGAACACTGGTCGACTTCGGGTCGCCGACATAGTGACTTGGCCCCATATTTCCTCAAAAGCAACGATGGGTCGCGAAATTCTTTCATTTCAGAGAGGGCTTATCCCCCTGCTTAGAGTACGTCGACATATTAAACGCCCCGTACTAGTATTGACGTTGTTGCAGTATATGTCTTCCGATTTCATTGTTCAGAGCACTTTAAGGACTCAAGCGAAGTATGTGTCTTCAATTCGTCGTGACGCAACGCACTGAGCTGCCGCTAGTCAACTGTACATGACGGTTTTACAGAACCTTCCAAGTTTTGCAGATGCTGTCGAGAAGTCTATGGACAGCATCATTGCTTCCCGTTCCTTTAGTGACCCGGGAGCTTTGGGAAAAGATCCTGTTGACGCACAGGCGTTTGCATCCATCGCTGGTGTTCTGCACGAGTAAGGAACTGTCACTATCTTCATTATTATTGCTGCAATCCGCATTAGGTTTCTTGTTCGCTTCAAGAACGCTGTTGCGACATATCCTCGGCTGGCACCCTTGGTCATGAACTTGCAGAAATGGTTTGTAGAGTGGAAAACTGGTGTCCAAGCCAATCCGCCTTCGTTCGATAATTTTCTTGGAGGCCTGCAGCCTACTGTACGAGAGCTGCTCATTCAAACTCTTAACGAGAAGATTAACAAGCTGGTTTCCATTGTTGAACGGGAACAAGGAAAAGAAAAACGTCCTGATCGTCAAAAACAATCCGCCCCCTCCAATGAGGGCATCCTTGCTGCTCTCCATAGCGGGTATCAAGGTCCGGGTGCCGTACGTGAAGGTGGACCTCGTCACGATAATGACTTTGAGGACATCCATGACATTCGCGTTGCTCCCACTCATGAGGAACTCATGAGCCGTATTCCCCCGTTTCTGCCAGTCAACTTCTTTGGTGCTCCTCATCCAGCACCTATGGAGAGCATGCAACGCTTGCTCGACATCCAGTTCAGGCTTTTGCGAGAAGAGTTGACGTATGTTGCTGTTTGGATAATCTTAGTTAGGCGCTGACTGAACTTTGTGCAGCGCCCCTTTGCGCCAAGCTGTTCAGCTCGTCCATGATGACTTCAAAACACAGCCGCGTAAGAAGACCAAGCTCGCAGAGCTTCTAAAGAACAGGGGAGGAAAGTACCGTGGCCAGGCGGACACACAGGACAGTCTCATGTTTAACGTCTACACTGGCGTTGGTTTTGAGTCGCTCGTACCTGACTGGAGAGGTATCTCTGCAAGCGTCGTCGTCGACACGCCCCCGGGCCGCGCGCGCTCCAACAACTCCCATATGCGAACTTCATTCTGGGAGGGTGGCAAGCGCCTTTCCCAGGGCGGCTTGATCGCCCTTGTGTGGCAATCTGGCAATGATATCTCTGTGCACCTTGGGGTGGTCGCCAGCTCCCTTAGAGATCTCACTGAGTATGTGAAGCGCGATCCAGATCGCGTAAAGCTTCGCATCGTCTTCTTCGACACGAAGTTGGAGTTGCGTATTTTGCAGGAGCTCAGGAACCCTCAGATGTCCGGACAACACATCAAGTTGTTGGTCGAATCCTCCGTCATGTTTGAAGCCATCCGACCATTTCTCGAAGCTCTGAAACGCGAACCCGAGCTAATCCCGTTCCCGCGCTATCTAGTTCACCGGCCGCCAGGATTTCTTAATACTTGCAAAGTGGACCCTCCACGTTACTCAACGATGCCTGGTTTCGCGTTCAATCTTTCATGTCTCTTCCCCGACAAGACAGACGTGGAGGACTTGACGCTCTCAGTGACGGATCATCAATCTATCGAAAATGCGCGTGCTGAGCTGCGGCGGAGTAGCCGCCTTGACCCGAGCCAGGCAGATGCAGTTGTTGATGCACTGACGAGAGAGGTGTCCTTAATTCAAGGGTGAGTGTCGCACCCAATGAGTGTGAATGATGGCCTGACAGTATCTTCAGTCCTCCAGGGACAGGAAAGGTAATAACTCTCACCCAACCTGTTGTATCGCTCTGACTCGCACATCCTAGAGTTATACCGGTGTTGAGTTGCTCCGTGTGCTGCGAGCCAATGATGTCGGCCCCATCTTGATGATCGCATTCACGAATCACGCACTGGATCACATGCTTGGCTCTGTGCTGGATGCAGACATCACCAAAAAGGTTGTCCGTTTGGGTTCTCGCTCGGCAGATGAGAGGATTTCACAATATTCAATCGAGACACTGGAAAAGGTGAACGAGGAGTCTCGCCTCAACAGAACGTTCTCCAACAAGCGCAGGGAACTCAAGGGGATCCAAGAAAGCATCAGGGACTTGATGTTGAAGGTCCTGAAGGATGACTTGGAATCGAACTCCACCGAAGTCATTAAGTATATCTCAGTCTTGCATCCGGAGCACTCCGAATACCTGGCTTCTCCACCAATATGGATTCAGAACATCAAGTCCCTTTTCGGTGGTGACGACGACGACGGTGCAGGTGAATGGCAGCAACAGGGCCGGCGAGGCAAGACTTTCGTCAAGGACATGTCATTCTATGCATTTTGGAGGGACGGATCTGATTTGGAATTCATCGGAGCTTTGAATGATGGCTCATACGCACCTTGGAAAACCACGCCTCCGCCTAACGAAACGACAGGCAACAAGTATAATCTTTTAGAACAGGATTCTTTGCCCGAATCGGATGATGAATACATGACGACCGAGGAGGATGATGACGAGTCGCTCTCTGAAGACCTGCCAGTCGAGGACGCTTGGATGAGAGTTAAGGTCGAGTCGCCATCTCCCGAAACTGCTAAGGAAGTCCATGTTGCTCCCACCAAAACTCCCGATTCCTCCATTCTGTATATCGATCCTGAATCTTCTGACGACGATGGTCTGGGTCAGGCAGACTTCAAGGACCCTGAAGGATTTCTTGAAGCCATCGGATGCTCGCAATGGCCTGTTGTTCCTACTTCTAATCGCCCCTTGAATGAACTCCTCGATGATGTCGACGACGTTTGGACCATGAGCAGGGCAGAGCGGCACATCTTGCATAATTTCTGGGTTGAAAATACGCGCATAGAGTTGGCTGAGACACAGAAAGGCGAGTTTGAGCGCCTTCGTGAAGTTCACGAGGGTATACTGCGGGAATGTAACGAAGGCAAAGAAGAGGTGCGTGGCTGTTTTACTTCATTTATCAGCTGGATCGAATGGTTGTCTAGGTCCGTCGAAATTTACTGCGCAACATCGATATCATTGGTTGTACCACGACCGGTATGTGTGTTTCCAGTATTTAGTCATGCTTCTCCACTTACAACGTGATCCTCACTAGGCGCAGCAAAGTTGGCCACGCTCTTGGGGGTCAGTGAATGAGATTGACGTCATATCCGTTTGATCTGAGCTCTTACAGGGTCTGAGTCCTCGAGTCTTGCTTGTTGAGGAAGCTGGACAGGTTCTGGAGGCTCACGTGCTCGGAAGTTTGGTGCCCTCGATTGAGCACCTTATTATGATCGGTGACCCCTTACAACTCCGGCCGACACTCAACAATTTCTGTGAGCGCTTCATGATGAAAATAATATATGCGTTCTCTAACATCCGACTAGCGTTGTCCATGGATAGCCAGAGAGGGCGAGATCTCTATAAATTTGACATGTCCCTGATGGAACGTCTTTCGAGCTCCGGACTTGCTATGTCTCGGATTGATGTACAACGCCGAATGCGGCCTGCAATTTCGAGTTTGATTAGGTGGGTCTCTTCTTACATACCAAGCGCATACTGACTCTCTATCAGGAACACGCTCTACCCCAGTCTTGAAGATCATGAACTTGTCCACCAATATCCCTCTGTCCGCGGCATTGCGAAGAATATGTTCTTTGTCAATCACAACCATAGGGAAAATGAGGGTGCAGAAGACTCTGCCAGCAAGTACAATCTATACGAGGCAAGGGTTTTTATTGTTTTGATGACTTGGCTGTTCACTGATTCATAACAGGTGGCAATGATTCGCTGAACTGGTGTTGTATCTGTTGAGGTCTGAGCACACAAAGCTCTTCGTAGTTTGAGGATTGACCTGGTTTATTCAGGCAAGGCTGCTACTCTGAGGAAGGTGATATCGTGGTTCTTTGTGCCTACCTTGGTCAGCTTGCCAAGCTGCGAGATGCCCTCGCTAACGAGGTGGCGATTGTGATTGATGAGCGCGACCAAGCTGCTCTTGCTGACCAAGAAGGAGATGATGAAAATGAGTTGAGTTGTGGGATCACTATTGAACATGTAAAAGTCACGAGAAGGGTATGTATTGCTGTTGTGAGGCAGTCTCTTTGTGTGCTCAATCAGCTTCTAGGTTAGATTGCGTACGGTTGACAACTATCAAGGCGAAGAGGGTAGAGTAAGTGTCTACACCAGTCTCATTTCATTCTCTGAATGTTTTCTCCTAGATTGTGATCTTGTCATTGGTTCGAAATTCCGGCGACCTGGACGATGAAATGGCTATGCTTGGGTTCACGCACGGAACCAGACCTAGTATCGGTTTCCTAAAGGTGAAGTAAACAGAGATACAACTTCGAGGCGCGCTCTAAATTCTGATTTCATGTACAGTCTGAGAACCGCACGAATGGTAAGCTGTTTAGTGGTATAATGGTGTGGTACGCTGAACATCGTGCTCTAGTGGCCTTGTCTCGTGCACGCGAAGGCCTTTTCATTTTTGGGAATGCTACCAATTTGTCCTCCAGGAGTCGAATGTGGCGGCGTATCATCGAGGAACTGGAAAGGGACGAAGCCCTTGGTCCAGCACTTCCTATCATTTGTCATCAGCATCCGGAGACTATCGAGTATGTCTGCAAACCAGGTCAACTACCTCAAATCGCGCCTGATGGTATGTATGATCGCTCCTTGAACTCCAGCAATGTATTGAATCACGTTTTCAGGAGGATGCATGCGACCCTGCGACTTCCGTTTGAACTGTGGTCACATGTGTCCATTCAAGGTAACGTTCTCCCGTTCAGTGTGACATATGAGGTTAACATTCCTTTTAGTGTCACAGCGATGATCAGAAACATGCTTCCGTAACGTGCATGCAGTCATGCACGAGGCTTTGCAAAAGGGGCCATCCATGCACCAAGCAATGCGCTTCCCCATGTGGCGATTGTTTCTTCCCGGAAGCCGATGTCGAACTTCCGTGCGGACACTTGAAGGCCTCTGTTCCATGGTGTGTCATGATCATCTCCAGCCGAAAACTTGATATGGATGCTTTATTTCTAGCCACGGGATCAGCGCATTGGAAAACGTCTACTGTGATTTCATGGTTGACAAGAAACTGCCTTGTTGCGAGCATACCGCTCGCATGGCATGTTCGACTAATCCAGCCACTTATCTCTGCAAGGCTCCATGTAACGGGATTATGAGTTGCTGTGGAAGATCATGCAACGCAAAGTGCTATGAATGCCAGCAGAAAAATACACCTTCCGAAGGAGAACATACACAAAGGGCACAGCATGCTGCTCACCCCTGCGAGAAACCACTTTTCTGCGAGCATTTGTGTCAGGATCCTTGTTCCGATGACCACAAGCACACCATCGCCTGCAAGAAGCCATGTAGGCAAGCCTGCTCTCATGCCCGGTGTAAATTGGTGTGTTCGATGCCTTGTGCGCCGTGTCAAGAGTCATGCACGTGGTAAGTGAAACCTCCCGAAATTGGATTCCATATTTTCGCTGATCGACATCTTCAGGAGCTGCCCGCACCATTCCTGTCCTGTACCATGTGGCTCTGTCAGTGTTCTGTCTAGCTTCAGCTGTTTCGTGCTTTCCTGATGCTCCATTTTCAGGTTTGTGCAAGGTTGCCATGTGACGTACCCTGCAACACAATCCTGCGTTGTGGACACAAGTGTCCTTCTGGTGAGTGGTAAATCACTTCCTCGAAACCTCGTGCTCACGTCGTGGAAAGTCTGCGGGGAAGATTGCGATATTCAAATTTGCCCGCAGTGCGCTTCCGATGACAAGAAACGCCATGTCGTTGATTTCATCATGCAGCGCACACTATCCGAAGTCGCACCGGAGTTGCAAACCCTGGATGAGATGTTGATTACCATTCCCTCGTGCAAGCACACGTTCACCGTGGAAACTCTGGATGGTCACTGCAGTATGAATGATTTTTACTTCCAGAACGAGTCTGGACAGTGGCTTCGTATGCTTTCCCCCATCGGATTCAGAAAACCCCCTACGTGTCCAACATGTCGTTCGCCAATCACAGCTCCCAGATATGGTCGCATCTTCAAGCGAGCTGATTTAGATATCTTGGAGCACAATGTTGCCGCCCGTATGTCTCGAGCGCTTCACCAGGTCCAAACTGCCATTCTCGGTATTTCTGAAGATGATATGAAGGCTACGGTCATCCGTGACGCAGCTACCATCAAAATCCGCCCCTCAAAGCCCCCAAAGTCCGCTTCGCAGGCAAAGGCTCGTTCTGAGGAGTTGAAGTCGAAGAAGGAAGGCCCCACCTCAGAACGCGCCCTCAACTCTGCCAACACTTCCTTCCATATTATCGATTCAGCGGTGGCCGGAGCTTGGGGTAAGATTACCCACGGATTATTCGATGCCTACAAGGCGGCGACTGCAGTTGCCGAAACACGCTCTGCCCACCTACATGCCTGGGAGTCTGCATTTTCATTCCTCTACCATCGCGAAATGGCCGCTCTCGTCAACAATCCAGCTCATATGCCTGTTCGGCCGCAGGAAAATGCGATGAGGCTTGCGAGACTGCAAGTTGGCCAGTCGCGTCCGCTAGCTGATAGACGGTTCATCGTGGAAGCTTTCTGGTCCACGTTGCATATTCGCCTGACTCTGATTACTCTGGGTCGCACGTGGCTGGAGGAGGTGGGCAAGCGTGAAGCTGACTATCCGATGCCTCATTTTCAGCAATGGGCAAACTACGTCAAGTTCATGCTGCGGAGTTGTTCTCTTGATGTGACCAAGGCTCTTGAGCTCGCAAGGAGCTCTGAATCCCACCGACAGGTCACCAAGACTTCTCTTCTCCACATGCGTGTCAAGCTGGAAAACTTCCGATTTAGCTTATACATGTCCAATAAACTTGGGAGCATCAAGGCTCAACGATCAGAGATAGCAGAGGCTGCGAAACAGCGCGGCCGCGAGGCGCAGCAATTTATGAGGGATGTAGTCGCAGAGCATTTCGCAAACAAGGTCACGCCGTCCCGAGAGGAAGAGGCTTCCTGGGTAGCAGAGAACTTTTCTCGTGCTGCGCAGACGATCGTGGATGAGTGGGAGGCCATTAAGGAGGCCGTCAGTAGATCCACGTTTTATCAGGAAGTCTCGTTAAAGGAGCAGATGGAAATAGTGCGAGCCTTGAACTTCGGTAAGGTTTATTGTTCCTGAAGCTGCAGATCTTTTTCACAGTATTACAGGCAGCACTGGACACTTCTACAACTGTGCAAATGGTCACACATTTGTGATTACCGAGGTGATGCCATTTGAGTATTTGGTTTATTGCAATGCTAATTCATGTCCGCAGTGCGGAGGAGCCATGCAGCGCAGTGTTTGTCCGGAGTGTGGCTCTCCCATAGGGGGAGAGAGCCACCGCCTCGACAATACAAATACCAGAGCAACTCAGTACGACGAGCTTGCTTTGCGAGCCAACCCAAATATAGCAGGAACCCCTTGGGCCAATCCTTATTAGAGAGCGCTTACGACTTCAACTGTCACAGATGCATATGTGCCAAACGATATTCTATAATTGACTAACTAAATAGCTTTTAAAATACTTCTGCACTGCAACACTTACTCAGAGAAATTGATGATCTGGCCAGATTATCTTCTGCGCTCGTATTTCGACGCATAAAAAATTCACAACTGGAGTTGAGAAACATACTATGGTACAAGTTTGGATCATGTCCATCGGTTCAGGCGTGCCAAGGGGCTCGCGTACAACAAATGAGGGTGTTGAAGCAAGGGAATCACCAAATCAGACGATCGACTGAAATGATTCTAAATCGTCATTTCGCTGTTCCTAATGGGAACAGTCTCGTTCTGTACTCTAGAAGATCCCGACGAGAATATCAACTTTCGGGAAAATATTTTAAACGGTGTACTATTGTCGGACATGAGGTGCATAATGAAAAGTCTACACGAGTTGAACAGTCTATAGAAGTGGAACAGCTACAGGAGTGGACTGTTGCATAAAAGGAAACGACGGGATGCTTAGCTTCAACAATATAACATCGTAAGTCAGAATTGTTGGGTGACATGATGTAAGTCTTGTATTAAGTAGAGTCCCGGCGAATGAAGGACAAAAAATCATGTTTGAAAGTTTCCCAGCAGCTGGCAAGCTCAGCGTCGAACCTTCAGACGAACCGAAGTCAAGCTTCATAAAGCATAAGTGATAATAGTGTCAACATACCACGGCCAGCTCTCTTTCTCCAGCAAATTTCTTTCCAGTAGTATACGACTCAAAAAGCCCTGTTCGATTGCAAACAACCAAAGCTTGAAGTTCAGCTTGTAGTTGGTAGTCGTGTAGTTGTACCGGAAAACCGACGATTGGATTGTCTTGTAGACGGTGCCCATTCCGTGCTGTACTCGCTCCAAAGCCCATCCATTGTAGATAACAGGGTCGCACTGAAAAACGGAGGAAGAGGGGTTCATTTGTGAACGCAAAGCGACCCCACGTGTATCTAGAGGCAGTTTCCAAGTATAACAGTCTCCAACGGTGCGGTCTGTGAAAGGATAGAAGGGGGAATTTTGTGGGGAAGTGCCGGTCGGTACTGTGGAAATCCATGCGAAGCCGCGTTGGCCGTACTTGATCACGACAGTAAGGTCATGCAGCGGTCTTGCCCTCCAAACTGAAAGAGTCTCCCTCTTTTCAAAAGTCCCCACTGGATACAGAGAATAAGCTGCGTCGAAGGCTATGAAATTCATAACGCAGGCTGTATGCACATGTGCGAGTCCGTCGAAATCAGAAACCAGCAGAATAATCTTATGATATTTCGGGACTCACTGGAATGAAAATTTATGATGGCATCGAATGGGCTCGTCTTGCAGGCTATAAGTTGGATCTTCAAAAGACCATCCGGACTACGTTTCTCGATTGAAAGTACAGATTCAACTCCTCTGATTTGGTAGTATAGTAAGAGCTCGTCATCATCAAGTGACTCGTCGCGGATTTGAGTACCATCCCATTCATCAGACACGATTTCACGGTAATCTCCAGGCTGAGTCGAGTCTGGCCTAAACTTATATCCTTCTCTCTCGACAAGATAGTCCAACACTTCTCTCACGTGCCCTGGATGCACGTAAAGGTCCATGTCAGATTCGGGATAAAACGTCCGATCCAGAAATTGAAGTGCGTTCGAGCCCGCAATAAGCGTCCCGGTACGTGCCTGTAAGCTGCGAAAATTGAGAGGTTCGGAAAGATAGCGAGAAAGATGCCGGTGTATGTTGTAGGCACGATGAGAGAAGTCCTTGGATGCAGCGTACGCAATACGACAACTGCGACCAATGCGTACAAGCGTGTGGGGCGAGACGCAAGAGAAGATGGCATCATAGATTGGAGCGCGACCAAATAGTTCGCCTACTGCACATTCGTAAGCAAGTCGAGGTGGTCGTTGACTGGTGTGTTTGGTTGGGATTGACGACATGTCACCGTAAAGTCAACTGAGGACTACCGTCAATATCTGAAGCACTCGTTAGATAGAAGACAACGCACCCTCGAGTAATATTTGGCAAGTGGGTTGTAGTGGGTAGACGTGCGAAGGCAGACTTATCTGCGGGACTTTTGATACTTTGTAGTCAGCAGCTCTGCGCCACGATGGCTCTGACAGCTCTGATACGTACGCCGTATAAACATCATGTTCATTTACGAAGTAGCTATAGAGCCTTGAGGCCATATATCGAGAACTGAACTCCGCGCCACGGTGGTTGTTTATATATAGTTGGGTGTAATTACGTATATATTATCAGTTCATGTGAATTCGGTGTTCCGAGTTGCCGCGAGCGCTACTGCTTAAAGTACTGAGCAGAGCGGCGATTAGTAGCAGCTCAAGCAAAACACAAGCATCAAAGCCACAATTGTCTTCCATATTTCCGCAAAACATTCTTGAAGTCGATTGAGGATCCATGTCTCTGCAGGGTTTGATTTCTGGATCTGAATGTGCCGTACCGCTGAACCCGCTGTCGCAAGTTCTGAAACACACAGAAGGAGACAGAAGCTTGCAGCAGGTCTGTCAACAGTGCCCGAAACCCGTAATTCATCTAACAATAATGCGAACAGGATCGTGTAGCTGGTCCTTCATCATCCCGAGTCAGTTTTTAATACATTCTGCTGTCATATGTATTCATTTCATCCATTAGCTCCAGCACCTTCCAGGATCAGCTCCAGCCCAAGCCGCCGAACAAGATGTCGCGATGGCACGTCAGTTCTTCGAAGGACAGCAAAGATCAGGTGGCCCTGCACTTGTTGCACCTCCGTATCTTCATCCTGCAGAACTTGCTCGCAGTGGCAGAAATGAATAGACTTCCAGAATTCAATGAAGCATGGACCACTGGGGAAAGATATCAGCCTCCAATACAGAATAATGTGACCCAAAGCTCATGGGCAAATGAATTTGGCGGTGCTCAGCAACAACCCATTAGCAGTTCCGTCATGCAACATCCAGTTGCACAGATGCAGATGCCTGAAAGTGAGTTTCCCTGCGTAAACTTCTGAATTTTGAATCAACGTTAGGCATACAGCTCAGAGACAGCAATTCATCGGTTCACATGGGATGTATGGAACACCCATGGGTTTGTATGGGAACATGGGACAGCCGTTCTTCCAGGGATTCAATGCTACTCCCCCGAGTGCAGACGCGAGCAAAGGCAAAGGCAAAGCCCGCGAAGCTGATTATGAAGCTGCGTTTGCTCAGTACGCTGCCTCGTTGCAAAATCAACAAGAATCCACCTCTAGGATCGTTGAATTGGACGATAATGCGGCTACTTTGGAGCAGGCCATGGAGAATGTCAAACTTGAAGATTCTGAACTGAAGACTAACGAGAATTTCAAGGAGTTCGTCATTTTATTATTATTATCATCATCATGTGCCTACTTAGTTTTCTGTAGCGCCTGGAATCACCTGCAAAATTCGGATATACCACCTCCCACGGAAGATATCGGCAAATGGGAAGCACAATTCAACCAGCTGATGGGTCGTGATCGCGAGGAGCTCGACCAGGATTACTCTACAGCCATGCAAGGAGCTTGGAATGACGGATTTGGAAATTTTAATGAGAGTGCCCTCGAATCCAAGTATAATGATGATGGAATACCTATCCTGAGCGAATATGTGTTCGGTGAGTCCGATTTGACATATCACACCCTCGTTTGTTCAACTATACAGAGTCAAACAACAAATACCTTGATCCGTCTTCGTCTAGTCGGTCACCACTGAGTGAGGCAAAGGCTTTTTTGGAGCAGGGTGGATCGTTATCTGAAGCTGCCCTTCTACTTGAGGCTGCTATCCAGAAAGGAGAGCTTGGTGAGGGCGGATATGAAGCATGGATACTCCTTGGCGAAACTAGAAACATGGACGAACGCGAAGACCTCGGCTTGCGTGCACTGACCGAAGGTGTTCGCTTATCAGAAGCTGCTAATGCTAACGGAGTAGGCATGCTGGTGCGTATTCCATCTGGAAACTTCTTCCAGCCCCCTCTCATGACAGAATGTCTGCAGTCCTTGGCGATCTCATATACCAATGAGTCTTACGACCGGGCCGCTTATATTATGTTATTGCGATGGTTAGAAGCCCGTTTTCCTGACTTTCCGATCTCAGATGAGACCCGGAGGGCTGTCTCGTTGCACTCAACATGGGACTCTCATGAGAAACTCACAGAGACCTTCCTTATCCTGGCACGACAGCAGTATAATCAGGGGATCGTTGACCCTGATACTCAGATTGCCCTTGGTGTACTATTTTATGCAACAACAGACTACGAACGTGCGAAGGATTGTTTTGAGAGTGCCTTATCACAGCGCCCTGGGGTAGGAAAGCTCCGGCCGCTATCATCTTATTGTCACTGATAATAACGCCCAGGATTACCTACTCTGGAACCGATTAGGGTCCTCTCTTTCTAACGGGAACAAACCTGAGGAAGCCCTTGGGGCGTACAGGGAAGCTTTGAATTTGCGCCCTACTTACACTCGTGTTATTTATAACGTTGGGGTAGCGTGTATGTTTTCTAATTAATCCCCCACACTTTCTTAAGCTGATCTCACGCATAGGTCTTAACATAGGAGCACACAAAGAGGCAGCAGAACACTTTCTGAGTGCACTTAGTATGCAGGAAAGCACGGGCGGTGGTCAAACTAGTGATCAGTTGTGGTTGACCCTGAGGCGCGCCTTTATTGCCATGGTATTTACGTTCGCTTCTATCATCTAGATGGCATGCTGAGCTTTGTTCCAGGATCGCAATGATCTTGCGGAGTTGGCTAAACCTGAGAACCGCTCAAATTTAGATCTCTTTCGCCAACAAGGATTTGATTTCTAGTAATTTGGTCAATGCAGTATAGACAAATTGATGCAGTACGCCACATATAGACCATAATCGGAGTTTTGTTTGGTCCTTGTATCCGCGATGGCACATGGTGCTGTGTTCATCGGCTCAATGTTCAAACGTTCAAATCTCGCTGCGTCTCTCTGGCAGAGATATCAACATGGAGTAATCACTATTTGAGTGTCAGCCCACACGGGCTGCGCATGTTTCTCTTTTTTATTTCACTCCAAGCTCACTCACACGCGTGTCTCCGAGTGCCTTGAACAGATCGAGATTATGATGGGTCCACACTGTTGGTCAAGTAAGTAGCCTATACAGTGCCTCCGTCATCGTTGCCCTTCTGTCACGACTCTGAATATTCTGATGCGGCAGACTCCGGCCGGTGCACTTTTATCTTATCAGGTTTGGAGAAGAAGTTGATCTTGTTGAGTTGGCTCATATGACATTGACAACCCTAGATGGTGGCATGCATGTGTCATAAGTTTTTATCTTGGAGCAGAAGTTGATCGGTGACCTTTTCAAGTTAGCTGGGCCCTGCGGGGCTGTGTTGACATGGGATTGAAGGGGACAATGCATGCTTTGATTTTCCGCTTTTGCATCTGTCCATTTTGGTCACTCCGACCCACGGCGCTAATGGCTAACAATATAAAATGGCCCCTCTTTAGCTAACTTTTCCTCCAGCAATCCGCTATATTATCATCTGCCTCACACACCAGGTGAGTTGTCTGACTCGGATCTGACCATGACGAGCTGACACCGTCTTGCAGCTTAACCGCATTAACCACCATCATCATGTACAACACCAACACCGAGCAATGCACCAGCTGCGGCGTCGCCAAGTGAGTTTTGCCTTGCGACATTCCAATGACGGTTTCTGAATGTCTGTCAACAGCTGCGCCTGCCAGTCCGGCAGCTGCAACTGCGTCAAGAACTAAACACCACGCGCAAGTGCACTTGCCTTGCCGTCGGTATATCATAATAAACATATGAACATATCTGAATCCGTCTGACGTGACTTGTACTGTTGTATTGAAATGCCAGAGTTGTTCTGGTCTTGATAAAGCTGACAGTAAAGCTTGACTGCAACATCCCAGCCAGCCGATAGCTTTCGTTGAGAAGATCGAAGATGCGCGAGTGCTCTCTAGACTCTACGCTTCTAACCCTATCCTAATGTTACCGTCACGTGCCAGACAGCTTACTAAGTCTCTACCAAACCAACCAACCAACCAAAACCAAACCAACCAATCAATCAACGTTCAATTCAACCAACCAACCCTTCAGACTTCTGTCTGTGCCAAAGTCTTGCAAAAATTTCTGTCTCTCACTGCGAGCCTCCCTCAGCAAGCATCGTGATCAGTGTTTAAAGTGTCGCTCGAAGTTTGCTGCAGACGGCCGACTGTCGCATTCAGTTTCTATTGTTTCAACTTTCTAATACCAACACTCGGACTCGTTCAAGGACTTTCTCGTTGTACTATCGTCTGCCCTACGCACCAGTAGACCAGTGTATATTAGTAAGTCACTAGCACGGGATGGCCAAGGCTGGCCTAAATAAATACCACGGAAGTCGGGACTCAGGTTGAGTGACGACTGACGTACGTCGGAATCGTTCTCTGTCAAGGAAGTGGTCAGGAGTACTGGTCATGAGTCTACTTATTATTATCGTGCAAGGAAAGAGATCTACTTCTCAGCTTCGGGCCGTCATGGGCGTAGTTGATTGCTCGGCTCAGGTCATTCCTAGGTCATAGGACCTCGAAGGTCGAAGCTGATTCGGCCCGACTATAACGATGCATGCCTTCAATATAAGAGATGTGGTGATAGACGGCTCTAGCAACATCCACCCACCTTCATCCAACGTCAGTTATGTCTGGTGTAGAGATGTAAGTTGACCATGCACTGGGATATAGGTAGTATGATAAATCTCACTTGCAACATCCAGTCATTCTGTCCCGCGTCCTACTGGGGTGCCCACCCCGGGAAAACTTAACAAAATATCCTGTCAGTTGACACAAGACAAGGTATTGATTACTCGCCCCTCTTGTTTCCATTCGCTGACGTTCGCTGCGCTTGAAGGCTCGGGGAGGTGCCCAGGCTATGTGTAAGTTCTTGTCCTGAATGACACTTATCGTGCGATTAACCAAAGGTGTAATATAGTATATGCCGTTGGTATGACAGAGGAAGACATGAATAAGCCTCAAGTACCCTCATGACAACTTGTGGTTTTTACATTGCCTTGACCATTCACTAGATCGGTATTTCACCTATCTGGTGGGAAGGTAATAATATCAGTCCTGTATGCAGAAATTGGTGCTGAAGTGCGTTCTTCAGGTAACCCATGTAACTCTCATCTTGTGTGTTTTGCTCCCTGTTTGCGAGCGTCCGGTAAATTGATATCTGTGTAGCTCGATTTGTCCAAGAAAGTCAAGGAGGGCTGCACGGAGGAAGGTTTAGTTGGCTTAACCTTTAACACCATTGGTGTTAGGTGTGTCTGGTCATCTTCTCAAAGAGTATGTACTAAAGCTAGGTAGTGATGCTATTACAATGGGAACAGACGGTAAGGTATCTTTAATAAATTCCCTTTGGCATGTCTGATTGTGTCTACTCAGGAATGCGGTACTCGTGCGTATCATGGAAGTCACTGGCATGATATCCTGTTAATATAGCATACCAGACTCCCAAGTCGTGATCTCATTGCGGACTCCATTGAAGCTGTAAATGTCCTCGCTGAGGCTTTAATTCCACGCTGATTCGGTTTTTTGTCAGGTCACACTTGTGAGAGGTTCCATCTTTTAATAACATCTGGATGCTCAAGTTACTTGATTTATGTAAGGCGCAACATTACGATGGCAATATCTCAATACCAGGTTGCGACAAGAACATGCCTGGTGTCTTGATGGCCGCCGCTAGACACAATAGGCCGACCATTATTGTGTACGGTGGTACAATTCAAGTTGGGACGCGCCATGTCGACTGCCCTTCCATGGGGTACGAGAAAGGCGGGACTGTCAACATTTCAGACGCCTTCGAGTCTTATGGTGGGTGGTTATCCGCCTCCAAATACTCCTAAGCCTTGAACTGGAGTCAGGTGCCTATGCCGTTGGCCTCATCAACGACGAGGAGCGATTTGATGTCGTCAGACATTCATGTCCTGGCGCTGGTGCCTGTGGTGGTATGTATACGTACGTGTTTCGTCGCTTTTAAGCAGAAACCTCCTCATATGACCTAGGGCCAACACCATGAGCTCTGCTCTTGAAGTCCTGGGCATGTCTCTTCCCTACTCCTCGAGCACACCGGCAATGTACCCTGGTGAGTTAGAAAACACTTCTGTTGCATGTAACATTTTGAATTTGCGTATTAGAGAAGGCACAGGAATGCTTCAAAGTTGCCAAGTATATGAAACGTCTTCTGGAGCTTGATTTGAAGCCAAGAGATATTCTCACCCGACAATCTTTCTTGAATGCAATCACTATCGTCAACGTCCTCGGTGGCTCAACGAACGCCGTTCTTCACTTGCTGGCTATAGCTCGTGCTGCTGATGTTCCCTTAACCATCGACGACTTCCAGATGATCTCGGACAAGACTCCATACCTTGCCGATTTGAAGTACTTTCAAATTCATAATTCGATTGCGTTTTCTCACAGTATTGTCAGGCCATCTGGAAAGTATTATATGGAAGACGTTCACAAAATTGGTGGCATACCCGCAATCATCAAATATCTTCTTAAGAATACCGATCTTATCGATGGTAGCCAGATGACTGTTACCGGAAAGACCCTGGCTGAAAACCTCGTGGATGTTCCTGAGCTCGACTTCGAAAGCCAAGACATCATCAGGAAGCTGGATAACCCCATTAAACCCTCTGGTCATTTGACTATTCTCAAAGGTAGCTTGGCTCCTGGAACCGCTGTTGCCAAGCTTACAGGGAAGGAGGGTTTGCGCTTTGAGGTGATTCACGGTTATTTGTTGATTCCATGACATCATGGCTAACGGACACCGTGGTGGTTCAGGGTGTCGCTAAATGCTTTGATAGGTACGGCGTAACGCAAAACCTTAAGCTTAGTTTGTTTCATATACTTCATCTTTAAGTGTGCACGACTTTTATCCTGCGCTCGAGCGCGGGGACATCAAGCATGGAATGGTCATGATATTCAGATATCAAGGACCGAAGGGTGCGCCAGGAATGCCAGAGGTTGGATGTTATCCTTGACATCATTTCTTCCATACTCATAATTAACTGCAGATGCTGGGTACAGTTGCATTTTGAACAAGCCCTACAGTCCTCCTAATTCCTTTACGCACAGGTCCCACCGCCGCTCTTGTAGGTGCCGGGCTGGGCAACTCAACTGCGCTGATCACGGATGGTCGTTTCTCTGGAGCATCCAGAGGTTTCATCATTGGTGCATCTTTTACGCAACTTCTCTTGAAGACTAGAGCTTATTTCCAACCCACCAGGTCACGTTGTCCCTGAGGCGACCCTCGGTGGTCCAATTGCTCTTGTGGAAGACGGCGATCCCATTGTCATTGATGCAAAGAGTAGGACCATTGACTGGCAAGTCGGCGAAGAAGAGAAAGCACGCCGCAGAAAAGCATGGGAAGTCTCGGGCAAGAATGCCCTCAGGGAACACCGAGGTATCTTGTACCGATACGCCCGTGATGTTGCTGTAAGAAGTTTAGTTTTATGGTTCAGCCTCGCTTGCTAACCATACTTTATAGCCTGCTAGCGAAGGAGCCTACTGCGACTGAGATTTCTCTTACTACGGTGTATGAGAGGGTATCGAAACGATTGAGTAACGTGGTCAATAAACATTATGCGTTAAATCAACATGTCATCGGTAAATACAGAAGTCAAATATTTAACATGATTTTGGGTCTCTCTGTTGGTACAATCAGGTGTCTGGACTTGGAAGAGACAATGTTGTCATTACCCCAATATCTCCGCACTACTGAACGTGTGACACGTACAGTCCAAGTATACATAGCCTTGTAAGTCATAACCATAACAGCTGAACAGATTGACATATCCTCTACAAGCGCATTGCATCCTTGGTCAGGTATTTGCCGAAGGCAGCCTGAGAATTAATTATCCTGAATGTGGTCCGTGAATAAATGCACCGCAGGACAACGTCCCAAATCGCACCTGCACCACAGCGGACAATATAAAAACTATGTCTCGCTCCACGACATATTATATAACTTGCTGCGCGCGTCGACAATGCATTGCCTGACATGAATTTAGCACCTCCGTTTGAAAAGTGAGTGAAGGAACAATGAAAGAGTGTTCCGACCAAGGATTTCTCACGGGACGGAAGGATGGCACCCGACTCCAGCATAATCATACGCCATCTTCACAGCAGGGGTGCCTGTGACCGCCCGTCCCTGTTTTGAGGCATCAATACAGCATCCTCGTGACCATGTGAGTGCTCTGCAGTGCCAGCATGGCAATACGGGATTCCGTCTTCCTTGTGGCCCCATCACATCACAGGCGACCACTCATCTACGAGGTTGGCCAGTACCTGGAAGTGACCGCATGCAATCGGCTGGAGCCCGCGCGGTTGGTACAGTCCCGCGAGACTGAAGACACAGCCAAACACATACAACAGCACGCATCAGTTCCATATCTGCACCGTGCACGAGTGTGTGAGGATGCTGTGACGCCTGTACTTAATTTCAGTAAAAATGCGGACCTGGTTTGGAAACATAGATATTATTATTAGAGTCGACGTTTGGAATTGACCGCGAAACAACGCCCGGGCATTCTGTCTATATCATGAATGTTAATGAGGTTATGATTGTTGTTCAAGAATTCAGATCTAATGCTAGGTCGAGTAACTTACATAGCGCAGGCTTCGCAACGAAAAGTGCAAAATAGAGCATATTAGCGAAAACCGACTTTGCGGGTTCGTTGCCAGTGATACCTTTTTGTCCGGTACCGCTTCTCCGATCACCTTCATCTCGAATGACATTTGCGATGTACCACGAACAGTGCAGACAACAGTCACTGGACAACAGCCAGGTGAATATAGCCCATTAAACATCCCCCTCCGACATTAGGATCTCACCGGAATAGCTTTTACTCGGGTTCGTATCATATATGGACAGAACGAGGGCACTCTATCCAGCACATGCTACGACAAGGCCCAAAGGGAGATGGCGGCTTTGTGGATGCTAGGGTGTGCATGTAACGGAGAAGGCTGAATCTCTAATCGGCCCGTTGGACCTGTATACACATCCAAGTCGAACACGCCACGCATGCACCAGAAAGTAACGGGGTTCAATTGTGAATCCCAGTTGGAAGTAGTCGCCATGTGGGAGGCCGAGAATGGAGGAGGCAGCACACCATATATGCGAATTAAGTATATGATAATCTGTATGATATGGACCTCAGGAATGCGCGGGTCCGTAGGCCCCCTATATATCCCTCTCGACAACCTCGTCATCTTGATCTGTGGGTAGGAATTGGTTGCAGAACGGAGCTTCTGCTTGCCATTCAAACCAGTGGGCCACTATATTCAAGCGTGGATCGTGTCCTTGATGTCCGCACAGCCTGCATCTAATGTAGTTCGGTCTATTCAGAATTTCAGAATTCGCGGTGGAGTAGCAACACGACAAATTTCTTCACCATTTTATAATTCTGACATTCGCAGACTAGAAATGTCATGGTGTACCGCGTATACGGTTCAAGACCTGATATCGACGGTCATGACATTATTGTTAGACGGATGTGCGTGCGCTGTGCTCGTTGGGTTTCTTGCCTCCTTGCAAGATAGCTGGATCTGGGGGTATAATGTATGGTTCCATCTCATTGGTCTCTTCGGGAGAATTCCGATTTTTCGATTTCCGGCGTTTAAGTAAATACCAGATGAGGCCAACGATCCATGCGATGCCTAGCACACCTCCACACACGCTGCCAGCGATTATTGGTGTCAGAGCCTTGTGTCTAAGTACGATGTGAGCTGAACATTTGAATGTAAGCCGAAGGGTCAAAGGACACGTACCCATTAAGGGAAGCAACTTCAGAGGAGCTCTCTGCGCGAGTTGCTCGAATTTTCGTTGCAATGCCATGTCCCTCCCAGTGCATGTCTCTTCCGGCTTCTGTTCAGCGGTAGGACAGATCAAGTAGCCTTCAAGATGTGTCTTCGTATCTGTACTAAGTAGGATCGATTCTTCAAGGTCGAAGGATGGGAAGTGAAGAATACATGTGCTTGACTCACGAGCAAGTCTTGTCGCAGTTTCGGAGACTCTGAGAGCTCCGCAAACTGCCGTCACGGTGGACTGTTTAATTTAAAATTTGGCAAGTTCATTACGTCAGGCACATTAGTGCCACGGGTAAGTTCACGGACTCACGGTGCCACGTTTGGCAGGATGGTCTTGGGCCGTTGCTTTTGTACAGTGATGCCGCATGACGGTCGATTCGTTCGTGTCCTGTGTCGCGGTTGATTATATGATACTTATTTGTTGGCAACAGACTGGTCATGATCACAGCTGTGTTAAAGTCACAAGCTTGATATTTGATGTTAAGGATCCGGATTTGCCAATATACTAGTACAAGCCCATCGATCGCCCCTAGGAACCCTTTGCCAAAAACTGTCACCTTGTAGATCTGTTCTGTGCAAAAATGCCAAAGCTTCCTGCCTTGGACCGCATGTTCATAACCGCAGCATGGTTACAGTCTATAATTTATGGTATGCATCCTTATGCAGCCTTTAGATTCAATGCTGAATCATATTCCGCTCGACAGGAGTCAAGTGAGTTGAAAATGGAGAAAGGCTGACACCGGGCTCATTTTCATCGATAGCTGCGTACTATTTGGCGTATGCATGTACGCCATATTTCGCAAAAAAAGGGCACATTGGTTCGTGTCATTACTTGTTCAATTATTCGCCGGCACTCACCTTTGTATCAGGATTATTCCTCTTTCATGCATCTACCACTTTTCAATAGCGACAGTGCATAACATCATTTCCCTTATATATGCTCTGCGGGCCCTCACAAATCCTGCTGTAATATCCGTCCCCGACGGAAGTACCTTGTACTTTGCCAGGGTTACAGTCTTGTCGATGACGATGATTGGACTGTATATTTTCAATGTGGGTATCATATTTCTGTCGTGAATCGCACTTTATTATGCCTTCTTTCAGGTTGTTATTCTGCATTTACTACTCGTGAGTAGTAACTACCTCCGTGTGGAGGTGTTGAACCTAACACTCCCAACAGATCTGGAGGCTTTATTTGGTTTGGGATCATAACTTGATCCTTGCTATTGCCATGGTAAGATATCTTTCCATTACCTGTCGCACCTTTTACGAGTGTCGAGATCGCTAGTTAATTCTGGAAATTGCACACTTCTGTAGGCCTGTGTACTTGAGTTGGCTGGCAGTTTAAGTGCTAACATTGCTTCCCCGCGTAGCAACTGGCATCGGGGCCTGGGCCATGGCCATACGGTTCGGTGTCGTCCTTACACGGGATTCCGTGGCTTTGTTGAAAGCTGATCTCGCGTTCAACATCGTTCTCACTGTTTGTCTTACGTCTTTGATCGCCTATCGTCTTTGGCGCGCGGGAAAAGATACGTTTGGTTTGACTGGCCATAATGCGTACAAACCTGCCGTATACACTATCATTCAGTGCGGTGCAATCTATACCAGCAGCATCGTGGTAGTATGCGCTCTACACCTCTCCGGGAGCCGCGCTGGTGTCATGGCAGACTACGTTGGTATTCAGTTTGCCGTCAGCACTTTATATTTCTTCTTTCTACATAGTCTCACGTCCTGCTAGACCTTGACACCTCTTCTTCTCATCGCCACTCTTAGCCTTGGTATGAGGCTTGGAGAACGCGACGAGGCACAAGACATTGTGGAACTCACTTTCGCTCATCCAGTCCAGGTCAATATTGCCGAGGAGATCCATACCTGCCATGACGACACCATGGATCCACGACCTATCCGGCGGAATCAGAGTTTGCCGACATATAGTGACACTGAAAAGGAACATTAGCTAGGATCATCTCATAGGTTTTTCTTTCCAGTGAGGGACGAAGGGTGGACATGCCAATAAGCATGGATTTAGCAGTGCTCGGTGTTGCACCGGTGTTTGAACCGTGAACTTTATTTAAGGGGTCACTGGCCCAGCACAAAGAACGGTATGATCAATAACAACTCCGAGTCCTATTGACACGTTCCGAAGACAATATCATAAGAGATACGGAAATGATAAACTGTCAGATATTCAAGGACTTGGGAAATTACAGATTGGCATAAGTTGGCATATTCAAGGAATCGTCCTTTGAGAGTACTGTGGATCAAAGACCAAGCTCGGTATATACTTAAACATTAGGGATGCAGGCGGCGTACGTAACAGCTGGAGTTGTGTGTTAAAGGTCGTATATATAGAACGAAAGATGAAAAGCAGGCTACGAAGAATCAAAGCGCGACGGAATTACTTGATCTTACAAAAGTCTGGCCCTTCACTTGGGGAACTGATCTTGTGCCTGAAGAAAATAATAATAAGTAGCGGATCTGGACCATTTGAAAAAATGCTTATTTACTTGACTTTGATGTGCTGCTTGACACCTTCCAGCATGAAGGGCCGGTTTGAGCCACTGCAATGTTGGCAGATATATATCAACTCGGTAGAAGGTTTAGACTTCCGAGTCGTGCCCGAGTTTGAGGGCTTCTTGGTCTGACTCGGAGGGGTAATGAAGAACTTCATTGCTGGAGGCGGTCTCTCAACGACGCCTTGGTCATAGCTAAAATCAATCCCTTCAGTCGTAGTAGTGATTCTATGCCTACTACGCGTCAAAAAAGGTAAAGTGAAACGTAAAAGGTGATGGCTTACGATTGCATATGTTTAATCACGGTGACCTTTGTAGTTGGATTTTCGTGGTATACATCGCACTTGTTACAACGCCACACTTTCTCAGTAGCTCCGGGATATTCAGGCGCACGCCAACTTTGCATGACTCGAAGTTGTTCGGCACTCAAGAACTCCCAACGAGGTTCTTTGTGCGATGGACCTCGTTGGTTGACGTAATGGAAGACCTAGAAGACAGTAAGTACAGTATCAAAGTCACAAACACAGGACGAACGCCCTGACGCCAGTTCATCGCCATCCGGAAGGATCCTCCATTCTCTGACTTCGGTGGACAGTTGGAGCAGAAAAAGCGACACTGGAGGTCGTCCATTGTAGTTGCAGCCGTAGTTTTGGCATCGAGACCGACCAAGCTTAACAAAGAACGTGCAGCGGCAACCCCGTGCTGAGAGATCAAAAATGTGCAAGATGATGTCGACGCCGATGTTGCACAACTTCGGTGAGCGTGATACTGCGCTTTGTCCCATGTAATCAACGGGAAGAAGCGCGGGTGAGTGCATTGGAAAACGGAAGTCGCCAGCTGCAATAACATATCATCTGGGGCATCGATTCCTTGGCTTCGTAGTGCCGTGGTATCTTGCACGACATCAGTGGAGAGGGCAAGTAGTCGTGTCAACTCGAGCTTCCTTTTATGCATATATTCAGCACAAAACTCTGGAAATCTTTCCGCAAAAGCATAACAAGGTTGAATATCTTCTTTGTCTCCAGTGGGTGGGCTTTCGATGAATTCCGAAACATCGCATAGCTTCAAGAAATCTTGAGGAGGAGGCATGATAGCCTGTGGCAACGGCCGCACGTATTTCTTGTACATATCCATCAGGCAAGACTTCCGGGCAGACGAGACTTCTCTTTGGTTCTCGAGGCGCCATTCTTCCTGCAATTCAGCAAGCTTACGCTCGACTTTTGGGATCAAACGCTTCCAGCCTGGAAATCAACAATGTAAGGATGAATCTTTTCAAATGTAGCTGATTACTGACGTGCATCGGTAAGCTCTTCATCAAGTACGCCATAGTGATGACGCTCGAACATGCGCTCCACATCTTTAGCATCGTGGCCGAGATCGACTAGTCTAGCTTGGAACCTAGGATAGAGGATCAAGACATGATTAGATGACGAGTCAATTAAATCTACTTACAGCTCTGTATTTTGGCTACGAAGCTCACGGGCACGCGACAATTGACGGCTACTGTCCTCGTCCGACCAAGCGCTACAGACGGCTATATGCTTGGAAGCTATTAGATTTGGTGAAACCACTTGTAGGAATCTTACATCGATATCGGAATCAGCATATTTCTTGCGTGATTGCTTGAAGTCTTCTAATGCTTGTTCGGCACCTGGTTTGAGGTACACCTCCAGCTGTTTTGCCATTTCCAGTACGTCTGCTGACCAAAAATACTTGCAGTCAGTGTTATGATCATCATCATCTCTGCCAACTGCGCAGGAAGATCAGATACCGATAAGCCATGGTAAGACAGCACGCACTGCTACTGGATGGGATCAAATCCATGATAATTGGATCGCATTCAGCAAATTCGTGTGGAATGGCGTGGTCACAGATTAGGCTTGACGAATCGTTGGCCAGATAAGAGCATGATAACAAAGTAGTACTCACTTCTCATTGAGGCATGGGGTACATACTCTGCGCCTGATACCAAAGTCTATCTCCCAAATTCCCTTCTTGCCACATTCCTGAGCTTTCGGTCATGAAAGTACAAAAGATGTAGATGGAGATCAGACACACTTCACAGTGAGAGCTGCCAAATAATAGGTCAGCCCATTCCACCTCAGACATGCCAGGTAGGCAATCGGGAACACCACCACGGTTGACGCGAGCAGCTTTCCAGACTGAGACTGCATTGTTAGATGACAGAACCTTACGGAAAGCCTTGTGGGTGCGGAACAGATGTTAAAGGTCTACCGGTTCCAAGAGGCCAAAAATCTGATTGGAAGCAGAAATCAAATCAAATAAGTAAGATGCATGTGCAATGCTCATTAACTTACCTCGAGAAGGATATCAGTTGGCACAGTGACAATGAGGCCAGGAGTTTTCTTTCTTCTGCCAGAACCTTTTGCTGCGGGTGCCGTTCCCGTATCGGTTCCTTTGTCTGCCCTGGCACGCTTTGTCGCGGGTTGTCTATCTGGAACTTCGAAGCAAAAGTTAGTGAACAATGATTACTATCATATGCCTCTCCACCATAGTCACCTGCACTGTCTTCACTGGGCGCCTCGCACAGGCTGCTATGCTCGCTACATTGGCTACTACTATCTTCCACTGAGTCTGTGTCCAGGTCCGTTAAATCGGAGTCCGAGGCATAGTCGCCGCAATCCCAACACATGTGAAGACCGTCGAGAGGGTTGCAAACAGTAGTAGGTACCAGAGACGCCCACGATGCGGGCTGAACGTAGTATAGAGCGGCGCAAAGCAAAACTGGAAAAGTCGCGCTTTATGATGAACTTGTCTCAAATTTAAAGAGTTCAGTATGCATTGATGCCGAAGGTGACTAGTACTAAATCAGACGGGGAAACAAAATATTATACTCGTGTGACATATATTGGCCCGGGAATGGCGGAGATCGCGAGCTCGGTGGTAGATGCTTAAACGCTTAAAGTTACTAGGGCTTGGTGGACTGTCGAATTTATATAGTAATTTGGAGTTCTCGCCTAGTTAGTTGTGCGCATGATCGAGGGCTTATATCACGGACTTTGAAAAACGCAGGCGGCATATCGCAGCTATAACTGTTTTCATGGGTAGATTAACTGACATTCTGAATATAGACTGTGATGGGGTCTGAGGTTTGTATGTAAAAGCTGGAGGGACGCCAAAACCAGTAACCCCTGCAGACCTGTGCATCAGGATCAATTGTTCGAAGCTCAGTAGCAGGAAAGGAATGCGCACATTTGCATACAGTAGGCTGACAGAACCCTCCCTACTTCGTAGAGTCACGGATTTACCGGCGAAGGCAAATGATAAAGCAGCCACGAGCCGGATCCGCTACCGAAGTTCAAGAGAAGGTTCGAATGAGAGCGATGTACTGTAGAGCTACGACACTAGCTTCGTCACGTGCAGCGTGTGATTATGTCACACTCAGTGTCACTGGTTCGAATGACCTGTGACCTGTGACCACACCCAAATAGATTCGCCCGCGGGTGCTTCGCCGCTTGCAACCATCTGACATGCCGCTGCTTCGTGATTGTGTGACGTGCCAATGGATGCACTTCTTGACCATATGGCTTCCGGGGGTGAACAGGTCCGTTCTGACTGCCATATCAATGCAGATGGTGGACTTTCGTGTGCAAACCACTCCGAAGTCTATGATGTGGGTGGCATTGCCGCTGAAGATGTGGAAGGTGGCTCGAACAGTGTTCCGACGGTTGATTATGGGCGTGGAAAGCGTAGACGCATCACAAATTCGATGTATAATGATTTTTGGTCCCATTAGTGCACAACCTATGTTTTTCCTATGTTTTTTTCCGAATGTCACAAATTAGCTTCGTCCCGCCAAAATTCATGTGACGGTCACACCAAATAGATTCGATTCGTCAAGGGCTGTGACCTGTGACGAACCTAGTGTCGTAGCTCTACAGTATTCCGCTCGCTGCTCATCTAATTCCAAGGCTGTTATCTGTGCACTACCAAAACTCACGAACTCAAGAGGACACTTTGACCGTGCTAAAAATGCTTTAAACTCCTCGTGATGCCACTGCATCCATACAAAACCAGCAATAAACTCGCGTAAATTGGGGAGTGATAGGACATTAAGCAGGTTGGACCCGTTAGTGATTGATAAGAGCGGGCTGGGACGATTAATGTGCAAGATTTGAAGCTTCGTGTGCGTGCATGACTCTACAGGTAAGGGGTAGGGCATGGTATAATCTAAAGTCATGAAAATTTTGGCTGAGGAGAGGTTGGGAGCCTGCTGCAGTAATCTGGGGAGTATATTTTGTTGGCAAACATTGATCTCAACATGTGTGAGGTGGGGCCATCTGGAATTCTTGAAGGGGTCGAAGTCGGCCAAGTAGAATGAGAACGATACTAGTCTATTAATTTCGAGACTGCGCAGGGTGAATGAATGGTTCAAGATAGATCGTGCGATAAGGCTCCTCTCACTGGACTCATTGCTGATCCACCCATGGATGGTAAGCACCTGAAGTGCTGGAAGGCCATTTAACAAAAGGTCACGTGTGGCGGCGCAGTAAACGATATGAAGAGACGAGATTTGATTCGTGTAAGGCTGAAGAAGGTCGGTCAAAGGATTTGGGCGACACATGAGTACCAACGACAGTGGAAGTCCTCGTGATCGCTTGAGCCATGTGTTGTAGCAGAAGGTTTCTCGCCGCCTGTGCCAGCAGTGGGAGCTCATGAACCCACTAAACAGTCTGCACCATAAACTTGGTGAATTCACAGCAACTTCCCTCCATCTTCGGCAAATCCTAGTCAACAGCATGGGAGATCGTGACTTTGATGGGGGCAATAATTCATCGAATGGTAGGAGTGTGTGCATAAAAATTTCATGTAAAAGTTCGGCTGGTAAGCGAGAGACAGCCGGTCCAACTTCCTCGTGTATCACGGAGTGGATGATCTTGTCCCGCTTGTCAACGAGGCGCTGGTCATCAGTGATGACGGCAGCAACGCTCCGAGTCTGGTCCGTACGCATGGCAGGGTGGCCAGTATCGTTGGAGTGCTGTGTTTTATGATCTGGCATCTAGTTATTGTCAATACTGCGGTATCAGATATATCAAAATAGACATACGATTGGTTGTGACTGCATCAGAAGTGATTGATGGTTAATTAATGAGACACGGTTACTTACAACTAGGCACTTACAATGTTTTGCTTGTTCGCCGGCGCTTTCTGACCCAACTTAGTTGGATGGGCGATGCAGAGGAGCGACGCTATGGATAAAACGTTGACCATTGTCGTTGAGCCACGAATAGGGGTCCATTCAACCTGATCATAATGAGCGGAGTTTAGACTTGTAAGAACTGATGAGCCAATGATGAGCGGTCAGATATTTGAGGATTCAGGATATCCACCTATCAATTACAGATGGCATACTTAAGGAATCGTCCTTTGAGATCAAAGACCGAGCTCGGTATATACTTAAACATTAGGGCTAGGGATGCAGACGGCGTACGTAACCGCTGTAGTTATGCGTTAAAGGTCGCATATATAGAGCGAAAGATGAAGAGGAGGCTACGAAGAATTAAAGTGCGATGGAATTACTTGATCTTACAAAAGTCTGACCCTTCACCTGGAGAATCGATCTTGTGCCTGAAGAAAAAAAATCAATAAGTAGCGCATCTGGACCACTTGAAAAAAATGCTTATTTACTTGACTTTGATGTGCTGCTTGACACCGTCCAACATGAAAGTCCGACTTGAGCCATTGCAATGTCGACAGCGATATCCCAACTCGGTAGAAGGTTTAGACTTCTGAGTTGTGCCTGACTTTGAGGGCTTATTGATCTGAGGGGTAATGAAGAACTTTGTTGCTGGAGGCGGTTTCTCGACGACGCCTTGGACATAGCTAAAGTCAATTCCTTCGGTCGGAGTAGTGATTCTATGCCTACTACGCGTCAAAAGAAGGTAAAGTGAAACAGAAAAGGCGATGGCTTACGATTTCATATGTTTAATCATGGTCACTCTTGTAGTTGGATCTCCGTAGTATAAATCGCACTTGTTACAACGCCACACTTTCTCAGTAGCTCCGGGATATTCGGGCGCACGCCAACTTTGCATGACTTGAAGTTGTGCGTCACTCAAGAATTCCCAACGAGGCTCTTTGTGCGATGAACCTTGGTACTCGACGTAATGAAAGACCTAGAAGATAGTAAGCACAGCGTCAAAGTCACAAACACAGGACGAACGCCCTGACGCCAGTTCATTGCCATCCGGTATGATCCTCCGTTCTCTGGCTTGGGTGGACAGTTGGAGCAGAAAAAGCGACACTGGAGATTGTCCATTGTGGTTGCAGTCGTAGTTTGGGCATTGAGACCGACTAAGCCCAATAAAGAACGTGCAGCGGCAACCCCACGGTGGGAGATCGAAAATGTGCAAGATGATATCGACGCCGATCTTGCATAATTTCGGGCCACGTCTTGATTGTGAGAAGACTGTCTGTGATACTGCACCTTGTCCCACGTAATCAGTGGGAAGGAGCCCAGGCGAGTGCATTGGAAAACGGAGGTCGCCAGCCGCAGTAACGTATCAGCAGGGGCATCGATCCTTCGGTTTTGTAGCATCGCAGTATCCTGCAGTACATCATTGGAGAGGGTAAGTAGTCGTGTCAGCTCGAGCTTCCTCTTATGCACATATTCAGCACAAAACTCGGGAAATCTTTCCGCGAAAGCATAACAAGGTTGAATATCGCTTTCTTCGTCCCCAGTGGGTGGGCTTTCGATAAATTCCGCAACATCACAGAGCTTCAAGAAATCTTGGGGAGGAGGTATGATAGCGTGTGACAAGGGCTGCACGTATTCCTGGTACATAGCCAACAGGCAAAACTCCCGGGCAGACGATACTTTTCTTTGGTTCGCGCGGCACCATTCTTCCTGCAATTCGGCAAGCTTACGCTCGACTTTTGGGATCAAACGCTTCCAGCCTGGAAATCGACGATGTAAGGACAAATACTTTCAAATGTAATAGATATCACTGACGTGCATCGGTAAGCTCCTTATCTAGCACGCCATAGTGATGACGCTCGAACATGCGTTCCACATCTTTAGCATTATGGCCGAGATCGACCAGTCTAGCTTCAAACCTAGGATAGAAGATCAAGACATAATTAGACGACGAGTCGATGTAATTTACTTACAGCTTTGTATTTTGGATACGGAGCCCACGGGCACGCGACAATTGACGTCTACCGTCCTCATTAGCCCAAGCGCTACAGACCGCTATATGCTTCGAGGCTGTTAGATTTAGTAAAATCACTTGTAGGAATCTTACGTCGATATTGTAATTAACATATTTCTTGCGTGATTGCTTGAAGTCCTCTAGTGCTTGCTCAGCACCTGGTTTGAGGTACACCTCCAACTCTTTTGCCATTTTCAGTAAGTCGTCTAACCAAAAAAACTCGCAGTCAGCGACATGAATACGATCATCTGTACCAACTGCACAGGAACATCAGATACAGATAAATCATAGTAAAACAGCACCCACTGTCACTGGATGGGATCAAATCCATCATGATCGGATCGTATTGAGAAAATTCGGATTGAGAGACGCAGCGACCAAGACAGACTAGGCTTGCCGAATTGTTGGCTAGATAAGGGTATGATGATAAAGTAGTACTCACTTCTCATCGAGGCATAGGGGACATACTCTGCGCCTGATACCAAAGTCTATTTGCCACATTCCCTTCCTGCCACATTCCTGAGCTCGTGGTCATGAAAGTACAAAAGATGTAAACGGACACCAGACATACTTCACAGTGAAAACCACCAAATAATAGGTTAGCCCATTCCATCTCAGACATGCCAGGTAGGCAGTCAGGAACATCGCCACGGTTGACACGAGCAGCTTGCCAGACCGAGACTGCATTGTTAGATGATAGAACCTTACGGAAAGCCTTGTTGGTGCGGAACAGATGTAAAAGGTCTACCGGTTCCAAAAGGCTAAAGATCTGATTGGAAGTGGAAGTCAGAACAAATAAGATGCATGTGCGATGTTCATTGAACTTACTTCGAGAAGAATATCGGTTGGCACAGTGACAATGAGACCAGGAGTTTTCTTTCTTCTGCCAGAACCTTTTGCTGCTGGTGCTATTCCCGTATCGGTTTCTTTGTCTGCCCTGGCACGCTTTGTCGCGGGTTGTCTATCTGGAACTTCAAAGCAAAAGTTGGTGAATAGTGATTACTATATGTCTCTCTGCCATAGTCACCTGCACCGTCTCCACTGGGTGCCTCGCCCAGGCTGCTGTGCTCGCTACATTGGCTACTACTATCTTCCACCGAGTCTGTGTCTAGGTTCGTTAATTCGGAGTCCGAGGCAAAGTCGTCGGAATCCCAACACATGTCAAGATCGTCGAGAGGCTGGATAGGACGGTAGGTACTAATGACGCCCATGACGAGTTGAACGTAGTATAGAGCGGCGTAAAGCGAAACTGAAGAAGTCGCGCTTCGTGATGTGTTGGCGGCTTGGCTCAGATTTAAAGGGTTCAGTCATTGATGCCGAAGGTGACGAGAGGTCGCTAGATCAGATGGGGAAACAAAATGTACTCATGTAGCGTAATATTGGCCCAGGAGTGGCGGAGACTGACCATATCGCGAGTGCTCGAGCGCTCCGAGTCAAGCGCTCAAAGCTCGGTGGTGGATGCTTGAGCGCTTAAATTGAAGTGATCACAGCACACGGCGGACTGTCGATTGAGTGGTTCCTGTCGAGATCTATTGGTTCGCCGTATTTGCCTAGTTGCTCGCGTTACCGTGATCGAGGGCTTATATCACGGACTTTGAAAAGCACCAGCGGCATATCGAACCGCGATAGAACTTTTTACACCATGGCTCAATTCACTACAACAACCGTTACTTATCCGCTAGCAAAATATTCGCGATCATATCCTACGAGCTCAACCTCCTCTCAGAACGCTGCTATAGATCCAGAATGGCAACATTTCGTCCACCCCGTTATTAACCTCTACTTGGACGCGAAGAAATCTTCCGCAGGAAATCTTGTCTCTGTCCGCCTTCGAATTATATGGAATTTTGACAGCAGCACCAATAGCAAGGACGTCGATCAAAGAGAGATTATCCTCGTAGGCTCTTTAATTACTGAGGGGCAACGAACCGCACTAAAAAGCATAACACTCAAGGAGGATCTTGATTTACTCTCCTTCTCGTCGATCTCAAACTCGAAGACGAATTCTGCGCAACCCGACCATGGTCTTCCACTCAAAGCTGTCTATCGAGATGCTGTTGTTGGGATTCGGTATCTGCACCCGAGAACAGCAGACTCGACCTGTCAACCAGTACATATGTGCCGTTCGCTCCAAACATTTTACCAAGTTTTTTTTAGGTATATCGGCGCTTTCAGATCACATTCACCACTGCAACGAGCGCAGCTCAGTTTATCGATGCTGTCCGACCAGTTTGTCCTTGTCGATTGAATCCACAGCCGCAGCCTCTGGTCACTCGCATCCCTACTGTAGCTACGACAGGCCTTCTTGACGACATTTCCCGTCGAGGTACTATGCTCCCAACTGTTTCACAAGATCGGCCATCGATAGGCGGAACCCCCCACAGACCAGCGCCGACTACACTCCTTTCAGAAAATCCATCATCCGAATCCGATTTACCGGTATTCACACCATCGACGCCGGTTAGGTTCACACCTGTGGCTCTGAGCAGCAGTTCTGCGAAAACGACATCCGTGGCTGCATCCTCTCACGACAGTACCTTCGTTACACCTCCAGAAACACCTCGGATAACCATCCCAAAGTCTAGCCAATGCCAGGCACCGTCTGGCTCCATCAGTTCTACCAAAGGCTCTTTACCTGATTCTTCCCAGCCGTCTTCGTCTACTCGCAGTAGTTCAAACACGATGCCCCCGCCTCCACTGCCTTCGAGCGTCACACGATCTCTTCAATCGGAAAGTCGATCATCAGAAGGTCGTAATTCAACTCGGGCCCAGCTTGTTGCATCACTGTATGACACACCGGCCCTTCACAAGCTCTCCCATGCAGAGCTAGAATCCATCGTAGCACAAGTCATCAGAGAGGAAGGTTTTGCCCAACTGGTAAGTGTTCTCGAAGTCATCAAATGAAAGGAACCATAACCTCAGATGACGCTGCTAATCGGATCCCCTCAGCTTGCTTCCTTGGACACCATGTGGAGAGTGAAGGGTTTTCTTGGTCAGTGATGCCTGATAGTCTTGAACATATCCATTTCTTGCTATCCTTCCAGTAGAAATTTTGCGAAATGTTGCCTTGTACAGGTATAAAGTCTCGGATGTTACTGTCAAGTACCTGTCTCGTCCATTGCTTCCATCGATGTGCCAGCAACTTGCAAGTCATGAACGCTTTCCACACCGACACCTCTAAGTACCGTTCCGATCTTCTCTTGCTCTAATGCCTGGCATTCGGACTCGCTTTTCACCATCAGCATGCCAGCAAACCCAAGTGAGTTGATGCTCAACGTCGCCCCCGACTCTCCTAGGGTATAGGTTTCCCAGCGTCGCGGGATCAAGTGCATGTGTTCCAAGGTTAGAATCACATTATAGGAAGGTGTTCCAGGCGGGTAGTCCGGGGCATGTCGTACGGTCGAAATCACAAGATCCAAGAGGGATAGGAATGGGAGGAACAATACTTGTTCGAGCTGCTCCGGTGACGCACCATTCGACAGAGCCGGAAGCCGATATACATGGTTAGCGTATGGCACGGATGAGAGCGAGAAGGGTTTGCCTGAGGATTACTCAGGGTGAGATATCTAGTAGAGTAGTAGCAGTATAGAGTAAGTACCTGAGACTTCAAGGTTTGCGGCTTTGGCTAATCTTTCGATTGGAGGTCCATCATCCTCAACTTCGATGAACTGGATATGTTTGTGACTTTGACTGGCTCCACTGTTTGATCCGCCTTTGATGAATGCTCAGTACATCCTTGCCATCGGATCGTCATGTCACGAGAGATCCTCACAATTGTAGAAAGCAAAATAATTTTTATGTGCTTTCCGGGCTGCAAGGAGCAGCAGATAAGTTTGGACCAGATCATGAGGCATCAACGGTGAAGTTTGCGGCATAAATTCTGTCGATCATATGCATCAGCGCGTGATCATGGAGTTTAGATAGCTGGTAGGGAACCTTTGGTCACAAGAAGGAAATGATGGGGGACGACCGAGTACTTGTTTAGCTGGATGCACTTGAGCTGATGCTCGGAGGGAGAACTTAGTTGAGCGTACCAGTACACCATATTCCGCCTCGGATGATTCGTCGCGCAGATCACCAACGTGAAGATTTGGGACATATGGAGGTGCAAATGGATCAGAGTTCTTGGAGGTCTCGTCTATCTGATTAGATGGTGCGATTCCCGCTTCCCCAGCAGGTACCGGTTTCTTTTGAAGTGCTGTACATAGGCGAATCTCCCACTGTGAATCGATCACTCGTATGAACTATCATTGTGTTGATGAAAGCAGACGGAAACGGACCTCTATCCCGATCTCCTCATGCTTGCTCACTTCCGAGGGGAAGAAAAACAGATCCCCTGAAGACTGCGCAGTTTCAAACCGACTGGGTAGTGCAGATATGATATCAGAGGCCTTCATGACTGAACTGCACATGTCAATATTTGGTCACCGGCGTGTGAGCACAAATCGGCAAGTCGTAGTACTATACCGTGACTGTACAAAGTAATGGTCACGGCGCTGGCGCCAGCCGACTCGCTTATTCTCCATAGAAATATGTTGTAGGTTCAAAACCTGCTCAACAATCCTTCAATTCCTTTTACCACACCTTGAACATTCACTCATGGATGGATCCTTCATGAGGTCTATCTCGAGTAGTCATAGCCAACTGGCACTAGAACAGATTAGAAATATGCTTTCTTGGGTGGTGCGGATTCAAAACCTGCCGACAAACTTTTGATTTTCCCTCTCATCACACCTTATCGCAACTTCAATGACATTCATTCACGGACAGTTCGAATTCGGAGGTTCATATCAACTCGGGAAGTGTCCTAGTTACTATGACCTAGGCCGCCGATGCATTACCTACCCCTTTCATCACACCTTGACATTCACTCATGGATGGTTTCGTCGGAGGTTCATCTTAACTGCTCTGAGCTAAGCGGTTACCACAACAGAATCGAAATCTGACTGTGCAGGTTTGAAACCTGTCGACAAGTAATTTTTCCCTCTTGTCACATCTTGACATTCATTCATGGACAGTTCGTCGGAGAATCATCTCAACTTCCTGCTGGCGAAACTGGCTGGTAACCACAACAGAATCGAGATCTGTTGCTCCTCGGCTGTGCGGGTTCGAAACCTGCCGACAGATGACTTTTTTCTGTAACACGCCTTGAAGATTCACTCATTGATGAGTTCCTCGGAGGTCCATCTTAACTGGTCTTAGCCAGGTGGTCACCGCAGCAGAGTTAAAATCTGTTCCTCCACAAGTTGGACTTCACAGGTTCGAAACCTACCGACGAGAAGGTTGTTTTTACTCCAAAGCACAAGTTTCAGGAACATGAAGAGGATATATGGATTTTTACAACAACGCCCATATCATGAGTGCTTCATGGGACGCATCATTCAGAAGTGGAACAGTACCGTGGCACAGGAGGTGTCGGACAATAACGGAAAGGCGGTTGGAACACCCCAGGTTTGAAACCTGCGATGACAGGGATCGGAACACCTTGACATTGACTCATGACTGGTTTCCTCATAGGTCTTTCTCAATAATTCTAATGAAGTGGTTACCACAACAGATTCGAAATCTGTTTCTCTTGGATTGCGCAGGGTCGAAACCTGCAACTTACTGTTTTTTTTTTCGGAACACGCCTGGACAGAATTCACTCAGGGATGGTTCGTCGGAGATTAATCTCAACTGGTCTGAGCCAAGTGGTCACCACAACAGAATCGAAACCTGCCGACGATAAGGTTTTTTTCTATCGGAACACTGTGCACCTTGACATTCACAATGGACGGTTTCGTTGGAGGTTCATCTCAACTTCGTCCTGACCAAAGTGGTTGCCACAGCATAATCTAATCTTGGACTGTGTCAGTGAAGGTTCGAAACCTGCCGACGACAAGGTGTTTATTCTATCGGAAATCACTTTTAAAATTCACTCATGGATGGTTTCCTTGGAGGTCCATCTTACGACAAGGTATTTTTTCTATCGGAAAATGCCTTGAAAATTCACTCATGGATGGTTTCCTTGGAGGTCCATCTTAATTGTGATGTTAGCCAGGTGGTTACCGCAACAGAATCAAAATCTGTTGAACCTGCCGTCAGCCGACAACAAGCTTTTTTTTCTCTATCAGACCGATGATGGATCGCGATGTGGAACGGCTTTTGAATCGAGCGTGGATCGCCAACTCTGACTCCCCCTATTCACTCATGAATAGTTTCGTCGGTTGTTGATCTTGACTGGTTTCAGCCAAGGGTTACCACAACAGAATCTAGATCTGTTTCTCTTCGACTGCGCATTCAAAATTTGCCGAACGACACGTTTTTGATGACATTCACTCACGGATGGTTTCGTGGAAGGGTCACGTAACAAGCCAAGTGGTTAGCCTACACAACAGAGTCAAAATCTGTTTCTCTTGGAGTTGGTTCGAATCCTGCTGACAACATTTTTGCGGTGCATGCGTCTTCGGAGGTCTTAACTAGGCCCACTCTTTATTTATGTAATAGTAATAGTCTGTCCATGAAAAGGAATTCACCTTCACGCCCCGCGAGGATCGTCTCAGAAACATAAGGTGTACACCTAGATTCTCGACAGACTGACCAAAACTGTCGGGATTCACCACCAAACAAAAAACAAAAACATTAATGGGGCCGGAGGCCAGAAGAATACACGTAAGTTATGTAAGGACAGAGTGAGTCTGACAGTCAGGAAAATGATGTAACCTCCCAGCAACGCTGAAGCCTCATCAAAAGACACTCCTACGGTCGTCAGTTCTTCCAACGTGACCGAATCCCGATCAATCTGTTGTCTGCCCGTCGCCCGAGCCTCAAGGCTTTCCAAATCGAGATATGCTTTTCCACCCCACCCACCATATATAACATCTTCACGACCAGCGGTGCACGTAGGTTCACATGTGACATGTGTCGTCTGAAACCCGATGCTTGATTTCTTGATACAATCATGATTTACATACAACAGGGAGCAAATGATATCGAAAAGGGAAACTGGTATGCCGTAGTCACAGACTGACAGTATACACCTTGAGAAATTTGGGAATTGCATGCATAAACGCACACGTTATGCCTCACCCACTCGCCCTTTGTTTCTTATTGCAGCCTCCATTTTCTCTCTCAATGCTAATGCGCGGATATAGAACATTGCAGCAATTAATGACCACAATGCCGCATTTGTACCCTATTGTGTTGCATGAGAAAGTTGATAATACAATACGTATGGAAACTCACTTGGTAGAATAATACCGTTCCGGCTGCTTGCATTATCAGTAACACCACTCTAAGAGCGATGCTCCTTTGTATGGCAGTTCCCTTAAGTATGGGAAGGGGATATTCCAGCGCGACCATGACAAACCCGAGGGCCATTGTAGCTATCTGCACAATAGGGAATTTGACAATAACGGTGATGAATATAGCAAACTTGGGTGACGGTCTACGCAAGATATCATGAATATAAATTAGTACGCGAATTCTTCCGACACTCACTGCAGACCACCGGGAGAGCGCAAGATGCCACCAATGAAGTCCCAGAAGAACTTGCGAAAGAAGAAACCCCAGAAACTAGCCCATACTGCATCTGTTAACGTCAGGTAAGATGGTTTCCACCAGATAAAGGGATGTGACGTACAAACACTCGCCGTGAGGGAGATGTAGCGACTTAATTCGTGCCAGATGAGCTTTCCCATTGGTTTAAGAGATCGGTGGTCGACAAAGGGGTGGATAGCCGTAGAAGTGAGTGTGTCGAGCGCTGCTCGGAGTCGGCTCAAAAGACAATTGTTGGTGTGTCGAAAGGAAGCGAATGGAAATGTGCTTTAGTGCACAAGGAAGAGACCAGCTCAACCAATGTAATGAAAGAAAGTTGGTGGAAAGATGACTTGAACTCGGAAGCTAGTGATACAAAGATGAGGACTTTATAGGACACACATACACTCGGGAGAACGGCGAAACTTGGCACTGCTACGTGACCACTGCACATGGGTCTCTAAGGCAATCTCCGGCTATTGACTATTTTTACAAGGGGCGTGCCGCGTGCATTGTCTATAAAGCAAAAATGGAAACTCAACATTTCTTCAGACGAGGCGATTCATTGTATTGCGAAAATTAATTAAATAAAAGCGAAAGTGACAACATCAACCACCAACGAGCTCAAACTCAACAAGTACTACAATTGAGGTGTCCTTGCCTAACGAATCGAATAAAAAATTCCGGCTGTCAGTTGAGGTATGTCAATCACTCCGTGAATTCTCTGTGTCCTAGAATATTATGATCTACGTAACAAATTATCTCACCACCTGTGACAACCGGTACGCGGCGACCTGATACACTGCACTACATCGCCAAAGCTCCGTTCTTCCAGTCGCGCGCATGTATCAGATAACGTGCAGTTGCGGTGTTGAGCGGCCAGAGGCAGTATCCAGGGAAAATCTATCTTTAGGATGACTTCAACTTGGTAGGTACTTACCTGAAGGCGGTTATAGAGCTAGAGTGCCCCAGTTGTCATGAGATAAACATGAAAAACACAGATTAATGATATAAACAAAGTGCTATTGGTGCACGGCGCCCGCCACCATCACCATCACTTATCTGTTCGTCACGATAGGCTTTAGCTGTGCTCCTTGAATGAATCCGTGAGAGTCAAGTATTTTGAACCGTGAGGAAGAGAAGACTATCCCCGAGGGTCATCATTAGGAGGTTTGTCGACGGCGATTGCTTGAATACTAGTACTTGGCAGTTACTGTACTAGTATATGGGCCGGTAATGCGAGTGGAGCCACTTCAAACGCTACCGTCAACAAAGACAAAGCAAAGATTCTCACGATATAGCAGGGCGCCCTTAGCCTCTATCGTCCATGGCGTCCAAGAAAAAACCTGCGAAAGTGCCACCTGTTCTTTCTACCTCAAGAGACCTCGTGCCAGTAGGGCCACGCCATGTTCAAGCCTCAAAACATGGAGGCAAACGAGATGAAAATGGTTTCAAACCCACTACTTCTCGAGCCCTGGTCTTACGAAATGGTAAATTTGGAGCAAGAGGCACCGGGGAGGTTATGCTTTCAAGTAAAATGAGCGGCAGGGAAAAACTTGATTTGCTTGCAGGCAAGTCGTCCATCTTGTCGATTAGCACGCAATCGGCTCATTCGAGGTACGATGGCAGAGGACCTTGTCAATGAGCATGCACGAACTGCTGTAATGTCACCTCTGAAACTGGCAAAATGCATCAAGATCGCAGACTCTCAGTTCAATGGTATGCGATCGCATGCCTAAGCCATACCTTGCGTCTCATGTGATCTAGCATATTTGGATGATATCACTAATTTACAAGACCCGGAATCTTTCCACCGGAAGATCACCGAGGAACTGAATGCTCGTACACCATATGGAACGACGAAGAATGGCAGGGAGGTACGATCAGATCCCTCCTATGTGGCGTCCATCATCGCAATCAGGTACGTCGTCTAATGCTCCATTTTTAAATGACTCGATCATCACATGTCGGCTATGTAGGATTCACAATACGTACATGGTCGCTTCAGCATGGAAAATCGTCGTTGACTCTTTGCGAGCGCTTGAGAAGTCTGGCCTCAATGACGCAACGGCTCACATTCAGCTGCAAAAGGATCAGGGTTTACTAGCTCGTTATCTTGTCGTTTGTGATCTGGTCTCTAACTTAGTTGATCTTGGTCAAAAGAAATTCTCTGTGCTTGCCACCACTACGCGTACGGCAACATCTTGTCAATTTTGTGCATCACACGCTCTAACTATGTGACAGCCCATTATGCTCGTTACTTCAAGGCGATTGAGAACACCGATCCAGGTGAACCCGAGATAGCCTTTGATTGGGCTGGTCTCAAGGATGCATGCAAGTCATTCCTAGACTCCATCATCATTGAGCTATGCTTTCCCAAGCAACCCTATCCGAAGAGGATTCTGTACCACATCCTGCACGATGCAGTTGATGAGTCTCCGAGAGAAGCAAAACGTTTTCCCCAGACTATGTGGGATGCCGTCGGCGAATTATCTGTATGTCGTAGAGCTGCAGGTCTTCTATGGGGTCTCCCTAGCTGACTATCGGCATCCGTAGGTCGTGTTGGAACTCCAGGAGCTTCTTGATAGTCCTTTGTTAGGACCGCAGGGTGAAAAAATGAAGCAGACACCTCGCAAGATGCCCGAGCAGTATGAGCAATGGCTTGATGCGCAAATATTTTCCCAGCAAGCATCGAATAACTATGCCAGTTTCAAGGACCTCGTTTTCCCGCTCAGCCGCACTGAAGACCGGACAGTCCTCAAAGACATGTGGAAACATGTCGACGTGGTACGTTCTGCAGTAATCTTCTCATCAGTCCCGTTGCCTTGACATTATAAATTATAGAATTACAACAACGTTTCCAACATGTCCATAGATACTCTTTGGCAGCTTGATGAAGCCCTTCGCCGTACACCTCAATGGAGTGCATTCTATGTCCCTCTCTTTGCAGGTCATGATTCAGATTCAGACGATGCGGGTAATTTGGATTTGATCCCAGTCAAGAGCAAAGGCGGAAAGAAAGGCGGTGGACACAAGCGACCATCGAAGAAGATGCTCGCCATCACCGACGGTCGTGGAGATGACGATAGTGATGGCTCCATGCCTGAGCTCCAGTCCGTCTCCGACTCTGACGAAAGCGACGACGATATGATAGACTCTGACCAGAACTTTGGCGATGAAGACGACGACAGTGATGAGTACGGGACGGAATCTGAATATGATTCTGATGAAGAGGAGCAATATCGCAATATGTTGCGAGAGGCTATGGATACGGCGATGGCCATTCCCGAATTTTTCGATGCGAAGACTGAAGTGCCCGAGTTCGAAGCCATAGCTGAGGAGAGGAAGGGCAATCCGTTCTTAAAGCTCCTTGGCTCGTTAAGAGGTCGATTTAACAGCTCTTATGGTTACCATCTACTTACAATGGTTGCGGAATACAGGACGTATGTTCTCATCGAGCGCGAAGCTCAGTTCTGAGAAGCGCGGTGAACCTCGCAAGGGCATTTTCGCTACCAAGGCTGCCCCAAAGCCCAAGCCAGCTCCAGCCCTTAAGATCGATTTGTCCGGTATTCCAGAGGATGAGCTACCTCCACTGCGACCCCTTCCGACTCCTCGGAAGAAACGAGTGCCCAGGGCCCTCGGGGCCAAGCCGCCACATGCTGCTGGTTTGTGTTCGTCAATGCTTCCCCGTACATCCAGACCTGATTTATTCCTATGCAGGAGCCTCTTCTGCACAGCCTAAAGATACTCGCACGACAGTCGAAGAAGTCGACGATGAGGATGACGCCGATGCCGACACTGCTTCTGCTAGCAAGAAGAAGAAGAAAAAGAAGCCCAAGAAGAAGAAGACTGACACAGATCTGCCTGTCCTCCCCGAAGATGCCCCCGCGTCTCCTGTGACACCTGCAGCGCGCGTCGCGTCTCCCCCTTCTAGCCCCTCAAAGGCAAGCCCTGCTAGGAGAGCCAGCTTGAACAGCTCGGCGACAACCCTTCTCAACAACATGTCGACTGCTTCACTGCCGCTGACAGAACAGACTACCGCTCATTCTGGTCATTCTTTCCTGCAGGAGATCTCTCAGAAGGAGAAGATCAAATCTCGTCCTGATCATGCATCCATGTTCAATCGCGGGTTTTTGACCAAGGGCAAAGACAAAGCGAAGGATAAAGAGGAAAACAAGGATACTGTAAACAACAAACACACGTGGTTTTCGAAATTGGGTAAGAAGACGACTGGATACATGCATCAGCTGCTTCGTGCTGGAGACGACGAGAGACGGGGAGCAATGAAGTGGGAGAACTTCCTCAAGGTGCTTCGTTTTTGACATAGGTATCGATTGAGGGGATGCTCATGCACGTCCACAGGTTATGCGTGACATGGGCTTTTCTTATGATCCCAGTACCGCCGGGTCATCTGTGCGATTCGATCCGCCCAACGAAGGAGATAGGGTATGTTATTCAGTATATCAGGAATTCTACCATGATGCTGACCTTCTTACACAGTCCATCACATTCCACAAGCGTATGTACAACCTCGCTCAATTAACTCCCTTTCTGATCTTCGTTTATATAGCTCACCCGGATCCCACTCTGTATCCTGTGAAGATCAAGGAATTCGGTAAGAAGTTGAAGGAATACTATGGATGGGATGAGGAAGATTTCCTGAAGCGGGCCGCTGCTGCTGCGTAATTGCTTTTTGATCGTTTTGCTCAAATCATCTTCAGGCTTTGCCTATTGTTCTGATAGCGATATGTTCCTTTATGATACACGATGTAATGTATGAGAATGTCCGTAGGAGTGTGGTATTCGAAATGAACTGTTCATCTCACCCCTCATGAGCAGCTATTTGGGGTATGATCAATTCATATGGGAGGTGGTCCTATGACCTTGATTGCGGCTCTATTTAGATGAGCCTTGGATGCTCGGGCTGGAGCACAATTAGAACTAGTCAGGCACAAGGCTCTTATACTCACGGCGGCCGGTTTCGATTGCGCTAATCATGCCTTGTTGCCAGTTCTCAGCAAGTGCCTTGGACATGGCAGGGTCGCGGTTCCGCAAGGATGCACCGCCATCGCGAAGAGAGAACCATAAGAATCGAATTAAATCCTCGCAGAGGATGATGATTTGAGCGGTGTCGGTGCCTCGGCGCTCATTGACGCATGAAACGGTCTCCTCGCTGGCCTCGTTTATTTCTTCTAGGCGTGCAATGAAACTTGCTCGAGTTTCGACACCTCCTCCATGCATCTGTGGGATTTCAGACGTACTGAGGATATCGTCGGACAGTACTCACTCGGAAGAACTGCGAAGCACTCGGAGGATTCGATCGACGCTCAATTTCGATCACAAAGCTGTGACGCTGCATTTAGCTGCTAGTACGAGGTGACATATGATCAACTGACCAATGCGTAGCAAGTCGGTCCGGTGGACTGTTTGCAAGATTCATTGCCCACATCGCCCAGTTATGCAATTCGTCCCTCCAGTTATTGATCCACTTGGAAAGGGCTGTATTTAAGGCATTGCTGGCAGGGTCACTTGCAAGGCTCTCGCGTAAATTTGGGTTGCATCGTAGCTTGTGGGTTTTCCACGACGCGACCTGACATTCCTTCGAGCAGTAACGTACCAGTCTGCAAAGGCCAGAATTAGCTAATAATATTGTAGGCAGTGAGGAGCGGCTCCTCCGCGAGTTCTACTTACCGGCAGCGACCGCATGTCTTGACCTTGTCGCGACCGACGTCGGTATTGCAGTACATACACCGTCCTTTGAAATCTTTATCTTCTGAAGACATTGCAGCTGCAGAAGAAAAGAGCAGAGCGCTGGCGGCAGCTGCCAAGTACCGTAGTGAATTTAAGTATTAGGACATGTGTTGATTACCTAATTTCATTAAATGTAATACTTGTTTAACCACGAATGGGCAGATAATAACTTGGCTCGCCGTTAAACGATGGCGGCGAAGCCTCCGCCTGCACGACCGCACATTGGCCTGCACTCATCATCATTCAATGCAAGATCTAACGCAGACTGGGGAGAAGACGATGTTTGGGATAGTGGATCGGACTCTGAATCACCTCGCCAGTCCACAATCTCGAATTCGTGGCGGCTCCCTCCTTCTCCATCATATAGACGCCAGTCATCTCCGATAACAGCACCAAAACCAGTCCCTAGAGCCTCTAGCAACTCTTCTTCATCCAATGTCTCATTCTCCTACACTCATCTCAGTGCGCCAAGTCCAGGCTCTTACCCTTCAAATACCGATACCGCTCAACCTCCAAGGGGTGGATGGACAATGGTTAGAAAATCTAGCACTTCACAGGATGCTTTAGGTGCCAAGTTACCCAAAGATATTGATCCAAATGGCGATGCGGACGTCGACAGTGACATGGTCGTAGGGGATTTCGAGCCAGAAGTGGAGCAGACTGCTGGCACTGGCGCTAAAGCTAAACTAGACCAAGGCTCTATCAAATCTGATGCTATCGAGCTTATGAACGGTATTGACTTCTATTAAGTTCATTTCCACATCTAATCAGACATCTAGATCCATTTTACAGGTTTCTCCGTTCTCCTCAACCACCACCCCAACCAAGATTTAATCATAGAATGGGCCATTCCCCACGTTCGAGTGATGCTGAGAAGCTCCTGCGGGAGAGCTCAATTCGCACAAATCGACGAATTAAATTCATCGATTGTCTTAGCAAAGATGATGTCAATATTAGTGCGCGCTCTTGTAGGCTTTCACTGATCATGCACCTGAGGTTTCATAAATAGGCGAACTCCGTAAATTAGCTTGGGCGGGTACTCCCAACGACCTAAGAGCCGCTGTATGGCCAATTCTTCTCGTAAGTCATATTTCCTGTATATCCTTACCTTCTAATGTCGATGCTTAGGGTTACCTCCCCTTGCCATCAAATCTTCGGGCTTCCACTCTTGCAAGAAAGAGAGGAGAATACTCATCATTGGTCGAACTAGCGTTCGCTCGGGATCGCCAAGGGCTCGACCAACAAATATGGCATCAGATCGAGATCGACGTACCACGGACGAGACCTGGTGTACGTTTATGGATGCAGGCATCCACTCAGCGTGTAAGTCATTGCGATGCTATTCCAGCAGATGCTAATATCTCTGCCGCAAGTAGAGTCTCGAAAGAATTCTCTATGTCTGGGCAATACGACACCCAGCAAGTGGATACGTTCAAGGCATCAATGACCTTGTTACCCCATTCTTCCAGGTTTTTCTCTCCGCTTACATTGGTATGAAAATATCATTTCATGACTACTTGTAACGTTAAGACTACTTGCAGATTCGGACCCCGAAGAATTTGATACCTCTCTGCTCCCGACAGCTGTCCTGAGTGCTGTCGAGGCAGATTCGTTTTGGTGCTTGTCACGTTTGTTAGACGGCATTCAGGATAACTACATCTCAGCACAACCTGGCATTCAACGAAGTGTCAAGCGCATGGCAGAGCTGGTTGCACGTATTGATGGTAAGTTCCTTTCCACCTGCACGCAATGCCTGCTGATGATCGAGCAGCCCCCTTATATGCACACCTCGAGTCCCAAAATGTTGAATTCATGCAGTTCGCTTTCCGTTGGATGAACTGTCTTCTGATGCGAGAAATCAGTGTGAAAAACACGATCCGCATGTGGGACACGTACCTGGTGAGCTGGTCACACCTTCGTAGGATATCCTTTATTAATCGTATGCTCCCAGGCTGAAGGAGCGGATGCATTCTCTCAATTCCACCTTTATGTATGCTCTGCATTCCTCGTCAAATGGAGCGAAAAGCTCCGGCAAATGGACTTCCAGGTACATCCACCTTTGTCTTCTTAGGATTGCGTGTCTTACGTGTGCTAGGGTATCATCATGTTCCTGCAATCCCTCCCGACGCAGGACTGGGGAGACCACGAGATTGAGATGCTTCTCAGTGAAGCTTTCGTGCTCAATTCCATATGGCACAACGCTCAAAGTCATTTTAATGCTAAATAGCTATCTTATCCATACTCCAACGGCGCAGCGTACGTGTAAGATATGGTCTGAAGTACGATCTATGATGCAAAGGGTAAAGCTTCCCGAGTCTTCAACAACTCGGAGAGAGCCCTTCTCAGAAATGCAACTATGCTAGATGATGCTATGAGCAAAGAATACGGAAATGTGCAATGTAGAAACGGAGGTATACGAGGGAGTGTGTAAAATTAGACATGAGCAACATTAGAGACATGAAATTACCAACCCCTCAATTCGACTCCTTGATAGCTGCTACCTCGCGATCCAAAGCATTCTTGAGTTCCTGAGCTTGCTCAGGCGTTTTTACACGGATTCGGAACGATGCCGGAGCACCTTCATCGTGTCCGACAAAGGATATCATCGTCTTCATCAGTGTTGGGGTTAATGACACAAACAACCTGAAGTTCTGACGGCACGCGTAGGTAAGCAACTGGAGTTGAATACAAAATGGTAGAGACTAACAATGATAATCCTCCCGGTGGCACTGTTTCGCATCAGTGCGCGTCGTGCGCCTGTCTCCTTATGTTTCTTCAAACGGAACATACCTATCAAAAGTCAGCAAGATTGTGGATGACCCCAAAACAAAGAAACCCTGACCAACACCCAGGTCCTTCCACTCGGACTTGTCAGAAGTCTTCAAAAGCTTGAAGACTTTAGCCTTTACAGTATACGTCGTCTCTTCATCTTCTTCACCCTCGCCTTCACCATCGTGATTGCTAGTCGGCAGCAACTTTGCATCGTCTTGCGTGCCCTCGTCGCCGGCAGCAGGTTGAGACCCTGATCGACTGGCGGTGTCCATTGACGGAGAGACAGACTTAGTTGGTGGAGCACCAAAACTGAATTCCGTGGGGGCGCCGGATGAAGACGCAGAAGCCCCATCTGCAGGCTTCGCGACGCCGAATCCAAACCCTACTGGGTTGCCAATACTCCCCCCTCCCGCCTTCCCAAACGTAAATCCGTTTCCTTTCGGTGGCGAGCCTCCGCCAAACGTGCCGAAAGCACTGGTGGGTTTGTCGGCGGCGGCAGATGCGAAAGCGTTGGTAGGTGGTGTGAAGGAGGAGCTACCAAACAGACCGGTGGTACTTCCGGTTTTGGATTCTTCGTTTCCTGTATCGGTTTTAGCGGATACTTTATTGAATAGGTCTGAGGACCCTGGGGTGAAGAAGGAGGGCGTCTTTGAGTCAGTATTGTTACCAAATATTGAGGTTGTGGTGCCGAATGCTGATGTTGGCTTTAAGTCGGAGAACGTGGATGATACTGCCTTGGATGACGCGAAGAAGTTGGGAATGCCTGAACTAGATCCAAATGCGGATGAGGAGGATTTTGAATCATCTTTGTCTTTGCCGGGTGCAGGTGCGGCTGATGGGGCGAATGAAAATGGACTCGGACCTGACGAGCTGGGATCATCGGATTTAGGCCCGAATGAAAAGGCGGATTTCGGGGCTTCCGAAGTGCCAAAGGGAGACGGCGTTGCAGGAGTATCTTCACTCGTTTTGGCACCCATACTGAAAGTTGGAGTCGAGTTCGTGCTGGAAGATGATGTAGAGAAGGGGAAGGCACTTTTGGGTGCCAAGCTCTTATCCGTTCCATTCGTGGATGAAGTAGGTAATGATGAGGAGGCAAGGCTACCGAATCCAGAGAAGCCCTTTGGTACTGGAAATCCAGTCGTTGAAGGTGCAGCCTTCTCGAGCACAGGAGGGCCAGAAGCTGGTGCCTTCTGGCTAGTGGCTTTGGACGAGTTATCAAGATCTGTTTGGACGGTAGTCCGCAGATTCTTATAACTCTCAAGAAGGCCTGCAATGTCAATAAAGGGATCCTGGTCTACAGCTTTTTGGATCGCTGACAAAAAGGAGACGTTAAGACCACGAATAGACTTGTAATAATTCAGTTCTGCGTTGTAATCTTCATCTGAAGTACTCGAGGATGCAGTGACAGTACTCGGTGATGCATTGGTAGTACTAGCGGCTTGTACGACCGATGCAAAGCCTTTTGTAGCAGCAGACGCAGAAGGCGTAACGTTTGAGGTCGCGAATGCAGTGGCAGCTGGAGGGGTGAATGAGAAAGGACTTGGTCCAGCTCCTGAGCCAAATCCTGAGAAACCACCAAATTTCGGAGAAGCGGGGGGTTCCTGAATGGACTTTTATTGGAAAGATTTGCGAGGCATTGACTAAGTACTCACCGAATCCGCGGATACAAGAGGTGCGCTGGGAAGTCCGGCGAAAGACAAAGCTTTATTTGAAGTCACGGTTCGCTTGGGCAAACTACGTATTCTGGGTGTTACATGATAAGCGTTGCTCACTACAGTTCCTGGACACTCACTGTCGCTTTACGAGGACAGACTCGTCTGCCTTTTGGAAACCCTTGCCAGGGTCTTCGACTTCCTACTCGCGTCAATGACCAGTCAAGACAACGGGAAGAATTGTCATCATACCTCTATGTCGTCCCCGTCGTCCTTGCTGATTTGTCTCTCTGCGCCTCTCTTCATGGTGGACAAAGCACGAACAGACTGACCCAAGGCCCTTCAGATTAATTATTACTGTTCAAAGTGAAATATTAGGTAATCAGACAGATTGTCGGAGTTGTTGGGGTCATAGTGCTTAACTCAAAGATACGCTATCCCTTTCTATCGACCTCACTGCGGCTGCTCCGTGAACCCGCTTTTCGCTCGTCAGTGATGTCAACGACAACCGTAACGGCCATGGACTCTCGCTCTTCATCACCAACAACACCTGAATCTTCCGACGGTCATCATCCTGTTACCCTACACCATGACCATAACCTATCAGCCTGGTATAACTCAATTCGTCCAAGGAAGACCTTTCCCGAAATTGGCGTTTGGGACAATGAGCCTATGCGTAGTGTCATGAACAAACCTGACAACGAGAGGATGCTCCAACTTGATGACCTAATAGATGAGCATGCCTATGAAGAGTATGTCTTGAAAAGGTTCTCTTGTCCGATCGCTGTCGTTGACGTGTCATATACCCTGGTTTAGCTCGGCCTGTTCTGCACCAGAATCCTCTCCTATTCTGCCTCAAGTCATTCCAGATTGTTTGAAACCGGATGCAATCCACCCGACAGGCGACAGCTGTGTATCTACTGCGCAAGCTCCTTTAACTGAGTCCGACTATCTTGTTCCCTCCCAAATGCAGATGCATTGTTCACCTGTAATCCCTCCCCCTGCTGTGCGTTCACCCAAAAGGGATTCATCTACCGCTCAGCATCGAGTCGTTTTTCCTCCACGAGAATCTTGCTACAAGTGCGTCTGTCTTTTGTTCGAGTATCCAGTTTTTCATATTTTAATCTGTGAAGCCTTCCTATCCTGACCCCTAATATCCCCGAACACGGCACAAAGTCTCGTGTAGAGACTCAAGTGCGCGTCACGTTGGACTTGGCGCATGCTAGCTCATCGTCAGGGGAACCGTACTTGTACGATAGGGTCGGTTCGTGGAAATGGCTAAAACTTCCACCAGGGACTTTCACCAAGAAGCGCACTCGTCGGGAAGGGAAGATAGGTACTGATGATACTTTTCTGTCCCTTGCACAAACTCACCATTAATCAGACCCTTCTCCCTTGGATATGTTACACCTTACCACGACCGTGACATGCGCTACATCACCACACAATCGCGTGCTAAGCTGCGGAAGCTGTAGAAACCGAGAGGTTGGTACCTCTCTATCATCAGAGTTCCATGCTAACTTTGTTTTCCCTTTTAGGCAAAGCGCGTGGCTAGGAAAATCGCAGCTCGTGTCAGACCCGCCAGGTCTGGCTCAGATACCCCAGAGGACGGTAATGAACGACCAAGAGGCAACAAGGAAGACACGACTAGCATCATTCAGTTCAACTGCCCCGAAGTCCTTGACTTCGAAACAGGGTCGGTTGTGCTTCCCGTCCGCATCACATGCTACTGCAGACATCACCGCGAAAAGGTCGGGTTTCATATCCATTTCACGATGATGGATCATACTGGACGCATCGTCGGTTCGGGAACGACTCCTCCGATTATGATTACGGATGACCACAAGTCGACGACCAAGTCGAATTCTGTGTTCAATCTCCTCACTGAAACCGAAATCGACTTGTCCCAGATCACACCAAGCAGGGAATTGGCGGACAAGCGTGCACCCTCGAAACGCAAGGCAACAAACGTGAAAGGCCAGCCAAAGAAGCGAGCAAAACCATATGACGCTACTAGTAGAAACGGCCTGGTGAAATTTGTGAGAGAGGCCAGCTTCACGTCTCAGCCTTCAACAGTGCCTAGTTCCCGGTCTCCTACACCCCCTCGCCTTCTAGTGCCCACGCCATCTTGCTCATTATCTCAGATTGAAAATGGCACCATTCCTTCCGCAGCTATGTTTGGTGTCAATGGGTTTCAACAGCCAGAAGATGCACAAGCTAATTCATTCGTCTCAAATCCAGTAATATCGCCAGTATCAAGCTCCATATCATCGCCTCTCATTTCTCCTGTATCGCCGCCCATCCCACAACTTGTTCCACAACCGACGTCATTCCTTTTCTTCAACTCTATATCACCTGCCCTCGTTGCCCCACTCACTCTCCCTAAGATCCACCGTCTTATACCCGCTTCTGGTCCTACACATGGCGGTATTGAAGTGACTATCCTTGGTGAGAATTTCCACCATGTTCTTCAACTTAATTGCGTCTTTGGAGACGTCCCCGCAAGCTCTACTCAACGTTGGAGCGACAACACCTTGGTCTGTGTCCTACCCCCTCGAGCCTCCCCGGGTGTTGTCGCTGTTTGGTTCGAGGGCTTCGAGAAGACAAACGATCCCTCGTTCCCTTCTCTGTTCACATACACTGACGAGTCAGACAGAGCCCTGTACGTCACACCGATAGCATTTTACCTTTTTTCGCTTAAGTATTTCATTTCCAGGATGGAGCTGGCCCTACAGGTCGTCGGACTCAAAATGACAGGCAAGATCGAAGACGCAAAGAACGTCGCTCGCCGTATCGTCGGAAACGCAGGAAACGAAGACTCTCCAACATCCTCAGACGCTAACGACATGATGCACATCGTTGCATCCTCGTCTTATCGCGAAATACGACCACTTCTCTTCGTACGGTCGGACGAAGGAGAAAATTTCGAGACCACGATCGTCAAGTTCCTTTCCATGATAGATGTATCCGTCGACAACCAATCCACTATCACCATGAGTTCTGCAGTTTCGCACTCTACATCTGATGGGCAGACGCTCTTGCACCTCGCGTCGTTCTTGGGCTTTGCGGAGCTCACGAAATTCCTGATCGCACACGATATTGATCTGGACGCACGTGATAGGAATGGTTATACGGCTCTTCATTTTGCTGTGTTGTCTCTATCCAAACCTTGTTTGGAGTTGCTGGTAGCGGCTGGAGCGGACTTGGAGATCGTGAACGGACTTGGGAAAACCCCAGAGGATATTGCCCCTGAAGGCTTATTTGATGATGTCACCCCGTGGCGCTCGCCTAGTGTCGAAACAGAAAGCCAAGATGACGCTGATGGTGAGAGTCAGTGGGGTGACGTAGATAGTGACGAGGGAGAACTCGTCATCATCAAACGCCGACCGGCACGTACTTTCCGTCGGCGCACACAAGATACAACGGAACAAACAAGCCCTGAATCCCACGCGGAACAAACCCCGGAATTGCCCAGCAAAGACACAGATACCAGGATACCTCCTAATGCAAGGGACGAGAAACAGACAGCGTCTTTTGTGGATATGATCCAGCGAACGCTTGCGCAGCTGCAACCTCAAGGCATCATACCAAACATACCTCAGCTTCCTCTTCCACATCTTCCTGGGATGCCTGCTGTCCTTTGGGGCGCTCTTCCGCAGATCCCGATGGTGTTCCCCATCTTCGTCCCGATAACGGGGTGGCCGTTCCTCGGTGACAAGCGGGAGGAACATCAAGTCGATGGGGAAGTGAGGGATGCTGCTCATCTAGCGGCACGGGCAGCGCAGGAACTAAAGGCGACTTTGGAGAAATGGATGACGCTCGCTATGGCCACTGCGACGCTCCGTCCGGCGCCTGTTGAAGAAGCGCCTCCGATGTATACACCACGAGAGACGCACGAGGAGCAGCTGGGGGAGCCTGTGACTAGTACGTCGCGCGTCGAGGAGCCCTCTGCTCTCGACGCGGAGGCACCTGCGCGTCCTGCAGGAAGCAGGCGCGTTGGTTATGCTACAGCTTCTGTGCCAGCTCAGGAAGTGGAGTCATATGGTTATAGGCCTGTGAATGATGCGCAGAAAGCGCAACATGGGCGTAAGTGTTGTACCGGTATTCTAAATGACGAAGAGTCTGATTGTTGCCTCTTTTCAGGCGACCGGATGCTCGTCCTGTTCTGGCTTCCTATTTTATTGAGTATGTGCACTTCAATTTTTATGAAACGTGTGACTGATATTTTTCCTTGCAGTCTCTCTTATGTGGGCTCTGCACCACGGTGTTCGTTTCGTTCTTCACGCTTTCAAGACGACGCTTTCTCTCAAAACCGGTCTTCGTGCATGACTATCCTAGAAATTACATATATGCACACTCTCAACGAAAAAAAAAACTGACCGAGATTGTCGAGGACCACGCTTGTACAGTACACAACCCGGTCTGACTACTTGACGTATTTAATGACGTATGTATGCACATCCAGTATATTGATGCATATCGACAGCGAGTTTAAATATCGTGTTTCTATTTTCCCCTGTGCTCCTTGAAAGATGCCTGGATACCCTTGCCAGCTTTAATATCAGCCATACACTTAGCATCGATGTCTTGTCCCTTCTTAGCAAGCTCCACGACTTTGTCTACCATATCTAGTGGCACGCAAACGACACCGTCTTCATCCGCGACGATCCAGTCCCCTGGTGTCACTGTGACAGGGGCGAATGCGTCTGGGCCGTCGCCCGCGTCTTTGGGATGAATGGTGAGGGTAACGTTTACACCGGATGGTCGTACGAAAGGGGACTGCCCGACTGTCGAATGACCACGCGCAAAGACCGGGAAATCCGCTGCACGATGTTCAGCAAGGTCTCTGCAACGTCCAGAGATAACGACGGCGACAGCTCCCCGAGCTTGTGCACCCGCAGTCATCAGACCACCCCAAACTGCATTCTTTGCTTCTGCGCGATAGACATGAGTGTGAAAGTTCGGACATAGAACGGGGAGGGGAACAAACTGAACGAGGTGGGGCGTCGACGACGACTACGGAACCTGGGGTTGCGGTGTCTACGAAATGGGAGGAGAGCTTTGGAGCTGATTTGTCTGATGTGAGTACCATTTGGACGGTGTATGCTGGTGCGCATATCTTGACTTGGGAGGTTGGGGAGAGCATATGAACGTCTGGGATGTGTCCTCCGTTTGGAGATCCGAGCTTTATGAGGGCATCTGAGATCTCACAAGCAGAGAACTGTGATAGTGGGCATGTGGAGGAGCGCGTTGACGTCGACATTGCACGGCTGATACTAGTAGCGAGCAGACGGGTCCTCGCAATCATGAATCAAGTAGTAGGTATGGGTGCCCGCTAGCATGTCCGTTCAATAGGTACATATAAGGCCGTAACTTCCCAGTGAAAACTGGACCTTACCGGAGGACCGTATAATACCGGAACGACCGACGATAGAGAACAATCACCTTGCTTGCAAGGTCATATGGCATGCGACGAAATCTGAAGATCTGGCTCGGACGGACTATATGTGCCAATAATAAGCAATAATAAGCAATAATAAATATCAATAAATCATCAGTCTCCCATCATCCACAGATCTGAGTCGCTCTCGTTTCTCCTACTCACCAACATCAGGCGAACGTCAACACGTCATAATCCATCATGTTATGAAGCCAGCAGATATCGAGCACGATTCTTGTGTCTGCGTATGTTCAGCTTGTCATGGCAAAGTACTGCAGCTCCTAAAACAGTGGCAGGGCATATTCTATCTCTTCTCCTGGGCGAGACCGTGCAAGATGATAATGTCAAGTCGGGCTTCTCACTGGACGAGCGTCAAAGGAACTTGCTACTGTGATGGAATGTGACTTTGCATTACATAAATAATATACAGTCACCTTCCATCACAGCACACAATGTATAGTCCAACAACGACATAGCTGATATCAGAACTTTTTACAAAGCTGTGCCTCTCCGTGTTTACGACAAAGATAATTGAAATTCGTCGAACCTACAAATGTCAACAAAGCATTGTGCAACACCGTCGCTGAAGTCCACACATACTTACTTTCCACAATGTCGACATTGAATGGTCCAGGTGCAGGTCTTGTAAAGACTTCCACTCATCATACCCCTCCACCGCCAGACCTGCCAAGAGAATCTATACAGAGGTAGAGGAGATTGCAAGCACACAAAGGGAAAATACAAAGAAAAAGATAACATTCAGGTCCAGGAAATGTCAGTACTAGTGTATCACGGTGACCTGGCTAAGACCAGTTAAGATGGACCTTCAAGGAAACCATCCACGAGTGAATTTTCAAGGCATTTTCCGATAGAAAAATACCTTGTCGTCGGCAGGTTTCGAACCTACACTGGCACAGTCCAAGAGACAGATTTAGATTCTGTTGTGGCAACCACTTTGGTCAGGACGAAGTTGGGATGAACCTCCGAGAAAACCCTCCATGAGTGAATGTCAAGGTGTGATAGTGTTCCGATAGAAAAAACCTTGTCCTCGGCAGGTTTCGAACCTGCACAGTCAGATTTCGATTCTGTTGTGGTAACCACTTGGCTTAGACCAGTCAAGATTAATCTCCGGCGAAACCATCTCTGAGTGAATGTCATCAAGGTGTGTTTCGAAAAGAAAAAAAACAATAATCGGCAGGTTTCGACCCTTCCCAATCCAAGAGAAACAAATTTCGAATCTGTTGTGGTAACTACTTCGTTAGAAGTATTGAGAAAGACCTATGAGGAAACCAGTCATGAGTCAATGTCAAGGTGTTCCTATCTCTGTCATAGCAGGGGGTGTTCCAACCGCCTTTCCGTTATTGTCCGACACCTCCTGTGTCACGGTACTGTTCCACTTCTGCATCATGCCGTCCCTTGAAGCACTCACGATATGGGCGTTGTTGTGCAAGAAAACAAAAATCCATATATCCTCTTCATGTTCCTGAAACTTGTGCTTTGGAGTAAAAACAACCTGCTCGTCGGTACTAGTAGGTTTCGAACCTGTGAAGTCCCACTTGAAGAGGAACAGATTTTAACTCTGTTGCAGTAACCACCTGGCTAAGACCAGTTAAGATGGACCTCCGAGGAACTCATCAATGAGTGAATCTTCAAGGCGTGTTCTAATAGAAAAGAGTCGTCTGTCGGCAGGTTTCGAACCCGCACAGCCGAGGAGTAACAGATTTCGATTCTGTTGTGGTTACCAGCCACTTTCGCCAGGAGGAAGTTGAGATGATTCTCCGACGAACTGTCCATGAACGAATGGCAAGATGTGATAAGATGGAAAAATCACTTGTCGACAGGTTTCGAACCTGCGCAGTCAGATTTCGATTCTGTTGTGGTAACCGCTTAGCTCAGAGCAGTTAAGATGAACCTCCGACGAAACCGTCCATGAGTGAATGTCAAGGTGCTTCGTGGGTATGTAATGCATTCTCGCTACGGCAGTAGTGGGTTTTCCGTGCCATGGCCGTTTGGACCTCATCGACCAACTTTTTGGTGAAAAATCCATTCCGGCCTCAAACACGTCTGTTCGTGGTGTTCGGTTCGCAAGGTTCTGAAGGGCTGTTTCTAATTATCGTGTCTGCGCACATCGATCTAATTTGTTATAGACGGGGATTGCAAAGCCAGCGTGTTACGTGTGTCTATCACCTTGAAGAAGGCCAAAGAATGCGCCAACATTATAGATGAATAATTCCGCTAGCATACATCCTCATGACGATGACCACTAGTAACCGTATAGTATCCTGCTCGTAAATATGAGAACACTGGACGATTGAGAAGAATTATCACATGCCTCAAGACTGAGGTAAAGGACCTCTGTAGATGTCGAGTACGAACTCGACTCCATATTTAGAGACTTTATTGTTCCACTCGTCTTTGGACATCTGAAGAAAAACGGAGGTGCCAGTTGAGTCTGTATCTTCGGTTAACTGCTGTAGCAGCCTGGTAACTTTGTCTCCTTGATGATAGTCGAACAAGCGACTAGAGACACGCTGCTGAGGTCGCCATGAAAAGTAGAACTCAAGTCCGGTGGAATCGTCTTTTTGGGAGTCTTGGATGACCTTTTGAAGTGACTGATTACAATATGAAAGGTCGGCGCGAATGTGCTCGAGGACTTCACCGATCGGTTGATTGTATGGCTGGGTGAAAGCGGTTACTCACTTGTCACCTCGTCATTGACTATCGCTGAAACAACAACAGCACAAATTGGATTAGGGTCACGGTCGGCAGTAATTGCCACTGAAAACTCGACGATTGTAGCATCAGTAACCTTCCCCTTAATTCCCCTGTACGGCTGATCAGCAGCAAGAACCGCTGCTTGAATCTTGGGAAACCACATCTCATTTTCAGCCCAGCTCCACATGTTTGGAAGCAGAGTCGCCGTCGCTGACAACCCTGCGTGTTTCTCGAGGAGGTACGTGACAATATCTTTCAGTTGTCCATCAAGAGCGATTTGTAGTACTGTTCTGGCAGTCCAGTCCCACAAGAAAAGATTACAAGACGGTTCAACGAGGGCTTTTAGGACAGGAAGCAATTGCCTTCTGCCCCAAAATACCGACTGGAAGAGGAAAGTATGGATAGGGGTAGAACCGTCGATGGTGAAATTGACATCTGCGCCACGTTAACGAAATTTGCGGATAAATTCGGGTAACGGCTTCCTCGCCACAACGGCCATGTGCAGAATGTCGTTAGGTAGATTGACCTCTTGTGACAGCAAGAAATCCACAGCGCCATCCATTCCAATCGCAGCTGCCCACGAAATTGGAGCATAGGAACCGTCACGAATGACATATGTGTCGGATGAGCGGGGTCCGATGGAATAAAGCTTGTTGAGATCGACACCAAACTTGCTGAGAACAATGAGGAAGTCAGGGCTCTTGTCTATAGCGAAAATCAAGGGAGAACCCCAACCAGGGGCAATATTCACGTCCAGGAGATGGGGGTGCTGCTTAATGAGGGATTCGACCATCCACGGCTTTCCGTGTTCAAGCGGGACGAATAGAAGTGAGGGCGAAGTACCAGCGGCCCTCAACCACCTAAGTTCATCCTCTTTCGGGCAAAGTTTTTCAGTTGCAAGCACGCGATGTTTCTTGGTGTTTCGAAGAAACTCCGAGTTTAGCTGTGACAGGGCATCCATAACGTCAGGATCCTCATCCGAAATATGTCCAAGGTGCTTGTATCCTAGAATTGCATAGCTCATTAATGGATGGTCATTGCTGACATTGGCAACATCAGCACAACGTAGCCGAAAATATGGTCGCATAGCTGGATGTTCATCTATACAAACATCGGTTTCTGAGCTTATATGCGTGAAAGATAGTATCGCACCGTCTGCGCAGATCTCATCCACAAAGTCGCATAATACATACGTAATCAAGATCTTGCAGATCCGTGCATGCATGTCCGAGATCGATTTGAAGATCTTATTAGGGCGACTAATCAAGTATTCCTGGTCACATAGCGCATCAGCGGATGAGCAGGACGAAGGAGGTTAATGTATCATACTTTGACACTATAATGAGACAGGGCGACGATGCCAGTTTTTTCGTTGTAGGTCACAAGGCTTCCGCACGCGACCACGATATCCATGGTGTCCATAACGCCAAGGTCCTCATTGAGACTCGACCGCCCAACTTCGATCATCATCGTTTCATTCAGCTGTTCAAGCGTCAAAGGGGTGAATGCGCCGACCAGAAAAAGCAGGCAACGCTGGGCAATCGGGCCATCGTCTTTTCCTCTTTCTTCGATGGAGTGAATGATCCTATCATACGTTTCATATAGTCCTGCTGGAAGGTCATCGAGGGCTTTCCGAATACTGTCGGGTCTTTTGCACGTCACGATGACGTCCAATTGACACTGAACCCAGCGAAACCTGCGTGTGATAATATGACGTGAATTTCCAAAGAACGAATGCAAAGTGCTTTACTTACATGCCCTCGGCCTTTTCTAATAATTTCTCTAAAATAATCGTTCTAAGTGGTTCGGATAGGCGTGATAATTTCTTCTGAGTCTTAAGCTGCTCAGTAATGTGCGCACATATATCTGCTTTCATCTGTTCTGCGCTGTCTTTCAGCGACACGGTGGGGAGATCATGAAAGGCTTCTTGGATGTCTGCCTCGCTTCTACCAGTGACGAAAAGTCGTAGTCGAGCATCTTCGGCAAGGTTTACAAGGTGTCTGACCAGGTCGGGGTAGTCCTTGCATTCGTCCAAGGCATCAATCACGAGGATTGGTCGGTGAACTAGCGCAGACGCTTCAACAAGAAGCTTACGTAGAAACCCCAGATCTGTGGGATGCGGTTTTGCATCACGTTGTTGCCGCCAGAGGCTTCGCAGAGAGTCAAGGTTCCCTTCTGTGTTTGATTCTTGCTCCCCGCCTATCCTTGTGATCCAGTCGTCCTTAGATTGTTGAAGCAGCTGAACAATCAAGGGCCGCAATACAACAGCCGCGTTTGTCGTCCTGTCGTCTCGAAAATTGCAATAAAAGTAGGCGAGCGTTTGTGGCTCTGCTTTATCGCTACCCTGAATTTCGTCCACGATGGCTGAGCTGAAATATCACAAGTCAACGTAGGCTCTGAAAGCTCTCCAGACAAGTCTAAACTTACACAAGGATAGTCTTTCCGTGGCCAGCTGTTGCGGGTGTCAGCCACATGCAATCAATGGCAAATGATAGAACTAACCCTGACCGGTCAACCATAGGAATGAGCGATCTGAGTTGTTCCAAGCCACATACTGATCGTTTTGGAAAATCCAACGACCGGTCCTTGGGTTGCGCTGACCACGCGACGTAGCGTGCTTTTCAGCACAAGACACAAGATTCATCCATTCAAATAACTTTCGACGTTCCTCGGCTTTGCATGTTTAAACAGGCTGAGGAGGAAACTGACAGTCAGCGACTCACTTTGTTCGCGCACCTTTTGTGCAGTAGAATGCTTTGTCAATTCCTCGACTCCTCGATTACCTTTCTGAACTCCTAGATCGACTTCCTGGAGTGTCCGACTGACTTGCTGGAGTTCAAGCTTGACTTCCTTGAGCGTGCTCCTTGGATGGTATTGATATTAGCGATCATCACAAGCAAGTCAGCTCACCATGTGTCGATTGCTAAAATTTTTGTAATCTCGCCACAGTAGTGTTTCAATCTCTCGACGATTGCGCCTGCTTCCTTTTCCTTGAACGGCCATGTCAATCTGGATATTGTCTTCATCTTGCCGCTCTCCCTGGCCTGCTCATTTGGCAGAATGTTCTTCAGTTCCACCAGTAAATGTGCGACTGGTCCGTCTTCGGCCATCAATGTTGAAAGTGCATGGCGGAGATTGTGTGGAAGAGAGCTATCGTTCTTCGAGTCGATCTTTGTGACTGTGGTTAGGACGCCACTGATTGAACTGAACTGATTGAGCAGACTCTGACAGGACGAGTCAGCGTTGCGGACAGAAGCAACATATCCTAACAAAAGAGCTGAAGCTTGTGCTATAGTTTCAATGACCTGAAGAATAGTGAGACCGCTGGTGATGGGATCCATCTGGATAGCGGAAAACGTAAGACTGACAGCACCCAGGCAGCGCCATGACTTTAAATTAAGGAAAGGCGCCTATTAGTTCATTTGCAATATGTTGGGACCATGGTGCATAGTACTGATGATGATCGATAAGAATCAATGATACATCCATATGTGGAACTTAGTATTGTTGGCAATACTGCGCCATTGCATTGCGGAGCAAGGTCTATCTGAGGCAGGACGGAATCTGTCTGCCTGGTGCCAGTCAGAATATTGTAACCTCGGAACAAAGATCTTAATAATTATTCAAGCGAAGCCCCGGATATATGAGGAAATAACTTCCCGGCTGCGGAGGCTAATTAACTTGCTCACCCGCCCTCGGCACATCCGACCACCATGGCACCAAATTCTCCAAGCTCGCCATCAAGGCCAATGCGCAAGCATCTCAAGAAACTGTCAAAAGCCATAATGAAATCTTACCGAGTCCAACTTCCAAAATACAACTTACCCATTCGACTGCGCCCGGTAGGCTTTCCTTGGGACTATCACACGAAGTCCTAGTCACTCACGATCACTAAATTCATCAGTGGTTCCTCGTATTCACCTGCGTGATAATGGTAATACTTGCTTTCTTAGGTTTCACAAACTTTTCCAGGACCCTACCCCTGAACGATAAGTTCCTACACTTTACTTGCTTGTGTGTCGCAACGGGTGTATTTTATTTCATATTCGACGTCGAGGAGTGAGTTTTGACGTTTTGGCTTACTGACGCTTTACTGAATATTTGGGTTTAATTGCAGAGAAGCTCGTAGAATTTGGTTCTGGCGCCATTCAGGGCTGATATTTACCACTGTCATATGTTTCTTCTTTGGAGGGTTCGTGAGCGAGATTGTGCAGTCCATGCTTCCAGTACGTCCCCCTTTCCTTGTCTGAGCGAGTACGACGAGACCATGCGGAACTAGAACAAGGAATTTCAATCTGGTGATGTGGTGGTATGTGCTCTTGACTCTTACGTTTCTCATTCAGTAATCATACTTGACAGGCAAATTGGCTGGGTTCCACTGTCGGACTCTATCTCGCGTATTATATTGAGAAATATTACCGTGCGCGGAGAGAGGTGAGCCGCTTCTGACATCGTCTACGTAGCGATCTCACGTGAACCCCAATTTCTCAGATCGCACGCCTATACCGACCCTTAGAGACGGACGATATCTCCGATGTAGACGATGTGTCAGATAATGAAGGAGGCTCTGGAACACAGCTCCTGCCCTTGTACTCTCATCCCTCAGCCTCATCCAAGTCAAAGCCTGTTAAAGTCGCACGCTTAAATGACGTCTGGGACGAAAGAGAAGAGTTGTTTGATATTGGCGATGACAGCGGCGAAGAGGATGGCGCAGGCACACCACGACCGCAGCGCCAAAGTTCTCAAGACGTCCCCTCCCCCCCTCCAAAGATAATTATAACGAGTTCATGAACGCTACGGGATTTTTATGACATTATGTACACCATCATTTAGTAGCGTAGCATGCATTTGCATCTCAATAGATCTAACTCAGAGGACAATTGCGATCGTGTTACACCCTATGAAGGTCCAGCAAGAGCTTCAACGTCCGCTTGTCTCAAAATAAGGTCTTTGACTCGCTCCTAGACAAACGGTTCATGAATGCAAAGGAATTTTAATGGCATCACATACACCATCATTTAGCATAGCATCTATTTGGATCAAAATCATCTATGACGGATGTGATGTAGTCTATCCAATGCTACATACTATGAAGGTCGAGGAGTTTCAAGCACTTCGACGTCAGCTTGCATCGAAATAAGATCGCTCCTAACAACATCGATCTCTTCCTGCTGTTTCCCGGCAAGCTCTCGCAGTCCTTCATACGCCGCTATAGGAACAACTGCGACATTTTTCTCGATGCCTCGATCCAGAGTCACCTATCAAACAAGCTCATAAGTCCAATCCACGCAAAAAACCCTCTCAATACTCACCTTCAGATCCCTCTTCAGTCCCTCCCCAACCCTATCAGCATCCTCCACCCATTTCCTCTTTGCTCGCTCCCATTTCCCCACCGCCCATCTTATACTAGCAACAGCAACGAGCGCACCAGCACCTAGCGCAGTACCTGCTTCAGAACCAGCGCCAACGCTCAAAGCGCTCTCTCCAAATGCAAGCCACCATCCTACACCAGCACCGCCAAACATACCACCAAACGCGCCCAACACTGCGTTCTGGCCATCACGGTGTAAACGCGTGGTGGTGTGTTTTGTCAGCTGGGAACGTCGTGCTTGGATGGGGCGAGTGAGGGCATCTGGGGTGAGTGCGTATGTCGGGGAGTGTGTCAATTGACGGAGGTGGTTGTCGAGGATAGAGGATTGGAAAGCGGGGGACGAGGATGGAGACGCGAGTTTGGCAAGTTGGGAAAAGGTGGATGATGTCAGGGATGCTTGGGTAGAGGCGAGACGACCCGTTTGCAGGATGAGCTATAGGTTATCAGTTTAACAACAACAAAAAACATTTATGCGATGCGTGCATACCTGGTTTTCAAGTTCCCTACACCAGTGCTTATCCAGCGCGGAACTCACCAAAGAATCTATCTCATCAATGCGCCATATCATCTTCAGCCATGACAACGACTCTAATAAGGCTTTCATCTCTTTCGAGCCGCGAAGCAGAGCTTCATCTATTCCAGACTCTACAAGCACCTCCCTGTCTGTTCTCGCGCGGACTTCCTCGACTTGCGATTGCAGCTCGCTTGCGCCTGTAAAGACGCGGTCTATCGCTACACGTGCTTGGGATACCGACCGAGCGCTAGCATATAACGCGCCCTGCATTTGTATCACAGCACTCCGAGTGCGGATAGCTAACAACAACGATGACGACGATACCGTGCGACTCGAGTCCTTCAACCCAAGCATCCCCGCCAAGACATCACCAAGAAGCGATATCCTCGACCCCATAAAATCGTCCTGGTATCTCTGAATAGCAGTAGGAGATGAAGGATCCGACTTGAGAGCAGAGACGGCTTCCAGTGCACGAATAGGGTCCACAGCAAGAATTTTTCCGGGGGTGCAATTTGCAGCTGCCAGTTCCTTGGAAATGTAATCTATCGCATGTCCGGATACGCTAGAAGCGGTGAGGACGAGTATTGTGTTCGGTCTTTGAAGAATGTATTGGGCGTTGGAGATGAGCGTGGGTAGTGGGGTTGTTAGTGGATTGCAGAGGAAGATTAGCACATCTCCTTTGAGGAGTATTTTGGGGAGGGAAGGATCGGAGGAAAGAGATGGGATTTCGGTGAGTTGGACGGGGAAGGGGTATTGTTGGAGCCAAGATGCAGGGATGGTAAGGGTGCCGTTGATGAAGGAGGTTGATGATCTATAACTGTTCAGAATATCTGTTAAGCATCCTGCATCGACATCGAACATAAAACATGGACACACTCAATTGTAAGGTAGGCAGACTGGTTTTTCCACCGGTTTCGTAGGATGTCGCTGTAAGCTTCATCAGTCGTAAACGGGTTTTCGAGGAGGGCTGTGATGAGCTCATGAGAGCCGGCCCACTGGTCAGCTCCGCATACTGTAAAGAGGTAACTTCGTCGGATACATGAACATGAAAAAACGGACGGAGCACTCACCAACTACGCGAGCACTCGGATGCACTTCTGACGTGGAACATAAGTCTGCGTCGACCTCGCTCAAGAGTTCACTCCAGAGTTGGGAAGACTGTATTCCTCTGTCGGTGGTAGATCCCGGTAGTGCACGAGGTAAAAATGCTGAGATTCTGTGCAAGAGAGCTGAAATCTCGTGTTTACTTGAAGATGCCTTCTTCGCTAGAGAATCGTTGGAGGTTTGAGCGTTACTGCTGTATGTTCGGGTGCAGCTGCTGGCGTTCCGCCACCGGCCAGTAACAAATGACCTGGATTGTTTTGCGTCATGCAAGACAGAGAGCTCAATACTGAGATTCCTTAGCGAAAGGGTTGTACGACAAACATGGTGGCGAGCGGCTAGACATGATGGCATTGAGTGGGACCTTCTGCTAGTGCTACAGGCCCGGGTCGTGCTACCGCGTTGATGTCGAGTGCACGTGACTCGTGTAGGCACGCGCAAATCTTCTGCCAGTAACGGGCTGGTGGTACTAATTAATGCTGCATCTGTTTCTCTCCACTCTCGCTATCACATACTTGGTACGAGATTCACTTTCAGATATACCACATTGTCAAGTTGCCGACCGCTGCAGCGATCATGACCTGTCTGTATCGCATCTAGAATTCAGGATATATATATGTTGAACCTTGTCACGGTGGTTTAACTATGAGCAGCGGGTCGGTACTTCAGTGACAGCTACAGCACCTTCCAGTGCAAAGTCAAGTTTCATCATTTTCAATCAACTAAAAACAACAACGAATATCATCCCTTTAGGCCGTATAGACGCTGGATGGAGCTATATCTTGCAGGAATGCCTGTCTACCAGGTTCGCAAGCTCCCTCACATCCATCTTCGAATACCATGACTCTAATCTTAAATGGTATCAGTTTGTGGTCCTTCATCAGTTCGTATCGTCTTGGTAGCTATTTTATAGGTTCGTGGATGTCTAGTCAGCTCATGTCGCGATCTAACCTGAACTATGGTTTCGTAGTCGCCGCCTCTGCTGGAGTGGTGTACGATTGGGGTAAGCAACGTAGTATGAAAAATCGGAGATACTCTTACGATATTTTTAGTACTGACTTTTGGACGAGAGGTATGTTCATATCATGACCAGAACAAGAATCTCACTAATCTTGGGTCCATAGGTTGAACTGATCTGGGTGCGCAGAGTGCCACACTAGAAAAACAACTTGAAAATATAATTAATTTGCGACAGAGGCAACGCTGGTCCCTTATAACCGTTTTGTTTCTCAGTGTATGTAGCTTTTTTTATAATTGTTTGTTGGCAAGGTCGTACTGACATGAGGGTATCCTAGGTGCGCTACCTTGGAATTTCATATGCTGTGTAAGTTTGGTCGACCAAGTTACTGGTGCTGTGCTCATCAACCATGTCTCACAATCAGTCTCACGGTGCTGTGTATGTCACCTCATACATCATGTTTGTTTCTTCTGACCGGCTGCATGCAGTGTCTGTTCCGACGATCTCAATGACAGGTGGTGTGAGTATTCTGCAACAATGCGTGCTATTCCAGTCTAATCACCTGCACTCCCATGTAGGGGTGAGTGAGATCCTTTACCGTCTTGCTGATTCAATATAAATAAGTGCCACAGCTGTGAGTTGGTTTCGAGTGTTTGATCCCCTGAAGCTGACTACTAACATTACTGAATTTGTCAGGCTTTATTCTGTACATCACGATGAGTTTGATTGCTGTTGTCGTAACTATAATGGTGGGCGGTGAGTGAATACCTCGGTGATCTGGAGTTAACTGAAACATCATGCAAGTGATCATGATCGTTCGGTTACACGCCATGTATCAGCGATCCAAACGGGTGCTGATAGCTCTCGTTGTCATCTTCATTGCTGCCGCCATTTTCATGGGAGTGGCCGTCGTAATAACAACGTGGGATATTTTAGCGGGTATGTTCAAATGTGGCTCAAAGAATTCAGTGATCAGGCTCACGAACAAATACCAGAGGAGGTCATTGTCTCCGGCACTTATCAGTGTATGAATAATTATGAGGGAGATTATTTTCTTCTGGATTTCATAACTTGGATACTCGGCACCGTATGGGAGGTCCTCGCACTGTTTCTCGCAGTCTGGATTGCCGTAAAACACTTCCGTCAACTGCGACAACACTCTATTATCGGTGACTGCTTCACGGTGTTGATGAAAACTCACGTGGTTTACTTTGCGAGGTAAGCTCATAGGTGAATGCGGGTCCCTTTGTCTGTTGACGTCCTGGACGTGTTAGCGTTGCTGGTCTTTCGTCCCTTGGTCTCGGTTCTTGTTTTTCGACAATTTCAGCGGTATGCCGATTTGACACTGACCTCTGCATGCGACCACGATTCATCATTTATATAGAATCCATATTCCTTGAGAACCCAGATTTATACTGGGCTTCTTGCAATTTTCCGATCTGTGCAGATGTTTGTACTAGGACCGCGCCTGATCCTTAGCGTTCGAGAATATCATGCCAAGCTCGTGGCCGACTCCGATGCAGCAACCAGTATGACTTCAATTGCTTTCCAGGAGCGGGTGCATGTGTCAACTAGCAGTAGTGTGTAGCGGGAGATGCTCGATGTGACCAACACTCGCCAGATACTCTGCAGGGAGTGGGAGAATTTGTTTTTGTTCGATGTTTCATTTGGGTATTTATATATGTGATTCTGTGTTCTAAAGTATATTTGAAAGAGAAGTAGGTCTGGAGAAACCAATATTTGTTGTATTACTGCTCAGCGCTCATCCACGCTTGCACTAAGTGGTGTTATTCCCTCCGGCGCAATCGGCACCCCAGAGATGTCGGCAGCCACGCTTAATGCAGCAGCTCAATTGCTTTCCAGAAGCGCCTGCATGTGTCAAACTACCAGTAGCAGTACTGTGTAGCAAGAGATGCTCGGTGTGATTCATACTCGCCGGATACTCTAGGGAGCGGTAAAATGTGTTTTCAGTTCGAAGTTTCATTGTGGTACTTTGGTGGTACTTGTAAGTATTATTAGTCTCCTGTAGACCAAACAAAAGATATAGTCGTTTTTTTGATCACCTCAAACTGATAACCACGTATGAGTCGTGAGGCTGAAGGCATACATTGCTCTGCTCAACCCTAGCTCAAGTTAGGAAGACACGGCCGTTCTTTGGCACTCGCCCCTTCACATCTATAAGTATAAACCCCACAGAACGTCGGGCCAAACATCCTAACGCGGCGGATTATGATATACTACAACTGCAAGGTCTCCAGTTTTGCCGATCAATATCGTTTGTTCTGCATGTTAGTACATATATATGAGACCGAGAACACTCTGTCGAACGCGGAACGGGTTAACGTTTCCGCTTCCGTTTCCCCTTCGCACTACTTGGCCAAGAAAGCGCGAGATCCTTCGGCTTCTTCGTACTGCTTTGTGCCTCAGTTTGAGCTTCCATGATGACATTTCTGCTCAGACAGAAATCAATATGTGCATTCAGCCCTTTGTTGTCCGTCTCCAACAGCTTCCCGCATATAGGGCAGTCCTGATGCCGAACACGATCCGCTTGTCTGGCGCTCATTGGCTTTGACGTAGTTGCCGGGAACGATGAATCACTTAGCCTAGTCCGTGAGGGCCCTGGGGCTGACACCGGCGGTCGTGTTCGTCGTTCATGGTGTGGAGAGTTTAAATCATGAGAGATATCAGTCTGCTCCTCATCATCGAGAGCATCGAAACCTCGCCCTTCTGCGTCTTCTTCTTCTTCATGGAACCCCGGCATTGATTCATGATCTTCTCCAGCGTCGTCTTCGTCGTTGCAATCTTCCGCATTGTTAGCAAGTCTCGGTCTCTTTCTTGGCGACGAATTTGCAGGTTCAAAGAACTAGAACAGTCAAGAACCTTTCTGTTAACATTGTTGACGATGTAATATAACAAAGCATACCCGCTTAATGCCTCCCGCCGGCTCTGGTGCATGCAGGTCTTTCAGCTTGGTGACTCGCAAGCCAATCAGTCGGAGTGTGAGGGGCAGCTCAGGGAGTAATAATTCTTTCCCGATCTGGTGTACCTCGACGTGAGACTTGTAGATGGGAGTTCTTGGTCCTTCACTCACTGTAAAAAGGTCTTCCTTCTTCGAACTGACCCAACGGTCAAATGACTTTGCTCGTGTAAAAACTGCGAGACGTGAGCAAGAAATGATATGCCCAGAAGTTGTGCAAACTATGGCTTACCTTGGAATGTGTCCAACTTAAACTTGAGCGTCACTGTTTTCCCAGTCCAGCCCCCTCTGACCATGTCGTCTTCAAGTTCCCCCGCCACCTCCTCCAATTTTCCCAGGATCCGCGTCTTGTTACTTAATGCGTGAAAAGTCCTGAGCGGTTGTTGGAGCACGATGCTGACGAGAGCGACACGACACTTGCCTTTCCGCACCAATGCTTTTCCTTTCCTCTCGTTGAATGGGCTGTACAACATTGGATGCGATGCCGAGATACGTTCTCAGTAGGAATACCAGGCCAAACTGCTTGTCCATTAATTGCAGTGTCGCTCTATGCTTGAAGATATCACCACATGTCTATGCGAAATCAGTGCATATTCAATGCAGCATTATGAGCACTGACCTTAATGCCTAGAGCCTCAATAAGGCGTTCGTTGACACGTCCTACCCCTGGCACCTTGCGGATTGAGAGATCGTGCATGAAAGCTTTGATAGAAGTGCAGTCGAACGGCAGATGGTATTGACCATTCGGTTTGTTCTGTAGCAGAAGTCAGCGCTGACACTTAATTTTGCGACGTTCTTAGAACCTTGTCTGAGCATATCTAGACAGCGCAAAAGTTCAATCAGGGACAAAACCAAAGTAAATTTTATTAAACGACCTTTGCTAGCATCTGAGAACCGTAAGCTACGGCTTTGTTGAAAAGAAAAGAAAAGACAAACGCGCACCTTGTTCGGAGCAATCCCAGCGCTTACTGTCAATGATGTCTCCCTGAAGACAGTGTCACGAATCTCTTGTACACAGGTATCCGCATCTACCATGTGTTCCTCGCAATATTTCGTGATGCTGAGTAAACAGACGATTAGTGCCGACATGCTCAAATATAGCTACCATGACACACTTCAAGTACCCTTCATCGCATCCGGCCGCGAGCATAGTAGGATCGTATCTCTCGAAAATGTCCATGACTTTATCAGACATTTCTGAATAACGTTCGAAATTAGATTTCAGGAGAATGAGGTCGGGGCAAAGCTTCTTGGCGACGAATGCTAAAAGGACTGCAGTGAGAATGATACAATGAAATACAGAAAACGTAGACGGACTCGCCATCCCGGAGCGCACGCCGAATTTACGTGCCTCGTAGGAAGCAGTGGAGATTACCCCACCTCCAACCTAAGGAAACGTAGTTCACGATACAGCACTAATATAACATTGCAAGCTCACGGCAAATGGCTTCCCCTGCAGCGATGGGTCATCAAGTAGCTCGACGCTGCAGTAGAATGCATCCATGTCAACATGTACCACGGTTTGACTCAAATCGCGTCGTGACTCGAGTTCTTCAAGCTATAATCTGGCTTGTCTTAATGCGCTCCCTGAGTTGTAATTGCTGCTCACGAGGTGATCGATGTTTCTCTCAATTTGACCTGGTAAAGTATCATGATCGAATCCAACTTTGACTTGAGGCAAACTGATTGACGCACGTATATCAACGCCTCGCAGGGCTTCGTCACGTTGCTTCAGGATTTTGGCAATGCGTTCCGATAATTCCTTGTCTTTGCGTTTCTCATTCTATATATCTTTCTGAGTGATGTGCAGTGGGTGGCTCGAATGATGGGCTTGCCTCATAGAACTTGGAGCCCTTGGAAGCCTCGGCAATGATGCGATTGATCGCAGTCTGGTCATGAGAAAGGCTGCAAGGTGTCAAACGTGTTCAAGGTGCAAGTATTAATAGGAGGTGACAAACCCGGCTTTCGTGGAGGAGGGACCAGCCAATCGTTTGAGTAAACTAGCGGAGTCTTGAGAGGGTTCAGGTGGTTTTTCTGGCTCCATAACACGTTGAGTCAGGGGAACAGACAACCTCGCGTTCGCCGTGTGGTTCTGGTATATGCCGCCTATGTTCAATATTCAATATTCGAATCGTGAACTTCGTGACTTTGCTGCAGTGGCTGTGTAGCTCCTGAGAAGCGTTCAACAAACATCACATGTAAGTAATCGGCTGTTGCAGCGCTCAGTGCTAGTTCCTTGGGAACTTCCTACCTGCTACTTATTACGACATGAAACCATAGATAGCCCGTTTGTAGCACCATAAAAAATCAATAAACGACCTAAATAGTGCATGCCAACTTGAAGCCCACTCCGATAACTTTTCCACTCGTGATCTACAACAAAAGCAGTTACGATTCATACTCAGCTCTTTGCCCTCGCCCTTTTCATGACGATGCACGCGAGTGCAGTGTCCCAGTTTTGTGGTTGATTCGATTCCACTGTGGGTGTAGGAGGCGGGACGGGTGTGGACGGACGGCTATATGCCGAAGAGCTCTGCTCTAATAAACCCATCGAGGTGTACGAAGTAGAGACGAAGAGCTTCAAGAATGCAGATTCTTGCTGCTGGTTATCAGGGAAAGGGAAATTCAGAGGGGGGATACCACTGCCCGTACAGCCTATGTCAAGATAGCTGCGCTTCCGCAGTGGGGGCATAGGGTACGACGGCCGAGGGTGGTAGAGTAACTGGATGTCAACTCCGTTGGAATCCATATAGGCCAAATACGGCCAGAGATCTGTATCTGAGTGATTGTGGAGGATTACGGCGTAGCGTGCACCCTCACTATGCGATATTGCAGCTGTTCCATCAACCAACATGTTTGGGCCAACCCGTCGCTGGGTGTGAGGGTCGACCCGGAAGATTTCCATGCCTAGTGATTCATGGAACGGCTTGGCGGGATTGGTTCGGTGGAGGTGCATATGGAAGCGTGCGGCTTCGCTGAGGATGACACCAGATCTGGACCTATCTTTCTCGATGCGTATAAGCGGGTGGGCAGTGGAAGGAACGAGGTGATCAAGATTTTGGACCCGTACGTCTCGAGTGTGAACGCCAACCGACATGTCCGCCTTAGCAGAAGTGTCGACTTGCACAATATTCAACCCCTCCTTCACAGGAATGCCGTCCAATTCTGCTTCTGAATTCTTGCTGCAGCCGAAGAGGCGCCTGAGAAGAAAGGAGCACGTTCTCTTGACGTAAACCCGGAAAGGAGTGCGGCTGTTCCATCGAGTAATGCGTGCCCATGAACCACGACCCCCAGGTTTGCTCATACTCTTGCGCCTGGCGAGTGACCACGTAGGGTGAACTTCATAAACGCGGAAGCTGTCGAGTGACGGATTGATAGAGCCAAAGCGATTGTGCTCGTGAACGCTGAATTCGGTGCCCTCAACAACGCCATGTATGGCCCCCATTTCCAGACGAATACGTTCCTTTTCGTCGTTGACGGGAACAAGGGAGGCATCGGCAACGAAGGGGACACCATTCAAGAAAACTCTGTCCTTGCGTTGGCCAACACAGACTGGATGCTGCTGGATATGAGTTAAGCCTTTTGCAAGGTGCTCTGATAAATCAGAAGATTTCATCTGATGAAGAGGAAGTGCGTCTTTCACGGTCAGAAGCTCTGAGGTGAATTTCCCTCCTTCCTTCCATTCCAGTGCCTTCTCGCCTGACCGGCAGGCGGCAAGGAGGACGTGGCTCCGGCAGTCATCCTGGAAGAAGCCGAATTCTCCTCTAAACTTCCGCCCGATGGCGCCTGGCCACAAGCCCAAGAATAGGTCTTCGGGTGTGGCTTTTGATGTGGGCGTATAGCGGATGAAGCGGCGGTCTCTAGCATTTGAGCCAAGCTGTGCCTTCAGAAAACAGCAGTCGAGAATGAGGGTGATGTTATCACCCTTGATGAGGCTGAGCTCTGCTAGCATCGCGAAGAGTGAGCGGTCAGATATGCCTGCTACACGTCCTTCTGGTCCTTTCGAATCATGGTCGTAAGGACACAAGACCTGGACGCTAGCAGGCTTGCCCTCGCACCAGTCTGGTGGTGCGCGCAAGGTGCTTCCATGACCAGCGAAATATACAATCAACGCGTCGCCTTTTGCAATGGCAGGATTGTTAACAAGATGGCTCATAAACGTATCTTCAATACGGTGTTTCGTGGCTTCTTGGTTGATAAGAAGTGCGATGTTTTCTTTGGGTACTTGGAGGTCTTGCATGAGCCATTGTTTCATGCGCTGCGCATCATGGGCGCACGCCTCGAGGTTCCAGATTCTTCCGGATTTGTAATCGTCGATACCAATTAACAAAGCGAATACACGAGAAGCCATCTAGGCACGATTAGGAGGTGAGTAACATCTAAAATGAGGGGGTCACTCACCTCTTGAAGATTTGACGACGGAGAGGAGCCGAACTATAGACAATATGTAGCAGGAAACGATAGCTTAAGTACTTTTACTCAAAGTACACCACGCTAATGTATCTTTGGCAGCGCGTAAAACACGCGTTCATTGACGCGGCAGAGGTACCGCTAAACCAAAGGACGGGCATCAAATACAGTAGCATGCGGAGTCGCATCAGCTTCGGATATGATCAGTGTGAAACGGAACATACCTGAGCCTTGCCTAGCTGAGAACAAACATTTGTTCTTTTCCATGTGCTGGAGCAATCTGAGTAGAAGGAGAAAGTGCCACTGGATCGGATCGGCTCCTGACAAATGTCTGGCAAGATAAAATGACTACGGCGTTAGGAACGTCTATCTTGTCATGTTTGTGAAGATGAGGTGGAGAGACGCGTGTTTGACGTAAACTCTTCGTCATTCATAACGCGTTTTTTCATTGAACTGACTACCGCAGCTGGTTCGAGGGCGTAAATTTGTAGGTGAGATTCATGTAGGAAAGGGAGAGAGCATTAAAGCACGATCGTTTGTGCGCACAGGTGCGCACTGCGAATTGTCGATTGGTCTACAGAAAGCCATGGACCACATAATTATGTAATGCATTAGTCCACGAGTCCGTACAATTCAGCTACACCTTTGCGCAGTGACGTCTTGTCGTTGATAAGCTTTACGCTTCCCAAGTTTTCATTAACAGCTGGAGTTTGCCTGGACTGCCATAAACCAATAGGATCAATCGCTTTGGAACCGATCCATCATCACGATGAGCTACGTGTGCCAACAGTGTAAAGAGCCACTCCAGGTGACAATTTATCGTTCATTGAAATGCAAGGCCTGACTGATGAGAATACTAGCTTGACGCATCATTGGTAGATCTCGCACCCTCTGCGTATGACATGATCGTAGCCTCTTTGCCTTCTGTGCCAGCCTCGCGCGGGCGCTATGTGACAGACTCGGAAGCTGAGAAAGTAGCTCAACTTCCATCTCCATCCGCAAGCAAAGCAGCATGGCAGCAGGCCACACCCTCAGAAAACTTGAGGGCCTCACCACCCCTTTCTACTCGAGCTCAGGGGAAACAACCCCAGCGCAACTTCCCAGCTCCGAATGAGTCATTTGTGCTCCTGCAGGAGAGCATGATACGCAGTATACCTTCTCCAGTTCCAGGAGCCGCAATGCCTAAGAAGGCTGCTCTCGGTAACCAAAAGAACGTCACAGCTAAAAACACTAGTCCACTACCTGCCCACCAGCAACCTGAGCCAGACCATTCGAATCCAACACCTATCTCACACCACCTGCGCTCCACTATGAGACTTTTTAATGTGCTTTCTACCCGGTCTGACATTGATCACCCTCTGTGCGCGGAATGCACACAAATCCTTCTTTCATCACTTCAAAGGCAGCTTGATGAGACAAAGAAAGAGCGTGACGGTTATATCGCATTCGAAAAGGAGGTTCGGAAGGAAAGAGAGCGGGAGAGCTTGGATCTCAGTAGACAGGATGCAGAGAAAAAGATCGAAAGGCTCAAATACGACGAACGGGCTGCCATTGAACAATTACGCCTTGCTGACAGGGAGAGGGAGCAGCTTGATGAGGAGCTCAAGTTGTTGGAGGCGGAAGAAAAAGCGCTGGAAGAAGAAGAAGCTGAGTAAGTTGGTTATTGGGCTACTGTGATCGCAAATTAATCTCCGTTGTAGATTTTGGCGATCGCACAACGAGCACCTCCTAGTCTTGGCTGAACAAGCCTCACGTTTAGCGTCACTGCGTGCTGCATATGCTGCAGATTACGCCACGCTCGAAAAGCTGGAGCGCACAAATGTTTACAATGACGCGTTTTGCATTGGTCATGATGGCGTCTTTGGAACAATCAATGGCCTCCGGCTTGGGCGGGTTCCCGGAGTCCCAGTATGTTAGCCTTTCTCATGATGACCCGATTGCTGACAACGTGCAGGTTGAATGGCCCGAAATTAATGCAGCATGGGGTCAGACCCTTCTGCTGCTATATACGATTGCGCGGAAGCTTGACTACACATTCGAGAGGCAAGTCAGAATTTATATTGCCGTTTATACATACTGAGGATCTTTTACAGCTACCGTTTGATCCCAATGGGCTCGTTCTCGCGTATTGAAAGAACTGTAGGAGACAAAGCGACATACGAACTGTATGGGTCAGGGGATCTCCACCTCGGTCGCCTACTACATAACCGTCGTTTTGATTTTGCTATGGTAGCATTCCTAGAGTGCTTGAAGCAACTCATAGATTTCGTCAAGTCTCAGGATCCTACGGTTGAATTCCCCCATCAGTGCGTGAGCGCCTTCTATATTAATCCCACGCCAAGCTGACCCTTTGAGGGCAGAATTGCCAAAGATAAGATAGGGGAAGCGTCTGTAAAACTTCAGTTCAGTCAGGAAGAGGCATGGACTCGAGCGCTGAGGCATGTTCTGCTTGCGCTGAAGATTGTCTTGAAGTGGACAACCAATGGCGGCAACGGCTAAAGAGAGTCCATTTTACATCATTTCCCTGTAACTGTAGAACGTGCTCGTCCAGTTGGCGGGGATGTGTGATTATTCTTTTTTTGGAGCGGTGACCAGAATACGATGCTTCGCACGACAATGTACACGTGCGCGTGAGGTGTGGGCGTCTATTCGCTGGCTTCTATGCCTTTCCTTTTCCTAAAAGGACGATCGGAGGATGAACTTGAACCAGGCTGTTGTGACATTCGGACATCCCGGCTCAAGGTAGTAGTACCTGAAACTTCCAAGCTTTGGAGTCTTGCGTGATACTTATATGCCATAACGATTACACGATTTGAACTCATCCCTATCTTACAAATCGTTATCGTACATGTGATCCAATTGGTAAGGTAGCCTTGCGACCATCCCGGATTCCAAATCTTTGTAATTGTAATTGGACTCCGGAGTCATCCCGGTGTATCCTGTGTATCTCCCATATATCACGCAAGCTTGAAGCAGCTTGGCACAAGCTTGTGCCTACAATACGCCATGGGCCTCCTCTACCTCGGAACACCCTTAACATGGGATGAGGCAAAGCTGTATGCAGACCATGTTCGAGAACATGGTATCGCGCAGTTTCTCCATACTTGGGATCGAGTCAAGGACAGATGGGGCGATGAGTTGCTCTGGGGAGACGAGGTAAATATGATTGACAGTCCCAGTTTTTCCTGCTTACACTGGCATATATAATGAAAGGTGGAATACCTGGTTGTTGCATTTGACGACGAGGAAAAAAATGCAAAGCTTTCCCTCCGCCAGACCGAGATCCTTGCAAAGCTTAGTCAGGTCGTAGGGGACCTCACCGACGACGATACACCCGCCTTGTGAGTATTTGGATCCTCAGGGGAGGCGCCGTAATAGAATTGTCCTCAGCATGACTGTTCCGACTTTCCACCCAGAGTATGGAAGATACATGCTGGAGTCGACTCCTGGCTCTCCATACACAGGCTCTATCCCGGACTTGCTATCCGTCGAGACAAACATGCACTACAGGTAATGTCGCCCTTCAATGTCTGCGGGTATTCTGCCTGATATTGAACCTTGGCTTTAACAAGACGTACACTCGCAAGAAAGCACCTGAAAGCAAATGAAATCCCATTCACCTTCACATCTTTCCCTCGCCTGGGAACGCATGGCGTCTTCACTGAACCTTATTTTTCGCCAGACGATGCCAAATCTAGCCACAGCCTCTTTTTACCGGAGGAGATTACGAACCCTCACGCACGCTTCCCGTCAGTGCTTGACCATCTTGGTTGTATATGGGCGCAGAACTTACTATCCAAATTATTTAGTACCCTAACAGCCAATATCCGTAGTAGACGGGGCTCTAAGGTCGCAATCAACCTTCCCATATTCATTGACGAAAGAACACCTCGACCATTTGTCGACCCCACTATACCATGGCAACGTTCGATATACCCAGAAGACCCGGGTAAGTGCAACCCTATCCCATTTATTAAAACGGATTTAAACTATCGGTGAACAGAGGCGAAGAACGGTGCGGCATTGATCGATCATATTTACATGGACGCTATGGGCTTCGGAATGGGATGTTGCTGTTTACAACTCACTTTCCAGAGTTGCAATGTAGATGAAGCAAGGCGTATGTATGACGCTCTTGTCCCCGTTGGGCCAATTATGGTGCGTAGGTGCTTTAGCGAGGTAATCATTGGGTGTATCAAGACGTTTTGCAGCTTGCCTTGACAGCAGCTAGTCCCGCATGGAGAGGTTACCTCGCTGATGTAGATTGCCGTTGGAATGTCATTGCTGGCAGCGTCGATGATCGCACACCAGAAGAGCGCGGTTTGAAAGTTAGTATCATTTCAGTTCCTTATTAGGGTTTCTGAAACGAGTATCCTAGCCTTCGAAAGACAACTATATAATTCCAAAGTCCCGTTACGACAGCGTTGACCTCTATATCGCGGACGATTGGACCAACAAACCCGAATATAACGACGCACCTGTACCCTATAATGAAGGCATCTTTCAACGTCTTCGTAATCACGGTGAGCACGAAGCCTTTGTAACTTCGTTACGACTGACTCCCTTGGACTTAGGCTTAGATGAGGTGCTTGCCAAGCATGTAGCGCATTTGTTTATTCGAGATCCTCTCGTTATTTTTTCTGAAACCATCAATCAAGATGACACTACTAGCAATGACCACTTCGAGGTGATATCGCTCTTCGTCCTACTTTCGTTGCTCTGAACGTCTTGGCAGAATATCCAATCCACAAACTGGCAGACTCTTAGATTCAAACCGCCCCCACCAAACTCTCCCATCGGCTGGCGTGTAGAGTTTCGTAGCATGGAAGTGCAAATGACAGACTTTGAGAACGCAGCATTTGCTGTCTTCATTGTCCTCCTTTCCCGCGCCATCCTAGCATTCAACCTTAATTTCTATATTCCTATTTCCAAGGTTCAAATCGGATATTTCTCGTCGATGTCATTTTGACTAATATTGTAGTAGGTTGACCAGAATATGGCCCGCGCGCAGAGAAGAGATGCAGCTCGTTCCGGCAAGTTTTATTTCCGGAAGGATGTTCTCCCCCCAGGGCATACCGCTCTTACCATTAGTCCACCTTCGTGCTCTGTATCATCTTCACCTGCGGAAGGTGCTCCAGCGAAGGAGAAACTACTTCGCAATTGTTTCCCCGCTGTTCCTCGACCGTCGTATGTGGAAGATGGACCGATTGAAGATGAGTATGAGGAGATGACTGTGGAAGAGATTTTTACTGGAAAGGTGGTTATGTATTTTTTGCTTGCGGCCTTCAAAAGTTGACAGCTTGTCTCAGGGATCCAAGTTCCCCGGTTTGCTTGGCGTCGTCGAGGCTTACATCGACACCTTAGACGTTGATGAGGGAGACAGGCTGCAAATAAGCAAATACCTCGACCTTGTTCGCAGACGCGCAATAGGCACGGATATCTTTTCTTATTCTTTTCAGACGTGTTCTTACATCAGTCTTAGGCTCTTTACAGACGCCCGCGACTTGGATTCGTAATTTCGTGCGCTCTCACCCAAGCTACAACCGTGATTCTGTTGTGAGCCAGGAAATAAATTACGACCTCATGGTCGCTGTAGATGAGATGTAAGTGATTTACATGATGGATATATTGTAAGGCTCTCAAATCTTTTTACGACAGTGAGCGTGGGGTGCGACGCGTCCCAGAGCTGTTACCAGAGGATTACACGCCCGCCAACGGCTACCATTCCAAGCCTAACAGTCGTTGACATGTGACGACCTGCATTGTTTCTCTTGATGTGTTTTTGACAATTGTAGATCTAGAAATTATTGTTACTGTCATTTCTGTAGAACAGGGTGCATACAGGTCTGGCAAGAAAATCTCTGCCATCCCGATGGTTGTCAGCCACAAACTCGGATAGTATTTGTCACCATGAATTGGGCTCTTCGTCTCCTTGGTGGCATGTGCTCCCTTGTTTTTCTCGTTCTTCTCCTTGTTGTCTTCATCGTTACGGCTCCTGGTTCGTCGCTTGTGCGAAATCATGCTGCATCCCGTGGAGGAGGGGTGTAGTGTCGCTGGGAAGATCTGTCACAAGACAGAGTACGACAGCTGTGCGATAGGTAAAATCTACAATCTGGTGAATGGGGCAGGCGGATGGATATCATCATGATCCATTGGAATTGCGTGATAGCTCTAATTTTACAATTTCATTCCACGGACGTCATGAATTACACCACAGCAGAAGGCATCGTCAGCATGAATCCCGAATGGAAGTACTTGTGGGAGAAAGGGAAGCACGGAGCGCGGGTTCAGATCATATGCAGACCCTTTCAAATTTGGGCGGCATGAGTACAAGACGAGCACACATTTTCCGCGTGCTATGCAGACAGCAGTGCATGATCGGATGTTCCATTAGATTGTTAACACGGGGATGACCTTAAGGACGGCGACGGTGGCTTGAGCGGACATGCCGATCATGGTATTGTCCCTTGGAGGTCGCGAATGCCAGCAGAGAAGTGACAGGGAGGCATTGAGTTATATTTTGGTTGTGGCGTGATATAAAACCAGATTGAAAACGAACAAAGATAGTAGCTTGGCTTGGTGAACAAAAATACTCTTGAGCGAGGACTAGCATAGATTGAGAAGACATTAGTAAATTTTACAAAGGTACATACTACAGGTATGCCCAGAGGCCAACTGAAATCATGTGACATCAGATCACGTGGCCGTGAAGCGGCTTTATCCGACCAAAGAACGTATCGTTCCTCACTTCATCTTTCGGTCACGTCCACAAAATACTTTGATCATGTCTGCTTTGCGTCTGCTCTCCTCTGCCGCCCGACGTGCCCCATCAACACTCGCACAGCAGCGACGAGGATATGCTGAAGTAGCTGACAAAATTAGCCTTTCCTTGGTCCTTCCTCACCAGGTGCGTCCGCTGTAACTCCTCCCATTTACTCGGAATTGAACACAGAATATTGCGAAGGCTATCTTCACCTCTACAGATGTTGTCCAGGTGAACCTTGCTGCTGCAACAGGTGACATGGGTATCCTTGCGAACCACGTTCCCTCCATCGAGGCTCTACGTCCTGGTATGATCGAAGTCATTGAGTCGGGAAACACTTCCAAGAAGTGGTTCGGTGTGTTGAAAAATTTGATATTATTCCACAAATGATATTAATGCAGCGTTAGCGTCCGGTGGCTTCGCAAATGTACACCCCGGTAACAAACTTACCATTAACGTCGTTGAGGCTGCGCCACTGGAGTCATTCTCCTCCGAAGTAAGTTCCGTTCTTACACGCGTCACTGTGTTCTTAAATTTGTCTTCTCAGGCTGTTCGTGCAAACCTACAGGAGGCATTGAAGGTCGCTGCAGGGAACGGATCCGAGGAGGATAAAATGGAAGCACGGATAGAGGCTGATGTGTATGAGGCCTTGCAGCATGCTTTGGGGTCGAAGTAAATTCGTGATTCCAGTCGCCAACAGTATCGTTAGAGTATTACTTATTCCAGCCTTGTGCTTATCTTTGAGTTGCACTGCGTTGCGGCTTCTTCACGCCTGAAAGTCCGGGTATCTCCGCGACCCTTCTAGTGAGAGCGTACGCCGTAACCTTGCGTAACGCATGAGTGCGCCTGGGGAGTATGCGTGCCGCTTTCCCTTCAAGGATTCTCTTCTGCGAGGCATAAATCGGAAACTAGGTGCAGTGGACTTATTGAAGGCAGCGCAAGACGTGCCCCATGGAGCTGCCAGTTAGCTGGGATGACGCGTCCTTGCTTGACCATGAACCTTTGCTATCTTACTGCTTTCTATATTCCCAACCTTCGACTCGTGGTGAAAGTAAAACCATCATCAATAACTTTGTGCAGGAGATGCGAGGCAACGTATGTCGTGTGCACCAGTACAAATATAACATGCTAAACCTCACAACTTGGATATACCAGTCACGAGCCCTTGCCGCAGCTCAAGTGTGGCTCCAACTGGCATTTTGTGACCAGATAGAAACCCTAGGCCCACTCTCTGCCAATGATCCAAAAATGCTGGCAATCTTCTTTGAATTTTATCGTCTGTTACAAGCAGAGAACCACCCAGCGGAGTACCTTACACGGAAGAAACATGAACTCCTGAACAGTCGCGCCACACAAGGCGCACGATCAGGCCGCGGCGGGCACAGCACAAGGACGCAAGGATGTGTGGTTAATGGCAGCCGCGGCCGTGGTAGTGGTCGCGGTCGCGGTCAGCGTCAGGGTCAGGACCATGGTCGAGGCCGCCGTGGTCGGGGTCGTACTAGTCGCGGCCGCAGCAGTGGTCAGGAGTGTTCAAGCCCGACACCTTTGTCAATCACCGAGGCACCACAAGATCATTCCCACACATCTAAGGAGCTTGAGTTCAATGAGGCTCCCGATGATGAACGCATGCGCGACAGTTCGGGCGGTATTTCTTCGACTGTTCTGCCGATTTTCTCGCAATCACCCAGTCAGGAGGATGATCCAGATGATGCACCTTCATCGCCCGTCTGTCAATTACCAGGTGCAAGATTGGCTAGTAGCCCGCTTAGCGATGTTGACAGCACTATCTATGCAGGACAAGATACACAAGTCCTTGCTGATGGTATTCTGTCCCAAAACCACGGTCGGGAGGACGGCAGCCTACAATTTAACGATTCAGAGGCGCAAACTTCCAAATTGATGGTTGCGAATGCTCATCCGCCATCTACACGGCCTCTTCGTCCTTTGCCACGCAAAGTGTCGTCCAAGTATATTCCACCAAAGCATGGACAACATATCACCTATGCCCAACCGTCGAGACAAGTCCTTGATCAGGAAGGCGTCGATCGCCTACTGACGGATATTGGTAGGAACGCCTCGTTAATGCACTCCCAGACAGTTTCAGTGCATATGGAGGACTGGGCTCGCGATGACGATCAAGATGACGTCGCGGATGTCGATGAGATTGCGAACGAATTTGATACCCCTTCAACTAACGATGCTTTACCCCAGCTGTCCAGCTGTAAGGAGATGGCGAATGTCAGTGCGCCAACAATTGAACAACAAAAGCTTCCTTTGACGGCAAAGCCGCCAATTTGGGCCGAGGTATGCATAACACTGTGCAAACGTTCAGTACTCTTAACTGGCATGTAGTCTCGCCAAGAAGTCTGTGAATCATTCGACTACTTTCGAAGCTACCAGAGTGGTGTTTATTCTTTAAAGGATATTGTCAAAGGCTATCTTTTGGGCGGATCACCCGCAAGGTATGTTCTTCCATTAAAAGGCAAGATGTCGCTAACTGAATGAGGTCAGCCGTGATATCTTTCATTGCGGGGGAAGATTGATTATTTCCCATGGGTTAGTCCATGTCACATCGCTTCCATAAGTTGTCTGATTTGTTGCCATGCAGTGGCGGTAAAGCTGAGAGCATCCTTGATTACCGGGTTGGTCCTGCTCGGTTTCAACAGGCTCAGGATCAAGAAGCCACAGACAAATCTGTCCGTGCTCTACTAAAGAGCTATACAGACAAACGACCTTTAGTTCTTCTAGCTGATGAGAAGTACGCTCTATTCCCTTTTGATCTTGGTGCGTCGGGCTGTACGTATGTCGTCCTTGGATTATATTGGATATCTCATGCATGGGGTATGACACATCCAATTTGCATTTCTGAGTTGCTGAGCTCTCGCTGCAGCCGAGTATCAACCCGCATCCAATGGCGGGAGGGTTGTCCGCTGGAAGTTTGCTTTCCAGTGGTGCGAAGGACAAGGCGATCCGTGGTGGACATCATCCAAGAGCGATGATGTGGATATGCTTCCCGATCCGATGAGAGGTGGGTGACTGAGATTCTCCCATTCAATATTTCTCAACCTTGAGCAGATTATCCGTCTGCTCCCGGACAAGATCCGTCGCCGTCAAATGCCGTCGCCGATGTAACATGCAACAAGTGTTCTCAGAAGAGCCCTGTTGTTTATTCACAGGGATGGATGTGTCTGAACCCTTCCTGCACTTCCTTTTGGAGTCTAGGAGGACGAGAGCTGGAACAACAACAACTTGATTATGACACAACATTTTTACGTCCAATTGCAATGGTATTTACCAATCTTCCAGAGCTTCGCCCTGCGAAGCTCATTGAAACGATGGATTCCGTCACTACTTCGTATGCATTTAGCAAGGGCTGGCACTGCGAAAAGTGCGGGCGCCTTTCGAGTCGGTAAGCGTCGCTTCGCAGATATACAGTGCCGTCCTCACGCAAGTTTGAAGTTTCAAATGGGAACATTGGGAATGTTCTAATTGTCGTGTACGTGTCGTTCCCCTCCTATTATGCGGCGTCCCTTGAGGTGTTTCCCATAGTTGATTCACAAAGTTCCCGGGAGACTGCGGACAGCAAAAGAATTTTGGCACCAGCGACCACCAGTAGATTATCTACACTCACATGTTGGAAAACAATCAGGTTTGCAGCGCCATTGTCATTCATTGGCACTTCTCCCTCACCTGCATGCGCCGCTTGCAGGGGTCATCGCTCGTCGACCAGAGCCACTCGAATTGGGCGATGGCGGAGGATTCACACACTATCTCACCTTCATTCTCCCTCATGAGAGGTAAGGGTCACACTAGTACGCTGCATCATCTTGATGACGAAGTCATGCAGAGGAAGGATCCATCTCATATTGGGCACTCCATTGGCAAACAAACGGGCGGACGAGATATTTCGACAGTATCAGGAGCAAGCCAATGAAGGAGAATTGCTTCTTAGAAGATACCCACTCAGGCTTGTGAGCAGCTTCCTTTTGATTACAAGGTCTTTCTGAAATCCGTCTAGCAAAAACGTGCGTAATGAAGATTTTAGAACTATGCTAGTGATCACTTAAACTATGTTGCAGTTCGTGGAACTTTCCTTACTAATTATTTTTCTCAAAATTGTGAGTGTATATTTTTTGTTGGCTAAAGATTCTCGTGCTGAGCATTTTGGCATGCAGCGGGTGAACCCTACCAGGTCATTACATTCTGCATCTACTTTAATGACGAAATGCTCAGGGATGAAACAGTATGTTGGTGGAACAGGAAATACCGTGCCTTTCGACAAGGCACCATCATCCGTGTGTGGTGCCCTCGCCTTGATTAAAGAGAGATCTCGCCTCGCTCTTCACAAAGATATACCATTTAACGAGATCCTCAGCGCTGCATATATGGAAAAACAAAAGATGTCTGTAAGTTTGAGGACATAATTTCCCCGTAGTCTTGCATTGACGTGTCTTAGTTCCACAGTGATAGTGAGCACGGGCTAGGTCCTGTCGTAGCTTCCCTTTCACTAGGATCTGCGGCATTCATGCATTTTCGTGCCCGTGCTACACCAAAGGAGCCAAAACACTCATCGTCAAACGTGCTGACTTTGATCCTCCGACACGTAAGTCGTTTTCACAAAAGTGCAATTGTACTACGTAGACCTGAAAATTGTCAGGGAGACGTACTGATCATGGAAGGCGATGGTGTCCAACAGCATTATGAGTAAGTCCCAAGTTACATGGGAGCGATTGTATCTGAAAGTGTTTCAGGCACACTGTCATACCCATGAATTTTCGCATTGCTGCTACCGCTCGTTGCATTGGAACTGCATGATCAGTGCCGCATGTAACAAGCGAAATTTACTTCCTCGATGTGAAATGCTATGTTTTCGTTCTACAATAGTGCTTTGCTACCCGCTCTCCTTTGTCGTTCTCGATAATTCCATTTAATATACTGAGTCGCATTTCATCCAGTGTACAACCATATCGTGCGCTTCACGAGCCAACGCATATATCAATTGATAATATGATATATCTTCAAAGGATTGACGAACGCGGCGAACGTCGTCGATCGCTACTACTCAGGTCAACAAGCTAAACAGCACGTAATATACACACTTCGCTCGTCATTAACTCTACTTCTCCGTGGATTGCATAATCTTAACGCAAACGCCTCCTTACGATGCGGTTGGTCTCCTGCCAATGACCCTCACCGACCAGCAACAACCTCCGCGACATTTCCACTTGCTTGCATCATGTACGATCTTCCTTCACCGCTCACAGGCATTGTTGTGAGTAGCGGAGTTGCTGGAGTTACTTCTGAGGTGGACTATACAGAGGACCCAAGGATGTCGCGGATTTCTAAGCCTAGTATCACTAGATATAGTTTGTTTCTCGTGTTTTTGGTCGGACTTCCTTCCAGACTCACGCTGCCAGACCCGGCTCAAAATCTAATTCACAACGCGTCGGCTGTGCCCAAATCGCTCATCTTGCGTGCGCGGAGGTGCACATAAAGCTACTTCAAAAAACATTTTCACCAACAGTAAGGTGCTCTGCTTCCTAGTGGAAACCTGACAGCAAACCCTATTAGAACCCAGGTTGAAGTTGTTCCGGTCCTCCGAAAGCTACTCAGGTAGCGCCTCCCGCACAGTAGACCGAGGATGGAAGGGAGGGTATGCGTGACGACGTGAAATTGTCGTAAATTTCACCTCGATCATCTCCCAACCCGACTTTAGCCCTCCGTAATCCCCAAGGAAGCAAGAAGCTGATGTAACGAAAACAGTCTCGAATCAATAGCAAATGAACATATCAACAAAAACAATCAGAGAAGCTGCTTATACAGAGGGCGAGCTGGAAGAATGAAGATGGGGGAACTAGAGAGAAAGCTGGTACAAGCAATTGCTACATGATCGGTTCTTCCTACAGAATGTCCCTTCATTATCGGCCACCTGAGTCATCCGCGACCGCCCATCATTCCTTCCTGTTCACGGCATGAGATGGTAGGTGGTGGCTACGTAGATAGCTCAAGTCTTCCTCCACACCATTTTCGATCCAATGATCCAGAGGACAAGCCAATGAGGGAGCCAGTGGAGGAATGCGAAAAGACCCGAGTTGCTCCCAAGTGACATATATGTCGGAGGGTTGGGACTCAGCACCTTTGCAACCACACGTCGTGCAAATTCATCAGTAAGCATGCTCCCTTCGCCTTGACTGCTATGCATGCGTTCGTACACCCGATCGAAGTAAGGCTTGTAGATGGACGTGGGTGATAATTCAAGGGTGGCCGCCTGGTTGGTACTGATATTTGACCGAATGCCGCCTGGTGCTACTAGCATCACTTTAACGCCGAATGGTTTACATTCCATGGCCAGAGCATCACTGAGCGCGTGAACGGCCGCCTTAGCTGCGCAGTATAATCCATTCCATGCAGTAGAGCTATGAAGACGGGGTCAGTTGAAGGATGGTATTATAGCACCGTGCTCACATGTTTCCCGCAATTGACCCAATATTGACGATAAGCCCTTGCTTGCGTTCCACCATGGAGGGTGCGACTGCCTGTGCAACCCGCAAAACCGAGAACGTGTTGGTCTCAAAAGCCTTTCTAGCCTGATCTAAAGATACATCGAGCAATGGCCCTGCAAGAAAACGAACATGATAATTGTTTCAGGGTGGCTTGAAAGGTTTTAACGAACCGATGGCTATGGCACCAGCATTATTCACAACGATGTCGATTTTTCCCTGCTCTTCCAGAATGGACTGTACGACGAGTTTGACATCTTCATCGCTGGTCACATCCATGGCGCGCTTTTCCACGGAATGCTTGAAGCCGTCCATTGTCTCCAGTCTACGAGATGTGGCATACACAGTGCATCCTTGCTCCGCAAAACGTTCACATCTGTGATCATAAGTTGAAATAGCTTGAAGGGAGATCATTGAAGACAGCGAACTTACAAATGGAAGCCAATCCCGCCTGTTGAACAGCCAGTTACTAGAACGACTTTTCGCGACATGAGTGTTAGGTGAGGCAGGGCGATAGCATGATTGCTTCCTATAGCTTATGGATACACCTAATTTAGTACATGTAATGAGAACTCGAAGTTAGGCGGCTAATACTTTGAGCCTCCCTATTACATAACCACTTACATCACAACATCAGTGACATAACTTGGCGCCTATACAATCTTCACGCTGGATACGTCGTAGGTGGTATCTCTGCCAACGCCGACCATAGCCCAACAACATCCAGATCTCGTGCAGGAGTGAAGTTCAGCCGGGGCCAGCGCCTTATTAATAAGCACGATCGACGGGTCAACGTCTGGTGGTGATGTGTAGCGTGGAGGCTCTGGTATTGGGAGGTCCTGCAGTGTGCGACCATATCGCGTGCTTCACGAACCAACGCGTCTATCAGTCGATAATAGGGTAGGCATATATTCGAGGATTGACGAACGCGGCGAACGTTGTCAATTGCCGCTACTCAGGTCTACGATTTAAACAGCACGTACTAATATGCACACTTCGCTCGTCATCAACTCTACTTCTCCGTGAATTGCATAACCTCAACGCAACGCCTCCGAGTCCTTGTCGAGCCTTACGATGCGATTGGTCTCCTGCCGACGACCCTCAACAATCTCCGCGACATTTTCACTTCCTGTGCCCAAATCGTCACGTAGGTGCACGTAGAGCTACTTCAAAAAAAATTCTCACCAACAGTAAGGACAGCAAAACCTATTGAGCCGTCCTATTAGAACTCAAATTGGTTGTTCCGGTCCTCCGAAAGCTACTCAGGCAGCGCCTCCCGCACAGTTGACGAAGGATGAAGGGGAGGGCATGTGTGATGACGTGAAATTTCACCTCGATCATCTCCCAACCCAACTTTAGCACTGCTTCGATCAGCCCTCTGTGATCCCCAGGGGAGATTTTCGACGAAACCAGTCTCGAATTAACAACAAACAAACATGCCAACAAAAACAATCAGAGAAGCTGCTTATACAGAGGACGAGCTGGAAGAAAGAAGATAGGGGAAATAGAGAGAAAGCACAGACTAGCAATTGTCACATGATCGGTTCTTCCTACAGAACGTCCCTTCATTACTAGTCACCTGAGTCGTCCCCATCATTCCTTCCTGTCCATGGCATGAGGTGTTGGGTGGTGGCTACGTAGATAGTTCAGGTCTTCCTCCACACCGTGTTCGATCCAACGATCCAGAGGACAAGCCAATGAGGGAGCCAGTGGAGGAATGCGACAATACGCGAGTTGCTCCCAAGTGACATATAAGTTGGAGGGTTGGGACTCAGCACCTTTGCAACCACATGCCGCGCAAATTCATCAGTAGGCATGCTCCCTTTGGCTTGACTGGCATGCACGCTTTCGTACACCCGATCGAAGTAAGGTTTGTAGATGGACGTGGGGGATAATTCAAGGGTGGCCGCCTGGTTGGTACTGATATTTGACCGAATGCCGCCTGGTGCTACTAGCATCACTTTAACGCCGAAGGGTTTACATTCCATCGCCAGAGTATCACTGAGCGCGTGAACTGCCGCCTTAGATGCGCAGTATAATCCAACCCATGGGCCAGGGCTAGTATGAAGACGGGGTTAGCTGAAAGATGGCATCATAGCACCGTACTCACATGTTTCCTGCAATTGACCCAATATTGACGATAAGTCCTTGCTTGCGTTCCACCATGGAGGGTGCGACTGCCTGTGCAACTCGCAAAACCGAGAACGTGTTGGTCTCAAAAGCCTTTCTAGCCTGATCTAAAGATACATCGAGCAATGGCCCTGCAAGAAAACGAACATGACAATCGTTTCACAGTAGCTTGAAAGGTTTTAACGAACCGATGGCTAGAGCACCAGCATTATTCACAACGATGTCGATTTTTCCCTGCTCTTCCAGAATGGATTGTACGACGAGTTTCACATTGTCATCGCGGGTCACATCCATGGCACGCTTTTCTACTGAATGCTTGAAGCCGTCCATTGTCTCCAGCCTACGAGATGTGGCATACACAGTGCATCCCTGCTCCGCAAATCGCTCACATCTGTTATCATAAGTTGAAGCAGCTTGAAGGGAGATCGTTGAAGACAGCAGACTTACAAATGGAAGCCAATCCCGCCTTTTGAACAGCCAGTTACTAGAACGACTTTTTGCGACATGACATCAGTGATGTGAACCGGTGAACAGATGCAGAAAGTTGTTTAAACTTAAAGCAATATATTGTAGAGCATCGCAACAATCTTCGCTTTGACATGGGAATATTTGGCATTGTCGAGGAATGACGTTACAAGCACACCAGTCTGACCTTTGTCGTTTAGATGGACTTAAGAAAAAATGAACATGTTCATGAAATTAAATGCAGACCGATGCTGCGAGGGTCAAGGAAGGACTCCGGTTGCAAATTCCTCGCAGTATACATAGGCAGTGTTGTTATTAACCCGGGTTATAACTGAATAGGTTATAACTGGTGCGTCTTGATTTGAATTAACCGCGAAATAGCTGGGGTTAATGGGGTTAAAAACAGTTAATTACTTCAAAGTGCTAGCTACTCTGAGTCGTCAATAACGATTGAACTCGATGGACTATTTCCCATGCCTGGTGACTCCCCTGGGACATTCCTACTAGTACTTTTTTCATCCTCGGGCAGGCGTGACATTAGCTCGTAGAATAAAGCCTCACTCTCCATGTTTTTCACACCCTGGAACCAAAACTCGTCCCATCCAACCTCAACAGACCAATTGAACATGTCGCGGATGCGAAACATTCTCTTCTGACTGAAGAAGCAACGAATTTGTCACTGCCTGCTACTTTCCAAATCCGAAATGCCTGAGATGTCATCCTCAACCTCAACTACTTGTCCTAACCCCGATATGTATTCCTTTTGCCATGATTTCGACCTTTCCGGCAATATAAGGGACATTATCGCATGCTGTTTGAGTCCGTTATACGGTATACATTAATCATTTATGTTACATGGCATCAATTGACAAAAACTCACCTTCCTGCGTCAAAATTGTGAAAGTTCTGACAGCCTGTTGATCAGCATTTGCGAGATCTTTAGCCTTCACATTGACACAATATTTACAGCGTGCTTGCCAGTGCACTTTGTCAACCTTCGCAGTCCCCTGATGAAAATGATCCCACAGCCAGGACTTCTCCCTACCCATCGGAGCGGCTTGGAGAGGTAATACAGTCCCAGGACGCTGGCACAGAAAGAATCGGAGAGATTGATGATAACGATTAAAGTTTGGTGACCCCCAATTAACCCAATTAACTCCTAGTATTAACCCAATTAACTCCTAGTACATTAACCCTACTAACCCTCCCAAAATCACAGATCCATTTAACTAACCTCTTAACCGGTTATAACCGGGTTATAACTGATTTAACGGGTTAGTAACAACACTGTACATAGGCAGGAATCATCCTATATTTCTCACGGCTACCAATGATATCACGGACTCACCAATTCACTGATGGGATGGAGTGTTGGGTGCCAAGGCAGGACGATAGCATATTCATTTCCTATAGGTCTTTGTAAGTATAGTACATGTAATGAGAAGTCTGTTCCTCCGTACGTATCATTCCAGTATAATTCCGATTTATCTCGGAAGCTCCAATGTGAAATAAACAGCTCAAATATGTAAAATCGTTGATATTAGAGTAGATTTCAGCTCACAAATCCACAAGTTTCATCGGGACGGTTCCCCTGTGCGTATATGCCCATCTGACCAAATGAATATGCACAGATGCCCTGCAAGATGCGCGGGCACAGACACGTAGCCCAAAAAAGGCACTGCAATCGCCCAGCTGAATCGACGACCCAATATAGCTGCGAAAAGGAAAATCAGCCTGCAGTAGAGCATTATATCATTAACCACTCACGTCACAACATCGGTGACATGACATGGCGCCTATACATCCTTCACACTGGATACGTCGTAGGTGGTATCTCTCCTATCCCCGCAAGCGCCGACCGTAGCCCGACAATATCCAGATCTCGTGCAGGAGTGACGTTCAGCGCCTTAAGCACGATCGACGGGTCAACGACTGGTGGTGATGTGTAGGGTGGGGGCTCTGGTATTTGGAGGTCCTGGTATGATATGTTAGCATGTACAACAACAGCGTTTTCCATGAACACGTCGATGTAGCGTCTCACGAATCAGCTAAAGGAATGTGCACTGACGTGACCCACCTCAGACCTTTCCAACCATCCCATAACCCACACCCATGCTTTACGTTCGTGCATCCAGTTATAGTCCACATTTGGATCAAGTGTTCCGCCCCATTTTACAGTAGAAAGCACCGCATCGGGATCGATTACGAGAGAAACGTCTACCAGAAGTCCATGGGAAGGAAAATGAGAGAAGCACAAGTGCGGTGGAAGGGTCGTACGTGAGCATCCTACAGTGAATATGAGTACATTTTCACGCGTGAATAATTGAGAACGAGGAAGAGGAGACAATGGACTTACCGTCCTGCAACACGGAGTTTCCGCCCCACATCGTCATCAGTAATGCAGTCCAGCATCATCACCGTAGCGGGTTCTGGAAGTGGTGGCATCCGTTACCACTTATCCGTATGTCGCTTGATTCCTGTCAGTAGGTCGATTTCCTATGCTGAGTTGGAAACAGGGTGAAAACCAAATTAGGCGTAATATTGTTTGGCAAGACCTTGCGTTTATAACACTCGCAAACAAGGACCAAATTGACAACAAAAATACAGTCATTGAGTCGATGTAGAAAGATACTACACTATCAAAGTCCACATATAAATAACCGTGAGCAAGAGCTGAATACCCTGTCGCGAGCATGTTAATTTTTGCCTCACTCACTCACCCCTCGCCTGCCTCAGCACCCTCCTCGCAAGTTCTACAAACTCTCCCTCCTTCCCAACCAGCGCAGCCTCAACCAGACTCCACGCATCCTCATTTCTATGCTCTTCCACCCATCGCACATACTCCGCCTCCTGCCATCCATGGATTATATGCGGCAGCGGCAGCGGGGACCGTACAAGAATATGGTGCAGCACCACGAGCGGAGGCAGGTTCGCGGCGTGCGTTGGACTTGCAAGTGAAGCTGTGTCGAGGAAGAGGAGGGGTCTATCATAAGCGAGTAAGCGGGTATCAGTTAGTGTGAGGAATAGAACAGACCGCATTGCTCTGAGCATTTTGTACTCTTCCCCAGCTACTTCAAGACCACGCTTGCTTGAAGGCCCAAGGAATGCACCCAGCGCAAATTCGAGCTCCGTCATATCCGTTGTGAGCTGCAGCTTCCCCCCCTCCCCTAACGGTTTCGCGATACTGGAATGGAGCACAAAGATTCGGATGACGTACTTCACAATAGAGAGTACCCTGGTTGTTCTCTTTAGCACGTCAGGTCAATAGCGAGTGCGTGAAGGGCATACCAGGACTGCGTCACATCACTCGAAAAATTAGTAAAGATCTGCGTCTTCACGTAGTTGAGTTTATCAGCGAGATCTTTCATGTACAGGCTTGGCCCTGCCATGCCTGCCATCGGGTCCATGACCTTCTGCAGGTCAACCCTATGAAGCTTCGAGACGATGGAAGCGAGCTCCCTTCGTATTGCCGTCAGGAGCGGGTCAACAATGCTATCGTAAGTGACATGCAATTTCTGTGCAGTGGAGTAACTTCAAGATTTGGTACTCTCTATACTTGGGAAAATCAATACCTTTACACCAGGTCTTACAAGCGAAGCAGCGCTCTCGGTGTGTTCTTCAGCTATCTTCTCCAAATTCGTCCAGCAATAATAAAGGCACGTCGCAACCTGGCCGTTCAAAATTTGTTGTGGAGTCGCCATCGGCCCAAGAAGCGTAACCACTGAGCGATCTGAAGAGATCTGGGTTCAACGCATGAGCTACGTGGTACCTATTCAGAGCCCCAAAAATACTCACTAGACCCTCGGCCCTCATCGTCGCACCATCGAGAGCTGCGCCAACGTTTCTCGCCACCGCAAGCATTAACAAAGGATCAAACCTAGCGGAATCAAGCTCATTCATCACCGCCCGCGCAATTGCAACTCTTCGTTAGCGCCTGGAGGTGCGCGAGAGCCACCAGCGAAAGCCTGGGAAACGGCTTCATTCAAGCGGGTTGTCGAACGAGAGAGGTAAAGAGCCTCAAACGTAGAAAGAGCGCGGAGGACGAGGACAGTTTCTGGTCTAAAAAATTATGTATGGTGTTCTATTTGATGAGCAGGGGAAGACCTACGATTGCTGGGATTGTGTGTAGACTGTGTCGGTATGTACTGCAATTTTGGCGAAGAATTCGTGGAAAAGACGTAAGAGCCTCGGGTAACCAGAGCTAAGAGTCTGTTGAAGGAAGGTCGATCCTAATCATGACACTTCAGTGGTGATGTACATGGCACTAATGACTTAAACAAACCTTTGGCAGCGTCACGAGCATACTTCTCAAGCGAGCGTCCCAGCGAAGTCCAGAACGTCGAACTAGGTTTGTTCTCTAGAACCTTCAAGTACTTATTAGTCATGGATTCGATGCATTGATGTGCAAGGAAGGCACCTCATTACATCATCAAGGAATGATCTTTGGGTTATCGGATCCTTCTTCAATTTCAGGACCTTCTCGAGGGTATACACCTAGGACGACTGGCAGTAAGTAGACACAATGTAGAACAATTTATTAAGTTGCCACCTTGATACAGCATGCAGCCATCTCCTCGATAAGAGACTCAAGGCGGGCCCAAAGCGCAGCTGTCCATTGCGGTGCCGTGATGTTCGTTGGTTCTGTTCGCACACGCGACTTATATAAGAGACCTTGAGAAGAAGGCACGCTTTCTTAAGAACAAGAACATCAGTAAAGGAAGAATAATATCTGTGCGACATACCCTTCGAAATAACTTCCTTGGAAATACGTGAGAGATCAAATGCAGTTCGTATTCGTTCCTCAACGGCGTCACAAAGGTCTCTTGATAGGCCCTGTATGAGCTTCGGGAGTGCACGTAAGTTGTACGCTGTTTGTAACGAGGATGCCAACAGTGATTGATCCTCAACATTGAAGTTTAAGTTAATGGTTTACGCTGGAATGCAGAATAACAAACCAAAGTAGAAAGACCAGTCATGATCATTGATTCCATCTCATGCGTGACCTTGGATTGCGCTTCTTCGATAAATGGTATGTGTGCTGCTGCCGCCTTCACAGATCGGAGGGGGACCAGGGTATCCATTGCTGGGGCAGTCCCATCGTCAGTTTCTGGTGAGTCTTTTCCTGGGGTATCTTCGGTCTCTTCAGGTCCATCCAATAAGGCGCCTTGATACGAATGAACAATTAGGAGCTACTTGCGAAGTAATGTACAAGCGAACCTAGCTCTGCAATTGTCAATGCTGCCTTAGCAATGGTGCGCTCCTTGTCATCTTGCTGATCCGCAGACAAGCCTTCTGAATTGTTAGGTTTTTTCTTTTCAGTAGTGCCCGGCTTGTCAAACGTAGCAAGCTCGGACATCTGAGTTTCCAGACGCCGCGAGAGCACAACGAAACGTGAAATACGTCGCAACGCATCTGAGGCTTGACGAATACGCTGAAGTCTGATGGCGCTCGTTTCCAAAGTTTGGTATGGAACACGAATTTTCTGGCGAAGTCTGATTAGGTCACGTCAAGTTACGACGTAACGACAGGAACTAGCTACGTACTTCTCCAAGGAGGCATCAACGTCGTTCAAGCCACGTCGAACTGAGGTCAGTGATCCAGAGAGGTTATTGACGCCCGCTGCTCGCTGGAGTAGCTCTTCATGGTGGGCGGTAACCTGCAGACATTGCGTCATCAATAGCATCTCAATGTGATGATATATCTTTGTACCAGACTTTTGATTTGCTTGCTCACGTCCTCAATGCTCAAGTCCAGCTTGGATATTGCGACTGATATATCCTCCTTGGCCGATTCTAAAGCTGTACCCGTTCGAGGCTTTGCGTACTGCGTTTGGTGAACTTGTGGATACGGCTCGCCAGCAAGAATGGCGTTTGGCGTAGTCATTAGCATCAAAGTCGGGGATAGTGAATAATGAGTAGTCTAATGATTTAGGGTTAAGTGACACAAGATGTAAGAGGAAAGTACTTACCCGTCATCGAGACATGGATCAAGACGAGCTCGGCACTGGTCCGGAATTTCTTGATTGTCGAATGTCACGTGCAAGAACGCGTGTAAGCTTAGCGCAGATCAAACTTCCCATCAATTACATCCTCAGAATCTTTAAGTTTCAATCGGTGGCGCCCACCGTGACAGCACGCATATCTGACGACTGGTAAAAGGGATTTATGCCACCACTTGACGACTGCCCTTCAAGTTGGATATGTCTGCCGAGGACGACCGGAATTTGTCTAGAATGGCATCCTTAAGGACCTTTGGAGGAGCTAATTCGCTCGTTCGCCTGGCATATTTCAATCGATTGTCTCGGATGTGCTGTACATGCCCGTACAGTTGTCCAGCTCTTTGATCAATGATGCGCTCCACAAGTCAAGCTCCACTCCTTCCGCTGGCGGCTGCAGTGGTTGTCACACTTCTTGAGAACTTTTTTGATGCAGGGCTACCAGGGACTACCTTATACATAACCAGGTTCTGCTAAGCACAGGCTTTGTTCCTTCTCTTTATCTGTCATGTCACTTCTCACCTTGAAGGCATGGCCGTCGATAGTGGCCCTAGTAGCAGGCCGCTGCACTCCAAGGTTGCATTTGGCGCAGATAGTGGCCAATATAACGTGCCCTCTCCTCCTTTGGTTGGGTACATCGTTTCTTTGCTTTACCTTAAACTTGCAAGTTCTGATGGTATGATTGGGTGATATCAGATGAACAATAGTCTTGGCCAGAACCCGTGCTTAGTTACTGCCTACCTCGGGAGCCCCCTGCGCGTGATGGAAGTATGGCTTTTCGTTTTCTCGGCAGGCTTTGATCTTGAATGACTCATTTTTGGCAGGCTATGAGATTGTTGCTATCCCGCGGGTACTCAATATTCAGGTCCCCCGCTCAATGGAGCAAACCCTTGCCAATGCCAATTCAGTAATCTACTCACTGACGAGCGCGTGTGGTGTTTGCCAGGGCCTATTCCTGGTGACGTAAGTTACATCGAGTATGCTCGACTGACGAAAGTACTTATTCCCTCACAGCTGGAGTTCCTGGAAAAACCTATTGCACAACGGCTTTTACACAATTGTCAGTCTGCGAGGTTATCATGTTCTTGAACTTCTTTTACTTGATTTGCAGATATCCAACGACCATTCCGACTGGCACTGCGGTTCCGAATTGGGCTTATTTGGATGTCGTAGTACACGAAGTATCACAACTGTCATACCCTAAATTCCTTGGAAGGTAACCGGTAATATTTTCAATGCTACCGCAGCGCAGCTGGGATGGAGGTCAGCTCACATGCATAACTTTTCAGTGGTGCAAACGCATCACTCACTTTCTTGTAGATTTACCGGAATCTAATGCAACCTTCGCCCACTATCCATTAGCACGACCGCGTCGCTATTCCACTAGCGCACAACACTTCGACTACACCGCTATCCGTGGCTCACCCGCCTCGGCCACGAGTACAGGGTCTTCAACGCCCACTTCGAAGAGCTCGGGACATTGGGGCTACAGCTGGGGGCGTTGTCGGAGGAATTGTCGGAGTTTGGAGCCATCGCAGGTCTTGCAGCATGGTTCTTCATCAGGCGCCGTCGTTTTCGCAGAGGCGTCCTCAGCCGCTTTCAGCCAACCCCAAATGACGCAGCCTCCACGTTTCTATGTATGTTTCCCACGACGTTTGTGAAGCATCCATACTCATGTTGCGCAGGATCCCGCCGACCCGAGCACTTTTCCCGCCGCCATTGTTCTCTACGTTACAAACCACCACATCGTCCTTCAACCAAACTTTTCACAGCAGGTCGCGTCCCGGGCAGTATAATGGTGTTCCGGAGTTCTAAAATAGCTCGCAAAGATGATCTCTGGATGGCCATTCCCTATAGAATTGGACAACACATTATACCATACGACAGATTGGCAGGGAGTTCGGCTGCAAACGGTGTGGGTTTGGTAATGAGCTTTATGTAAGCGGTTTCATTGATGCAGATTTAATTGTACTAGAGGATATCTGACCTAGGATGTTACCGAGAAAAATAAAATACTTAGAACAACTCTATGAATGCGACAAAGGCCGCAGGTTTACTTCGTGAGTGTCTTGCTCTAAGATTAAGATGCTGAAGTGCACGAGGCCTGCTCCACATGCATTGCGCAGGGCTCAGGCTAATTCACAGCCCTACCCTGTTTGTTACAGAGGCCCCCAGCACAACACGGTCGTCGCGGTACTGATCTCGACAGGTTTATATCGCACGCAAGTGAAGCTATGCCATCTATAACTGCAGGGCTTCCTCATCACCGGTCACCTCTTGCTCAAACACCCCGCGGCATGGTGGCGCCTACAGCACGCATGTCTGACGACTGGTAAAAGGGATTTATCCACCACTTGGCGACTACCCTTCAAGTTGGATATGTCTGCCGAGGACGACGGAATTATCTAGTAAATCGAGAATGGTATCAAGGACCTTTGGAGGAACTAATTCGCTTGTCGCCTGGCAGATTTGGACAGTGAACGTGCTGAGCCATGCTGGGTCTGACGGAGACAAGAGTGATGGCAAAGATGACAAGAATCTACTGAGGAGACCAGTACAAGACCAAATAAAATCAACTGCGCAGTTTTCGCTCCTCCAGGCGCCCTCAATCGTCCGTCTTCACGGTTCCCTTCCTACAACAAACCGTCTCGCCTCTCCACGCAGGTTCTCTGCTTTTCCTTCCTCAAAGTCCAAGAAACCTGCGCCTGCATCCTCTATCCCTCCTACAGCGGTGTTGGACCTCAGGGAGGGCAAGGGCGGCCGAAGCTTCCGTTGTTGAGTGCCGGGAATTGGGACCGATGGCTGACAACCGTTCATTAGGCTGTGCGTTGAAGGTTCCAACTGAAAACGAGAGAGAATTGAAGAGGTTTCACAAAATCAAAACAGAAACCGTCAAACCTGAAGCAACGCAATAAACTTTGCAAGTTTCTGCCCCTCGGATAAAATATCAAGACAAGACCGCAGTCCCTTCAAACAACCACTGCCGTTCGAGCCAGGAGAGAGATGACGATTCCAGAAAACCTGGAATATATGGTTGAGAGTGTCGTCCCATAGATTTGGAGCACGCGACAGGTGAACAACCCAGTTTTGAGATGCATACTTGAGAGCGTCGGAAGATGAATTGACTTCGCTCCTGCGCCTCGTTTGCGAAAGCTACAAAGAGATTCATAGCACGGATGATCTTCCTGTCAGGAACTTCTGGTGATACAGAAGTGAATGGTCTCGGGTATCAACGCCAGGAACATTGGAAACATCAAGAAATCCGGTAAGCTTTTGAGCTGCTGGACTACTTTGAAGGTTGGCAGTAAAGCCAATTCTGGGAAAATGATATAGTTGCTGATTGTTTCCAATGTACTCGAGAATTCTTCCATAGTCGCCCATACAGACCCCGCAGGAGTGGATTGCCACGCTTGACCATGAGGCGTCTGGAGCCAATTTCGCCCATCCAGGGTCTGAAGCCAGTTTCGCCTGCCCACGGTCTGAAGCCAGTGTCGCCCACCCGCCGGGGTCTGGAGCCAGTTTCGTTCTTCCTCGGTCTGGAGCCAGTTTCGTCCTCCCCAGTTCTGCAGCCACTCTCGTCCTCTCCCGGTCTGCAGCCAGTTTCGTCCTCCCCAGGACTGCAGCCAGTTTTGCCCTCTCCAGGACTGCAGCCAGTCTCGTCCTCCCTCGGTCTCCAGCCACTCTAGTCCTTCCCAGGTCTTCAGCCAGTTTCCTCCTCTCCAGGTCTGCAGCCACTCTCGTGCACCTTCGGTCTGCAGCCACTCTTGTCCAACCTCGGTCTGCAGCCAATCTCGTCCACCCTCGGTCTGCACCCAGTCTCGTCCTTCCTCTATCTGCAGCCAGTCTCGTCCTCCCTGGATCTGCAGCCACTTTCGTCCTTGATTAGTCTGCAGCCACTCTCGTCCTCCCCAGGTATGCAGCCACTCTCCGCCCTCCCTGGGTCTTCAGCCACTTAGTCCTTCCTCGGTCTTCAGCCACTTTCGTCCTTCCTCGGTATGCAGCCATTCTCGTCCTTCTTTGATCTCCAGCAACTGCTCCTCAGCGCTCTGCAGCAACTCTCGTCCTCTCCAGGTCTCCAGTCTGTTCCGTCCTCTCCTGGTCTTTAACCAGCTTCGTCCTCCCCAGGTCTCCAGCCAGTCTCGTCCTCCCTCGGTCTCCAGCCAGTCTTGTCCTCCCCAGGTCTCCAGCCAGTTTTCTCCTCTCCAGCTCTGCAGCCACTCTCGTCCTCTCTCGGTATGCAGCCAGTTTTCTCCTCTCCAGGTCTGCAGCCACTCTCGTCCTCCTCTCGGCCTGCAGCCAGTCTCGTCCACCATCTGTCTGCAGCCAGTCTCGTCCTTCCTCGGTCTGCACCCAGTCTCGTCCTCCCTCGGTCTGCACCCAGTCTCGTCCTCCCTCGGTCCGCAGCCACTCTCGTCCTCCCTGGGCCCGCACCCAGTCTCGTCCTCCCTTGGTCTGCAGCCAGTCCCGCCCATTCGTGGTCTGCACCCAGGTACACCCGTCCATCGTTTCCAGCCAATATTGTAAATCTGAAGTACGATCTCCCCGAAGCCATAGCATACAGATGAGAACAGACAGTGGCTCTGGTGGACGAACAAGGAAGGATAGCGAAGCTTTTAATCGATGGTGCTCCTCAGGTTGCATAACTTGGCTCTGTTTCCCCAGTTCTGAGAGTGCATCCAAGAGAGCCGTGCTTTCCGTAATCTCCGTCATCAAGCGGAGAGACGAATGTGCGAGTAGGGAGTGGGGTGATGCGATATCGCATACTTGAGGGAGGCCACAGTTTGAGGGGTCAGAAACGTAGTCGCGAACAGATGAGTGATAGATATTCACGGGGAGAGTGCTGTCTGTAGGGATATCCATGACAGACCGTAGCTGTATCAGCGTTGTCTGTATATCCCGGCCCAAACCAGGGCCAAGAAGTGACGAGATTTGCGAGATGGAAAGAGGGTCTGCGAGGGCGGCGACGATGGACAAGTGCATGTAAGCCCGCTTAGGGTTTGCACATGTGGAGAGGATACAATCGTATAACTTATACACCTCCGTTCCTGGCAGCAGCTCGCTCGTTAGCTTGAGCATCAGCTGTAACCGATCGCGGGGATCATCGTCTTCGTTGTCGATAATGAACTTCATCATTGTGGACGCCACGATAAAACGTCTGCCCGCTCGGCTCGCCAGCTTCGCAAGATCATCCTTCGATGGCTGAGGGAAATCGGTATGGCGACTTGCCAGCTCTGCGAAGGAATGCTGCAAGAAAATATAGATGTCCTTGTCAACATCGGCGCCATCGAGCGAGATGATAGCAGCAAACACCCTCCCCAGAAGTTTTGACGGGTATTTCGCACAACAACGGCTGCACCTCCTTGTTCTGAAAGGCTTTGCAGATGTGCGATTCCGAGCGACTCGTGAGTAGAATGTGGGTCACGGGTAGGTCAGGCTCACGAAGGGCCCGTGCAAGGGAAAGGATAAGATCGGTAAGCTCGGGTTCAGACGTGCATTCATCAAGCGCATCGACAACAAACGACAAAGGCGGACATCCGCGCAATCTGAGTCGAAGTTTCCGGAGGGGTTGGACAAAGAGAGCCTCCACCTGGTCACGGAGAGGTGTGTCTGGGTCTAGTAGGGCAGGATTTTTGCGGATCGCTCTGTTCACATCCTTATGGATACTTGGAAAATTGGTAATAAGCTGGTAAGCAAGCGTCGCAAAGAAATATCCAGCTGTGCAGCGTTGTGTGCTTGCGCGAGAAAAAGAATGTTCCCGCTAGCCGCATTTCGACGGTCGTCTCTTCTGTCACTTTTAGACCCCTCATCTTTTCAGCAACTGTAAACGCGACGGCAGACTTTCCGACACCAGCAGTGCCATGCAGCCAAATGAGTTGATTTTTCTTTGGGTCGTCCAGTAATTCGTGGATGTATTTAAGGAGATCAACCCGAGTCCCATCCAAACATTTCGGGTGGGGCTGACGTTCACGGGAGTTATATTGAGCACCCTTGACAGCGACCTGGGCCAGCTTCGTCCAGGTTCCTTCAAGAACTGTCAAAGAGGTTAGAGAGCATGCGAAAGATAAGAAATGGAAGTACTGACATTGATCGTCACTCATTGACGAAAGTTGTGTTATGTGGCGAGATGCAATGAACCAACTGAAAGTACTGGCTGGGTTCGAGGGTGTGTTTAGAAATAATCTGGGCTGTAGTTATCTGGAGGGACGACGTACGAAGATCTGAATTGAAGCTTGTTTGTTGTGACAAGACTTGGGTCGCAGAACGATCAAGCTGTCGATTGATGGAGAGTGCGAAGCGTGACGAAGATGTGATGGATATTTCAATCTACTTCGCTAAAATATCTATGGAAAAATCGCTGGATGGAATGCAGTTGAAGGACAAGTACTAGGAAGGCAAAGAAGTCGAAGCCGTACTGCGTGATCGAAGGGTCCGCATAAGGAATGGTTTCGGGGAGATTTTAGCCAGTGTAGATATTTTGCGAGATTCACAGATTCACCATCATGGAGACGCCTGATTGGCAAACCCCTAATTCACCCCCAAGGATAAGATCGGTAAGCTCGGGTTCGGATGTGCATTCATCAAGGGCATCGATGATAAACGTCAAAGGCGGACACCCGCGCAATATGAGTTGAAGATTTCGGAGAGGTTGGAGAAAGAGAGCCTCCATCTGGTCGCAGAGAGACTTGTCTGGGTTTAATAGAGCGGGATTGTCACGGATAGCTCTATCCACATCCTTCCGGATGCTGGGAAAATCAGTGGCAAGCTGATAGACAAGAGTCACGAAAAAATATCCAGCCATGCAACGTTTGGTGTGCTTGTGCGCGAAAAAGAATGTTCCTCCGAGCCGCTTTTCGACATTAGTCTGCTTTGTCACTTTTAGACCTCTCATCCTCTCAGCTACAGTAAACGCAACGGCAGACTTTCCGACGCCTGCCGTGCCATGCAGCCAAATAAGTCGATTCTTCTCTGGGTCGTCTAGCAATTCGTATATATAAGTGAGGAGATCCACCCGGGTCCCTTCCAAACATTTCGGGTGGGGCTGACGTTCTCGGGAATTGTATTCAGCACCGTTGACAGCAACTTGGGATGGCCTCGCCCAAGTTCCTTCAAACGATGGAAGAACTGTCAAAAAGGTCAGAAACCGAGAGAGGGACAAGATCGAGAAAAACCGACATTGTTCCTCACTCATTCACGAAGGTCATGATATGTGTGATGGAATGGACAAATTGAAAGTACTAGCTGGGTGCGGTTAGGAATCATCTGGGAGATATTTATCTGGGACGAGTACTGGTACTTGTCTGATTGCAGAAGCTGCTGTGCATGCTGTACTACTAACTATTACGTCTTCAGATGAGACTCGGAGATATTATCGCGGAGATTAATTATGTGAGCTCAGGTAAGCCAACGGAGGCCAACGGGCAAGTATAGAAGGCTGTGATGAATCTGATGATAGAACTAACAAATCAACTAGTAGCCCAAGACAAATCACATTGATGAGCGCGCGACAATTTTTTTTGTGCGCCTGCTGTGTTTCTTGCTTGGCAGCATCATGGGCTATGAGACAAACATGTTGATTGTCCCGGATCTGATGTACATGCTGTGCAGTTGTCCAGCTCTTTGATCAGTGATGGCACAACGAGTCAAGCCCCGCTGCTTCCACTGGCGACTGCACAGTGGTTGTTACGGAGAACTTTTTGATGCAGAGCTACCAGGGACTACCTAACAGTATATAACTGGCAGGGTCTGCTAGGCACCGGCTTTGTTCCTTCTCTCTTTTATCCGTCATGTCGCTACTCAACTTGAAGGTATGGCCGTCGATAGTGGCCTTGGTGGCAGCCACTGCACCCCAAGGTGCATTTGCGCAGATAGTGGCAAATATAACGTGCCTCTCCTCCTTTGGCTGGGTACATCATTTCTTTGCTTTACCTTAAACTTGCAAGTTCTGATGGTATGATTGGGTGATATCAGATGAACAACAGTCTTGGCCAGACCCCTTGCTTAGTTACTGCCTACCTCGGGAGCCCCTGCGCTGGTGGAAGTATGGCTTTTCGTTTCTCGGCAGGCTTTGATCTTGCATGACTCATTTTTGGCAGGCGCTGAGATCGTTGCTATCCCTGCGGGTACTCAATATTCAGGTCCCCCGCTCAGTGGAGCAAACCCTTGCCAATGCAATTCAGTAATCTACTCACTGACGAGCGCGTGTGGTGTTTGCCAGGGCCTCATTCCTGTGACGTAAGTTGCATCAAGTATGCTCGACGGACGAAGTACTTATTCCCTCACAGCTGGAGTTCCTGGAAAACCTATTGCACAACGGCTTTTACACAATCGTCAGTCTGCGAGGTTGTGTTCTTGAACTTCTTTTACTTGATTTGCAGATATCCAATGAACATTCCGACTGGCACTGCAGTTCCGAATTGGGCTTACTTGGATGTCGTAAGTACATGAAACATCACGACTGTCATATCCTAAATTTCTTTGAAGGTAACTAGTAATATTTTCAATGCCACCGCAGCGCAGCTGGATGGAGGTCAGCTCACACGCATAACTTTTCAGTGGTACAAACGCGTCACTCACTTTCTTGTAGATTTGCCGGAATCCAAAGCGACCTCGTCACTATCCATTATTTCGACCGTGATCGTGTCGCCATTGGCTAGCGTCACTTCGACTATATTGATATCCGCTAGCTTACCCGCTTCGACCACGAGCACAGGATCTTCAACGCCTACTTCCAAGAGCTCGGACGTTGGGGCTACAGCTGGGGGTGTTGTCGGAGGAATTGTTGGAGTTGGAGCCATCGCAGGTCTTGCAGCATGGTTCTTCATCAGGCGTCGTCGCTCTCGCAGAGCACCCTTACCCACTTTCAGCCAACCCCAAATGACGCAGCCTCCGCGTTTCTATGTATGTTTCCCACAACGTTTGTGACGCATCATACTCATCATCTTGCGCAGGATCCCGCCGACCCGAGCACTTTCCCGCTGCCATTGTCCTCTACCATACAAACCAACACATCGTCGGTCAACCAAAACTTTTCACAGCAGTCGCGTCCTGGGCAGTATAATGGTGTTCCGGAGGTCTAAAATAGCCCGTAAAGTTGATCTTTTGATGCTACTCCCTCATAGAATTGGACAACACATTATACCATACGACAGATTGGCAGGGAGTTCGGCTGCAGACGACGTGGGTTTGTAATGAGCCTTATGCAGCGGTTCCACTGATGCAGATGAAATGTACTAGAGGATACCTGACCTGGGATTTTACCGGGCAAAATAGATACTTAGAACGACTCTGTAAATGCGACGAAGGCTGCTTCGTGAGTGTCTTTCTCTAAAATTAAAATGCAGAATTGCATGAAGCCTGCTCCACATGCACGGTGCATACCTCAGGCTAATTCACAGCACCTCCCACCCCATTTGTCGCCTGCACGACCACCGTGTACCGTATCTATGACCATCTGTTACAGTGGCCCCAGAATGTTCACCGCATCAGATGCATATATAAGCATCTTCGAGTTGGCATCAACTGAGTTGTGTGAGGTGGTGTTATCACAGGCGTTAAACTTCGCCTGCCAGCGCCCAACCGATTTTGGCCCTTTTCACCTAACTTGACTTTCCAAGTCTATCAATCCTGCGCCGTAAAAGCAGCGCAACACGGTCGTCGTTACCGATCTCGACAAGTTTTATACCGCACGCAAGTGAAGCTGTGTCAGCTCTTCTAATAACCGCAGGGCTTCCCCGTCACCGGTCACCTCATTCAAACACCATTGTGGCTTACAAAACCACATGCATAGTAGATGATACAGCATCAATTTCCCTTCCCAGAGCTCACAGTCCGCCCGTGACTTACATACATACAAAGAAACTATTACACAGCTACATAAATATATCGGATCAGTCCACTAACAAGCGTCAACTATTGGAACCCGTAATATTTAGCAACAGATCATTCACCGCACTTGTCAATCGAATGTCAGAACCACCCTGTCTTAATTGACCGAGAGTCTGCCCTATGGAAGAAATCAAAACCTCGGTGCCAAGGATCGTGCCTTCGTTTAAGCAATCCTTAGTAAAGGCACTAAGGTGCTCGATGGTCTCCTTTAAGATTCCGGGTTGTCGAACAGCCAGAGAATGCCAAGCTTTTTGGACAAGCATTCGGCAAGAATTGGCGTCCGGGAGGTCAAGTGGATGGTCAGATAATTCTTGCATGACTTGCAGATTTGCAATGATGTAGAGCGCAAGGTGTTCGGATGACAGAGGATCAGCACCGGGGTAAGGGAAAGTGTTGGCGATATGAAGATGGCTGCTATGATGTTCGTGCCCGAATATGTGAGCCTTCCACGCTTCACTTTTGGCACAAGAATACAAGATTTTCAGACAAAGCAGGTGTTGCCGTGGTGAGTCGCTGTTGGTGAGAGTGGAATGAAGAGCGGCGGAAAAATCTGGAAACAGATGGGCCGGCATATAAATGTCACTAAAGACGATTTTCCTGCAGGTATAAGCAGCACCGAGAGCGGCATGTCGAAGGGCGGGCTGCTGTTCTGAAGCTAGGGAAGACACTATAACTTCCACCAGCGCTGGGGCCCTGGCTGAGTTGAACTTGACATGAAATAACCGGCTCAGTGCCATCATAGCATCAGTGACAGCGATGTGATCAGAATTGTGATAATGGATGATGTAGTCGATGAGCCAACCGCAATTAGCGGGCTCTTGAATCGATAACCGAGATGGCCCCTGCTGCCACGCTGATCCTGTATCGCTCTGGTTGATGTGACCATCACCGGCCACGATGACGGTGAAGTGTAGTATGGTACGAGCGTCGTTCCAAATTGCGTCCTGATCATCTTGGTTCTGACTGCTGGTCAGAACCAAGGTTTTGCATGCTTCGAGTCCCCACTCCGCGACACCGCGTTGTTGTGCGATTTGACGGTACTCTTCTAATTCAAGGACCACACCTAATGGTTCTAGCAGTCTCCGCACGATTGCGGACTGTTCAGGAGACTCTTGTTTCATCATATGCTCTAGCAAGATGTCAAGTGCAGCGGTGGAGCTTTGTATCACGGGTTGTTAGTACATGCATAGACTTGAAAAGAACTGGACGGACCTTTTGGTGACCTTCAAAATCGCATCCCGCGCGGTAAATTGACCAAGGAGCATTCTGCCAGCTATAAAGCAATTGGCGAGAACATTTTTGGAGGAAGTGGGTTTACGAGAATTCTTGCGATGGCATCCAGGGCTCGCTCGTGCCAGAAGGACGAGTAGCGCGAATCGTTGAGGCGATGAAGGAGTGGATGTGACATCCAGGAAAGAAAAGCGTCCGGTATGTTGGGTTGAGAAAGGCGCGCTGGAGAATCCCCATCCAAGACCACCTCGAAAACAAGATAGCAAATGAATGCTATCTCTTGGTCGCTGTGATGTACCCATATGAGCTTGCGGATGTCCTTTTCGCAGACAGCGACCTGGAATGGAGTCTCTTCAGAATTCAGGAAAGACTTTCTCTCTATGTACAGGTGCAAGAACGCCTTTCCGCAAGCGATTGCACGTTCCCGTCTAGGTGGAACTAGCATCAGTTGCTCGTGGTGTGTGTTTTCGAAACAACCGAGAAATGTGTCGAAAAGTTGCAGAAGAAGAGTGGATATGTCAAGCTCGGGTGGCCATTCCACCTCAGGAACAAAGCTCGCCGCAGTTGTGACGATATCGGGGTCGCTGGATGATTCGATGATCCACCTGATACACGGAGCATCTGTTTGCGGTACAGCAGAGACGGAAGGTGTAAGTTGTTGCGAGATAGTGTTCAGGGTGTAAATGATCTTGAATGGGATGTAAAGCACGAAACTTAAACAGACTGTACTGAAATTCCGACGATGTTTTTCCAACGATGGATAGTAGCGGAGGACAGACCGGCCCAAAGCACGAAGGGTGATTGATCCTGGTGTCTGGAAAGGGCAATCTGCAGCCATGAGTGATGCCAGGATGATCGTTAGATAGAATGTGAAGCCAAGCATTGTGGATGTGATGATGATGATAGAAATTGTGTGTGACATTGTCCGCATGCTAGCGGACAGTGCGACCCCAAAAAAGGAGGAGAGAGATCTGCAAGAGCGAGGGCAAGAACTGCAACACAGCATCGAAATGCCAAGTCCGAAGACCATCGAGTTTCATCTGCCTTTGTCGGCCCCGATCGTCAACGGTACCACGGCTAGAGCGTTTGAAGTTGCTCAACCATTGCTTCCCTAGCACGGCTCCAAGGGCGGCAAGTAGGCTTGCGCAAAGACTGGCGTAAGTCAACGACTGGACCCAGATTACTGTGGCACTAGGTCCCTGCCACTGCGCGTAGGGTAGACCAGACTGTGAGATAAAGGAGGAGTTGGCAGTCTGGAGCAGCATTCCAAGCAATGCATTCGTAGTGCCCATTGGATCAGGGTTGAGGTTCGCCTGCATGTTTACAATAAACGACGTATTGACGGCTGAAAACAGACCGGCCTGTGATTCAAGGTCAGATGACAGAGCGAGGAGCAAAGAAAAGGTTCTGACGAATATGAGGACGATATCCATGTCTGACTGATACTTTTCAAGAAACTCTCCGTCATAATCCGTAGCTTCCCGTGTGTAGGTGGCCCAGAAGCGGGATTTTGGCGTCTTTCTCGTCGCCCTGGGACTGTGATGGACGGGGGGACTGCATAGTCTCTACGAATGATTTCAAGTTCTGAGGAAGCTTTGGAGGCCTGAAGGATCGAATTTTATTGAGTCGACAAGCAGAACTATTTCGGAGGGTACATACTTTGCGCCATTGCCATTTTCTGGTAATTGGATACCACATTTTGGACTCGGCATCTTGTCACGGTGGCAAGTGAGGCTATAGGTTGACCGTCTTGGTTGGAATGGGGATTATGGGATCATTGCTCTTATAGAAATACCAGAAGCGCTCAGTGTGTGAACGTTAACCAGTTACAACAAAGGGCGGCGGTCAATACTGACTGGAAAGATCCTCATATGAATGAGCTGTGCCATATCAGTCCCGAATAACGGTCGCGGACGCCACTGTGGGACCTTGATGAAAGCGCCCCAAATATCATCAACTGCACATTAACAGTCAGGAATCAGGATGACACGCCTGAGTCACTAGTCGTTGTGCCACAGCCAATGCTAGAGAAGTAAGCTGCGGTGAACATCTTGAACACGAAAAAGGCATCGTGTACCCAAATATTTGAGGGAAACTCTTGCACAGAAGACACCAGGAACAACCGTGACGTTCGTGGATGTCCTTGTTGAAATAAAGATGTGTCACTACCAATTGGCCACTGATGTGCCTGGGTGACTATCTTTGGGGCTCTAAGCGGAGCTGTACGAAGCAATAGAACTGCCTTATACTATCTGTTCTCGCACTGAGATTACATACAGTTACACCGGTAAACAACATCCATCAACAATTAAGCCAAGGGGAACAGGCACTAAAACACCCACTCGGCCACAGGTGGCTCATGTAGTGACCAATGAGACAACATCCTTGACCAGCGATATCACTACATTGTCCGCGGAACCTTGCTCCAAGTGGTACAGTGTCTGCATTACACATGACTTGAATTCGTTGGTGACATCGACAAGCTCCGCATCACGTTTCAGTAGCTGGATTGTGAACTTTGCAAATGGTTCGAGAACTTCATGTATGACGCACTCCGAGATCTCGAGTGGTTTAAGAGAACGAAGGGCGGCGAATGCCCAAGCCTTGTGTACAAGAAGGCCACAAAGATCGTTCGGGATGAGGTTGTTGTGTTCTCCCTTCAGTCGTGCCATAATTGCAATGATGTATAAGGCAAGATGTTCTGTGAGAGGGTAGATTTCGAAGTAACGAAGGTTGTTCGCGATGAATAGGCATGCCTCGAGGTGTCCACCATCATAGAGGTGACGGGACCATAGTTCACTTTGAGTCCACGAGAACAATATGTGCAAATAACGAAGGTTTTGCTTGCCGCACATACTGGAGTGTTCAGAAAGGATACCATCCTCGCCCTGACCAAAGGATAGACTGTCAGCAACAACGCCAGAAAGCGCTGCTGAAAATTGAGTGCAGAGATCTGGGGAGAGAGAATCGGTGTCCAACGAGGCAAGATAGTTCCTTGATGAATACGCAGCGCAAAACGCAGCCTTGCGAAGCCGTGGAGGCTTGTCCGTTGCCATTGCAGAAATCATCGCATTAATATAGGTCGGCATCTTCTCTCTGCATGCAACGTCGATATCATTTCGCTAATCGTGAGGAATGCATCAGTGAGCGCTGACTGATGAGAGATCGAATGATGATGCATGATATAATCGAGGAGCCAGCCGCAACCAACGTTCCTGGTCGTGCGGAGACGAGAAATCTCTTCCTTACAAGCGATTCGATCATCAGTTGGGCCGCTATCACCACTCCCAGCAGTGATCACGCTGAAATGCAGCGCATCGCGAGCGGCCACCCAGGCCTTCTCACGTGCTTCTGGTCTACAGAGTTCCGGATGATGAAGTACTATGTTGACAAGGCTTTGGCATAGTCGAACACCCCAGTCGGACATTCCCAAATCGTACGCCACCTGGCGAAACTGCTCAACTTCTAAAACAACCGCCAAAGGTTGTAGAAGTTTCAGGGCATAAAGAGACGAGCCGGTCGCGTAGCTCTAGATGGATGTCGATACCGATGGCTTGCTGCATGCTCTCGAGGACAGATTACAAGCAGTGTTTTGATCGATGACCTGTACAATCATGGGTTACTTTTCAAGCTCCACATGACGTCAAAAGGTTTCCTTACCCCTTGTTTTGTGCTGGTCAGTTGATTTGGATCAACGGATTGATCCAAAAGCAAACCTGCCCGCCATAAGGCAGTTCGCTAAGACATTCGTCGGAGGTAAGGGCGACACAAGCAGCCTCTCTACTACATCCAACGCACGCCGCCTCCAAAACCTTGCATACTGGTTTGCGCTGAGACAGTGAAGTAGGGGATGAGACATCCACATCAGAAGGGTATTCGGAATTTTCGGGTTTCCAAGCGAAATGGGTATGCTGACGCCAACATCCAGTACTATCTCGAGAATAAGGTCGCAGATGAAAGAGAGTTCGGGGTCATTTTGACGAGTCCACATTAGCCAATGGGCATCATGCAGACGAGAGGAGCTGGTAAGTGCGAATTCTGGATCATGAGTGGCACGCAGAAAGACGGGTCTGGCATCCAATGACCGTCTTTCGATGTAGAGATGCAAGAAGGCCTTTCCACATGCAATCGCACAATCTCGGCCAAAGTCAGAAAGTTTCGGTTGACCATACTGTGTGTTCTCGAAGCAATCCAGGAAAGTGTCTCGCAGCCTGAGCAAGGCGCAAGATACATCCAAATCTGGTGGCCACTCGACCTCAGGAACCAGCTGGCAGCAGTGGTAATCACATTTGGGTCATCGGAGGTCTCAAGCAACCATCGGATACAAGGGGCATCCGTATTTTCGATGGCGTATTGTGAAGAAAGCCGGCGAGAAATGCATGATGCGAATGAGTGGAGTAAAGTTATTGTGATATAAGGGATATAGCTGACGAAGCGCAAGAGTGATGAAAAGATGGTCTGATTTCCCTTCTGAAGAAGGTTGTGGAAGCGGACAACGCACTGACCGATGCTGCGAAGTCGATTAGATGCCGGTGTTTGGAATGGACACACATCAGATATCAATGCGGCAACAACAATTAGCGCATAGAAAACGGCCCCAAATGTCGTTGTGCCAATGACAATGCAGGCGACAATGTGTTTGTTCTGTCCATAGATTTGCACCGAGCGCAACCCCAAACAACAGCAAGGACAACTGCAACAGGACGGGGAGACCTTCCAGAACAGCGTTGAAATGCCAGGCATATAAAGCATCAAGCTTCCGTTGCCGTTGCCTTCCACGACCATCAAACCGTTCCGTGACCAAAGTGTTTGAAATGGTTGAGCCATTGCTTGCCCAGCATTGCTCCAAGTGCTGCTAGAAGGCTCGCGGATAGACTTGCATATATGAGCGACTGAACCCATATTTCGGTGGAGCTAGGACCAGTCCAGGGGTGACGTGTCGAAATAGTCGCCCGGAAATGTTGAATTGTCGAATATGTGAATCAGCTTCTTGATAAGCATGTTGGTCTCTGTGGTCGGATCGGGAGCTAAGTTTTGTGCATATTGACAATGAAGGATGTGGTAACAGCGGAAAAAAGACCAGCCTATAACAATAGGTATGCGGACCGAGTGAATGAATAAGAAAAGAGGTGATGCTAAGGTAAAAGACGCACGAATATTAGAACGATATCCATGTCGCTTTTGTACTTATCGAGAATTTGACCATCATGCTCAGCTGCTTCATGCATGTACGTCGCCCAAAAACGACTTTTCGTCTCTGGACTGGCCCATTGTGATCTAACAGGCTCGCGTGGATTCTCATCAGCACGGTTGGGGTAACGTTGACCTTATGTACCAATGAAGATCAGCAATCAAATGTGTGACAACTAAGTTAGAAACATACTGACACTAGCATGAGCGCACCGTCTGGGTCAGAAACTAAACCTTTTTTTTGGTAGACTTTATATATGGAAATCATTCACTCACCAATCGTAGTACCCTGCAAGCTGGATATCTATAGAACATGCTGTGGATAAACTCGAAGGCAGTACCAGTGTTACGTTATTCACTGTTCCGCTTACTAATACCTTTATCAGAGGTCGAACCTCCAAGTACTCCACAAGATCAAGTACTGTGGTGCACACTCCACGGCCACCAATATGATGTCATACTCGTGATGCACCTTAATAGCTGCGAGTATGCTGCGGAGCTGCACGCCCCTTGCCTTGCAATCACTTCGCGCTTTTCACCAATGTCCTACCCTTATTACCAGTCAACTCTAAATGGATGGGGAAGCAACCAAGTAAGTCGACTGCCTGAGCACTGGGGATCCTATCGACCAGAGAGAACAGTTACAATTTGGCCGTCCTCCCCCGATTCAGTTTCAACCACAGCCTTCATGTAAGTAGCTACGGCGTGTACCGATATCTTTTTCGTAGGAACTCACTGGTCGAGCGTAGGGGGTGGATAATGATTATTTCAGAGCCCACGCACCACATATAGACCCGTAAGAGCAACCACATCTCGCTCCATAGCATGGTCATTTACACTGTGTCTCAGTACGATCTTCAATCAGGTCTATGGCAGAATGTTTAATGCAGATGTGGCCCCCGTGGGTGTAGGTATCAATGAGGCTCGTGTATGGCACCGACGGGGATATGGTGGTCTTGTAAGGCATATTTTCTATCGAGTCCGGTAACATTGAACGAGATAAATGCATCACTAGTGTGCGATTAGTGCGTTGTCTCCTCAGGAAATTGGATATGCCTCGGCCTACGAAGCATACCGGTTCTGGATCCATAATATCGCGCTCTATGAGCCTTTCGGCGCAGAAATTGAGCGCCAGAAAGAAGCATTCACAGGACTTGCCATTGCAGAAGGTACCAACTCTAGCTACTATTTACTTCCTCGCGACTCACAATATTTGACATTCAGCCATCAAGATGTATATGATCTCAAACCCGGCTGATACGGACTATTATATACCAGCGTGCGAAGCTGCTGCAGCGACTGCATTGCATATATTCGACGAAGTTAGTATTCGTATATTTGATCATCTGGACAGCTATTCTATGGGCTGTTGACTCATCGCACCAATACTAATGCAATGCTATCATAGAATTCGTCGGGTTCCTCCAGAGGTGATATAGGTGCTGGGATGGGGTACGATACCGGAATGGACGTTGGCGCATATGATTCAGGATTCGGAACGCCCGGGATGGACAGGTTCTGGCATGGCTGGCGTGATTGACCCACATGCCATTGACTATGATGCACCATATTTACGCCAGAAGACTGGGAGACACAGGCGGCTCTCGATGTCAGCCCCACATAGCGCTGCAGGAGCATATAGCCCTAGAGCGAGATCGGTTATGGGTGGGATTGGGAGCTCGCCTTACTTGGGCACTGCACCTAGCATGGGCATGGGGGCGAACCCTACAATTTATGGTGGTGGGAGCCCCCTGGTGGGCGGAAATGGAATGGGAATTACAGGAACGCATGGAGGTGTTTACCCTGCTTATGGTGCTGGGTCCTCTGTGTATGGAGGAGCATCTCCGGTACATGCGCCACCCATTTACGGCGCGTCTTCGCCTTACACCGGCACCCCCAAACATCACAACGGTGTCCGCCTATCCAGGCACGACGACTGTCATCCAGTTGCCCCGAAGACGCCACAGGTCATCTAGCACACACTATAACAGGCGTGCGCGGAGTGCCGAGCCCGGTATGATTGCATACACTGACGCGATGGGTGGTCCTACCTCCAACCATGCTATGGCAGTAGGAGGACTGACACGAGGTGCAGTGGGCGGTTTCACAAGAGGAGCTATGGGAGGCGCCTCAATCGGTGCGTCTAGTCCTATGGGGGGCGGTGTGGGTGGTTTCTATGGTGGTCCTAACAAGGGCTACGGTTACCCGGGACACAAAAGCATATATCGATACTAACGCGCTTCAGACTGTGATATGTTACCTTTAACATTCTCAATAGTGTATATATACTTAGGAATCAATGTATCCCGACACATGGCACTTAACCGCAATACGTATCTGGTTTTCGTTCATTTACGAAAGTACACATCGTCCGACCAACTGGACCACTTCTCGGCGGCTTCGAGCAATAATTCCCCCTTCTGTCTTGCAGATTCCAAGGCGACCCTATGCAGAGGGAGGCGCACCGGGGGTTCATCCAAACGAGACAAGTTATAGACCATTTCTGCAAACTTGGCCGGATCGCCGTCAAAGTGCGTCTGCTCGATACCAGGGTAGAGAGCTCGGTACGTGCGCGTAGGGAGGGATGCATTGGATGCATAAGCAGGGTGAACAGGTTCTGTCACACAGTTTTGGATTACCGATGTACGGAACAGGCCAGGCTCAACGAGAGTGATCTTTGTCGAAATGAATTGCTTTCCAATACCGGAAAATACAAGCGACCTACTTTGATGTTCCACTCTGGGTCAAGTTCGCTGATATATCCTTCCGATAAACACTCCAAAGCTAATGAGGCCCAGTCGAACTTCAAAACCACAAAATGAAATCAAGAGCCTACTTACCAGCTTTACTATCATTCGAATGTCAGCCTACAAGGTAAACTGTGCAGAATATGCGAACTCACGCCGAAGCATAATGTACAGTTCCGGGCTGTGGAATAATGGCTGTCCGGGAAGAAACAGTTTAATAATCGCCCGCCTACTGGACGATTCACGTCCCTGAAGCATCGTATGGCTTCACGCATGACATTTTCTGCACCCCAGAGCAGCACATCGAACATCTCTCGTGCTGCCTTGTGAGACATGCCTTCGGCTTCTGATACAACACAGTATCCTGCATTATTCAGCACGACGTCGATGCGATTAAAGTGCGAGATGGCCTCATTGAATGCCGCGGCAATCGAGGGTGTATCTGTTACATCGAGCAGGAAAGTAACGAGGCGGGAGGAGGGATATTAGCAGTGAGGTCTTCCAACATCGAGGGCTTGCGCAGAGCGGCAAGTACGTTGTCTCCTTTGCTCAAAGCATATTCAGCAACCTCTCGCCCTAGACCAGTCGATGCGCCGGTGACTGAATGCAGAGAAATTTGTTAGCTTCGTTTCCTAGTTAGCAGTAGAAACAAATTAACTAAACCAAACTTTCGGGGAGGTCATTGTTGAGTATTGTCTGACGGCGTATCCCCAAGTTCTGCTTGGGATCAATCTGCGGAACATGGATATGTGGACACTCACGGTGATCACAAAAGCTGAGCCTTATGAAGAAGGGATAAACTGGCTATCACTGATAGAGCTGATAGAGCTCTAGTGGATATCGGTCACGACGTCAACCATGAGAATATCAACTTCAGGTGGTAAAATTGGACAAAGGCCCGGATGCTCAATTCTAAAATATCGTTGTCGTGGGCCCGGGCCGCCTGGGACCCGAGGCTCTAGTCTGCTCTAGTGTTGCCGTGAAGCAAACTGAAGCCGAAATTGAATTGGAAATTGGATGCAGTTTGGGTAGACTTTGTTGTGGACGAAACGAAGTGAAGTTACCTCAGTCACTTCACTTCGACGGCAACACTATGGACCCGAGCAGCGCTGACCCTCACTCAAACGATAACGATATTTTAGAATTGAGCTTCCCTCAAGGGCACATGCGAACTCTACATGTCGGAAATTAGCGCATTGAAGAAGTTTGCACAATTATGCTCGCCCCTGACTATTTTCCTCGTCAAGATATACATCATCTGACCAACTACCGTAATCTTCGACAGCTTGTAACAACTTCTGGCCTTTGATCTTTGCCGCTTCCAAGGCCGTTCTGTGCAACGGGAGATAAAACGGAGGATCATCTAGTTGCACGAGCCTATACATCTGCAGTGAAAATTTGTAGATGTCTCCGTCTGAAAAACGCTCAGCTCCTGGATACATGCTGCGTAACTGTCTAGAAGGCAAATTTGGATCAGAGTACGCAGGATGGATTGGCACGAGAGTATTGGTCCAGGGTGCGGCAGTACGGAAACGAGCAGGTTGAAGAACAGTGATCTGTAGATGATGAATTCGAGTTTGAGATCAGTATCGTGCGTAGGACTCACCTTAATATTCCATGCTTGATCCAATTCAGTAGCATACCCTTCCGAAAGAGATTCAAGAGCTGTTTGCGATTAATTATTTGAAATCAAAGATAGGTGAACTATATATACCTGCTTTACTATGCAAATGTCAGTTAAAACGATGAGCGAAATGGTGTCACGTACGCTGCGGCATAGTGCGCTACTCCTGGAGCAACTCGCAGGACTGCACGAGATGACATTTGCAAGAGACGCCCCCCACGGGGTTGGTTGAAATCTCTAAACGTTGCCACAGCTTCTTTCGTGACGTTTGCGGCACCCCAAAACAATGTATCGAACAGGAGCTTTGCGTCGTCATCAGGCATTCCTTCCGCTTCACCGATTGTGCATAGTCCCGCATTGTTGAAAACAACGTCGATGCGGCCAAAGGCCTCACGTGCTTTGAGAAAAGCGGTAGTGATATCAGAAGGAACTGTGACGTCCAGAGGCAAGACGAGAAGCCGATTCTTTGAGTACAGATTCGCGAGGTCATCTAGCATAGCAGGTTTCCGCAGAGTCGCAACAACATTGTCTCCTTTTTGGAGCATGACTTCGGTAACTGCTCGACCAAAACCCGAAGACGCTCCAGTCACTAGCAACAACGATTAGCATTTTTAGGCCATCAAGGTATTCCTCGCTTACCAAACCACACCTTTGAATTTGAAGATGCCATAGTGGAAATCAACCGTCTTGAGAAGGAACAGTAGGCCAGCTTGTGATTCTCTGAAGTTGATTACTACTGAACACACTATCAAGGCTTTGACTTAGACTGCGACCAATTTAATCTCGACCCGTGGGTCGTAGGAATGTCAATTCTGGGAATCATGAGGTGGGAATATTCAAAGACCTGGGGCTTGTATGATGGAGGAACGCGCGGGAGTCTGCGGGAGTCCGTGCTGTCATCTGGGAATAATGCTCACCTCAGAAGCCACCAAAGCAGCAAGAGATACATGCGCCATCCATTTACGGCGCGTCTTTGTAGACTCGTGACCAGTCTGATGTACGTCCTTTGAGAGTGGGAAATCTTGAAAGTCGAGTGGCTACGCCACTCGACTTGTCCGTGGTTATATAAGCCAGGCTGGTAATTGTATACACTGACGCGATGGGTGGTCCTACCTCCAACCATGTTAAGGCAGTAGGAGGTCTGGCACGAGGTACGATGGGCGGTTTCGCAAGAGGAGTTATGGGAGGCGCCTCAATCGGCGCGTCTAGTCCTATGGGGGGCGGTGTGGGTGGTTTCTATGGTGGTCCTAACAAGGGCTACGGTTACCCAGGACAAAAAAGCATATATCGATACTAACGCACTTCAGACTGATATGTTACATCCTATAACATTCTCAATAGTGTATATATACTTGGAATCAATGTATCCCGACATATGGCACTTAACTGCAATATCTGGTTTTCGTTCATTTACGAAAGTACACATCGTCCGACCAACTGGACCACTTCTCGGCAGTTTCGAGCAACAATTCCCCCTTCTGTCTTGTAGATTCCAAGGCAACCCTATGCAAAGGGAGGCGCACTGGGGGTTCATCCAAACGAGACAACTTGTAGACCATTTCTGCAAACTTGGCCGGATCGCCGTCAAAATGCGTCTGCTCGATATCAGGGTAGAGAGCTCGGTACGTGCGCGTAGGGAGGGATGCATTGGATGCATAAGCAGGGTGAACAGGTTCTGTCACACAGTTTTGGATTGCCGATGTACGGAACAGACCAGGCTCAACGAGAGTGATCTTTGTCGAGATGAATTACTTTCCAATACCGGAAAATACAAGCGACCTACTTTGATGTTCCACTCTGGGTCAAGTTCGCTGATATACCCTTCTGACAAACACTCCAAAGCTAACGATGCCCAGTTAGACTTCAAAACCACAAAATGAAATTAAGAGCCTGCCTACCAGCTTTACTACCATTCGAATGTCAGTTTACAAGGTAAACTGTGCAGAATATGCGAACTCACGCCGAAGCATAATGTACAGCTCCAGGCTGTGGAATAATGGCTGTCCGGGAAGAAACATTTAATAATCGCCCGCCTACTGGACGATTCACGTCCCTGAAGCATCGTATGGCCTCACGCATGACATTTTCTGCACCCCAGAGCAGCACATCGAACATCTCTCGTGCTGCCTTGTGAGGCATGCCTTCAGCTTCTGATACTATATAGTATCCTGCATTGTTCAGCACGACGTCGATACGATTAAAGTGCGAGATGGCCTCATTGAATGCCGCGGCAATCGAGGGTGTATCTGTTACGTCGAGCAGGAAAGTAACGAGGCGGGAGGAAGGATATCTAGCAGTGAGGTCTTCCAACATCGAGGGCTTGCGCAGAGCGGCAAGTACGTTGTCTCCTTTGCTCAAAGCATATTCAGCAACCTCTCGCCCTAGACCAGTCGATGCGCCGGTGACTGAATGCAGAGAAATTTGTTAGCTTCGTTCCTAGTTAGCAGTAGAAACAAATTAACTAAACCAAACTTTCGGGGAGGTCATTGTTGAGTATTGTCTGACGGCGTATCCCCAAGCTTTGGCCCATTCTGGGCTTGGGATTAATCTGCGGAAGATGGATATCATAGTAGATACTCACGGTGATAACAAAAACTGAGCCTTATGAAGAAGGGATAAACTGGCTATCACTGATAGAGCTCTAGTGGATATCGGTCACGACGTCAACCACGATGTAAGGAACGCCCCTGCGCTAGCTACGGAATTCCATTTGTCACGGTACTGTAGAGATACACACTTTTAGAGTCTTGTCAGATACGCACATTTTGCAAATTTAACTTGAACTTACTTTCGCAACTTATGTCGAGAAATTTACGGTGGCGCTCAGCCAAAAGGCCACGCGATGGCACGTGACTTCGATCAATTACCTTTTTTAGTCGGGATTCGCTAACCTCGCAGGCTGCGGCCGAGTGACACCAATATTAATCGTGGTTTAACTTGTTTGACCGAGTTGAATCAGTTCGCGACGCCAGTCAAATCATTCGTGACTCAGCTCTTGAGTCATGGGCTTACGCATGCGAGGCCCCTCTTTGTTTAGGTATATACGGGGGTTACAGACAAAAGTCGTTCTTCCGTCTCTATTCACTTGCCCTCACAGAGCACTTCTGCTCCATGCACATCTGCACCTCAATTTGAACTACAATAAATCTACAATTAATCATCCTTCATCTATATGACTACTGAAATCAATAACAATGCCAGTACATCGTCACAAGCCCAGTCTTCTGGATCGATTACAGGGTCAGGAGGGCCAGGGAATATGTCCCAGACTGACGCTAATGGACTGGCTGCATCCCAACAAAGTCTGGCGAAGAAATGCTTTGACTACATTGAGGACTACAGATGCTCTCAGATCACCAAACTTGAAGCCAACATCATACTCATCGAAATTATCAGCGCAGAGTGTTTCAACACATCCTCAAAGGTCATCACTGTCGCAGGACCATATATTTCCATGCTCGCTCAAATCGAGAGTGAACTCACTTGAGCTGGAAACAACTCATCCAGGGAATGCAGAGAGCGCTCGGTTGAACCAGCACCTCAACCTGAGAAGACCCCTAATACAGAGATTAGGAGCAGAGAAGGCAGTAATGAGCCAGGAGAACCTGCTCGTAAACGTCCCAAGCTCAACTATTCCTCCATTGCTCACTCGGTTAGAACCAGACAGTACAAACCTCTCTCCGCAAACCTTGAAAGGACCAATGAGATTCTTGCCAACTGGTTGCAAGATCAGAAGGAGGTTCGACGATACCTCATGTACCACAAATATGGCCCAGAATTCCATGAGTCCAGATGGGCTGAAATCTTCGCAGGCAAATATATCAACCTCGACGTTGTCCATACCATCATCTCCTCTTCTTGAACGGTTGACAAGCAGATGGAAACCCTCGGGGAAGTTGAGATCAGGTATGGAGCATCAGAGTCAGCTTCTAAGAAAATTTCCACAGACTCCAATTGGTTTTCGGCATGGAACAAAGCAGCAGATGCCATCAAATTTGCATTCCCTCATTGGGAGGCTGAGCTCAACAGCTACTTCACCTACATTTCCACCTACTTCTCACAAGCCAATCCTTCTGCCCACAGAAGAGTCATATGCTTCGATAAAGCTGTCAGGAACAGAGTCGGCACTTCACACAGACTTGAAGCTCACCGACCATCATGAATTTGAAGACCTTGTCTTCACACATTTCAACTCAGACAGAAGACAGTGGAATGATAATGGAGATTCAAAGCCCAGTGGTAGCTGCACGAGATTCCAACACATCCAATAAATGCGACCCCTGTCACAAGTGGAACAGTGGGGAGTGTTCCCGCAGTGCATCCTCATGCCGCTATGCACACATCTGCTCCTTTGATCAAGATGGACATTTCTGTGGGCGCAAGCACGTTAAAACGAAGCATATCAAAGACACTAAGTCCAAATCAGTCTGAGTCTGAGCTAAAGTGTCCTCGTTACCACTGTGGCCTTATATGGTCACCATTGGACGTTTCATTCAGTCCCACTGCATGTTCTATGGAATATGCTGAACCGGTACCTAATGCCCCAGAACCCCTCTTACACTCAGACTCAGCTTGAACAGTGGCCAGCAGACCAGACCTGTTCAAGATTATCACACCCATCAATGTTGACCATTTTGAAGCACTGTTAGCGGATCACCCTAATCAGTTGTTTGTTAACTCAGTATGCCGAGCACTACGCGAAGGGTTCTGGCCCTGAGCGGAAGTGCCTGGAGACTCTTATCCCTCTGTTAATGACAATTCTATGCGCACTTGCAAAAAGTCAGATGAACAATTGACTTTTATTCAAGAGCAACTTGAGGAAGAAATACGACTCAGTTGAGTTTCAGGAAGTTTTGGACAAAAACTTTTGCTGGGAATGTACAGTGTTCCCGTGCACACTGTGCTGAAGCCCAACACTGACAAGTTACAACTCGTTGTCGACTATACTGCTGGTGATTTTTCCCTCAACTCTATGATTGACTCTGACTCCATCAAAGGTACAAAGCTTGATGGACTGCATTCCCTCAGGGCCTCGCTTCTTGAGTTCTGAAAGGAACATCCACATGATGAACTCGTCATGTGGAAATCAGATGTCTCACAAGCCTTTTGAAGGCTTCCAATGCACCCACTCTGGCAAACCAAACAGATTCTGACTGTTAATGGCCAGTGTCATGTTGATCGAAACAATAACTTCGGTGGACGAGGATCACCCAAGGTATGGATATCATTCATGTCTTTAGTGGCTTGGATCACGATCCATCAGATCCTTGTTGATGCACTCAAAACTTACATGGATGATTCCTTCTCCTTCGAGCTTGCAAAACGGCAACTCTATTATGCTCCATATCAGTGTTATTTTCCTGTGAAGCAAACATGCCTGCTACAACTTTGGGACGATATAGGCTTGCCTCACGACAAACCCAAACAACTGTTTGGTAGCCCATTAACGGTCATAGGATTTGATGTTGATCCTAATGAAATGTCCACGACACTCCCTACTCACAAGAAAAATGAGCTGGTGGTGCATTTGCGCAAATTCACAAGGAAGGGTTACAGATAGTTGCTATGGGAATTCCAACAGCTCACTGGATGGTGCGAGTGGAGTTTTAATGTCTTCCCCCTGCTTAAGCCCGGTCTATCTGCGGTCTATGACAAGATCAGCGAGAAGTCACAGCCTTTTGCACGTCTCTGTCATATCCATGCATTCGGATCTTAGATCAGATCCAGATCTGATCCACCGATCCGATATCTGGTCCATAGATCCAGTCCGCTGATCAGATCCGGTCTACTAGTCCAATCCAGACCACTAATTCGCTATCCAGTCCACAACACGGTTTACCAGTCCACAACTCATTCCCGAGCCCAGAACCTTAACTCAGCGTCTATCTCCTTTTGGGTGTTACCTTCTCCAGTACACCAGCTATCTTCCCTTCCGCTTTGCTTATTGATCTACCCTGTGCATTCATGTCTGAACTTCATTTCCTTTGATCCATTAGACTTACCATTAGACTTTCCACATGCTTCATACATAGCTTTGTTCCATGCTGACTGACCATTCCATTATGCTACCTGCAGTATATAAACTCGTGTACAAACTCTGTAGAACCTCAGTTTGAATATCATCTTAGATTCTGCTCATTCTTGCCTCCGTCCAAACCTGAGTTCTCTCTTGTTCACCTCCGGTCTTAGGATTGATTCCTTTGACTTATCTCTGACTCTACCTTAGGGTAGTCTTTCCCTGTTCCGCTTCTAGTCTCAGACTTCGTCTGGACTAGCCTTTATGCTACTCATCCGATATCCGGAAGTCATCCGGATTGACTCTACAGTACTCGTCCGCTCTTCCAAACACGGTACTTTAGCCTTCCGAAATCAAGGGCAGTACTCAGGTAAGGGGCATAGCGTACAAGCTGAGGCCAAGCCCTTTGGATATGATACCTTTGAGCACATTCTTAACAGTCTCCATGTCAACAACACCATAATCCATGAGTTACATTGGTTGGCAGATCATATAGAATGTTCTCCTGGGCTTTTGTTCTACAAGTCACTTGACTTTAATCCCAGCTCCGAGGATGTCGTGGTTGCATATACCGATGCTTCAGGCATTGGTTTAGGCCTTTGGTTCCCTGATGAAGACTTTGCATGCCAATGTTACCTTCCCGAGAACAGGCCTAAAGACACAATCTTTTTTGCGGAAGCCTTGGCAGTCTGTTCAGTGATTCATGCGATACAGAATATGCCCGAGGTGCCTGACAAAATGTTGATTTACACCGACAACACAAACACGGTGGCAATGTTTAACTCTCTTTGAGCCCATCCTCCTTATAACTCCATCTTGGTCTCGGCTGTGAATGTTCTGCTTGAGCATCATGTTGACCTACGTGTGGAGCACGTGAGTGGCTGTGATAACATTGTGGCTGATGCACTATCTCATTTTAACAACGAGCGTGCCTTGCAATTTGCACCCAATGCGCAGATTTATGACTTTGAGCCCCCTCAGGATGTGCTGGGGGTAGCAAAAATGATCCCACTTTCCCAACAGTCCAGGCAACCCACTCGGGAGGCCTGGTCTGAAGAGCGGCTCTTTCATGAATGCTCTATCGCACTCGGATTTGCTATTGAACCATCCATGTCCTCTGCTTACAACTTGCATCTGAATTCTTATATTTCCTTCTGCCAATTGCACCATCATACAGTCAACCCCACGGAGGACACCTTATCATACTATGTTGTCTGGCTATCACACCATATAGAACCTCGCTCCATCAATAACTACCTCCCAGGAATCGCAAATCGACTTGAATTCATGTTTCCGAATGTGTGTGCAGCACGCCGTTCACCACTCATCACTTGCACCTTGAAAGGGTGCAAGCATCATCTATCAAAGCCAGTTTGGAGGAAGTTGCCGCTGTGCCAGGATGACCTTGTACAAATTATGCATGAAATTGGTGCACACCCACACTATGACGACTCTCTCTTCCTCGCTATGCTCATCACCAGCTTTACAAGCCTACAGCGCTTAGGTGAGCTCATGTGGCCTGATGCTACAAAACTCCAATCTTACAGGAAAGTCTCCCTTCAACACACATTGACCTTTAACACAACCACAGTGTCTTATCTCCTGCCTCACCAAAAGAACAACAGTCTCGGAACCGGATCTACCATCCTGCTAATTGCTGATCCAGCATCTCATATTGACCCATGGCAGCATATGCAGAAATACATCAGCATTTGTGATGCTCAATTCCTACATTACCCAGCCCTTTGGGTGACTAGTACAGGCTGTGTTCCCACACACTGCTGGTTCCTTCGACATCTCCATCATTTCTGTGGGGCAGAGTTTTCAGGACATTCCATGAGGGCAGGTGGTGCCACTGCTCTCACAACAGCGGGGATGTCTTTGGATCTCATTCGCGCCACAGGGCGTTGGTCTTCTGACGAATTTAACAAGTATATTCATCAACATCCTTTCTTGCTACATGCACTCATGCACAGCACAGCACACGCGCCATCTTAGCATCACATCATGTTTTCCTTCGGTCTCTCATTCAACTTGTTGGCATATGTCACTCGATTCATGCAAATGTACTTGTATCACACACTCTCGGACTCACAAATTAATCTCCACACCATTAAAAAAAAACAAGATAAAGACTACCAATCCCAAAAAAAAGAAAAAAGAAAAGAAAAAGGAAAAATAGCCCTTTAGCATTCTGTTCGAGTCTCCATCTCTGGTCTTCAATCTCTCGAGCCTCCATCTCTCATATTAGTTTCTTCTATCTCTTTCCTGAGTCCCCGATTATTCACAGCTCTCACTATTGTATTCTGTGACTCTCTGATTGCAATAAAATGTGACCGAGTCCTCCAAGTATGGAACTGGGGGACTCCGCTTGCCTACAAACATGAGACCTATCCTAAGTGTAGACTGATTAATATTACTAATTAGTAATTAGATGAGGTACCTATTCCTGTTACTTGTTAGTAACACCTACATACCACACCCTATACCAGCAATAATATCAGCACATCGGCACTGACTTGGGGGATTTTTGAGCTCAATATTCCCTACTATATTAGGTAGTGACGTCTGGTGCTGAATAAAGGCTAGAGCAAGTCAGACTCAGTGAGAGTAGAACAAACACTATATTGCAGTACCTAGAGCAAGTCAGACTAATGCTCTGTAAGTACGAGTGTAAATGAACTACAAGATAATAACATACCTCAGCAAGAGTAGAACAAACGCTGAGGGAAAACAAACACAGGTGCATCACTACTAATACCATACGGGGTTGTTATGTAAGCATGTGGCTGAGTGTTGAAGGTGAATCACTGTATAGTACCAGGAAGCAAGAGAAGCAAGAAGTGACAAGATGGGTAGTAGAACTACCAATACACCAATACACCCCCTCACTGAGACACCAGGTGCAGGCCTGTGAGGTGCTTCAAGAACAACGGCCGTGTGAGTGCCTTTGTAAAGATGTCGGCGGTATTACTGTGGGAGGGGAGCCAAGTGAGGACAAACGTGCCCTATGCGATGTGACTGTGAATGAAATGATACCATACATCGATATGCTTCGAACATATGTGGTTTCGTGCTTCTTTGGACAATGCTATAGCGCCAGTGTTGTCCATGTGAATGACTAGAGGCAAGGGAGATGAGATATGAAGGGCAATGAATAACGATTTCAGCCAAAGGCCCTCTTGAATAACATGCATGATGGCCATGTATTCAGCCTCGGTGGACAACAATGCAACAGTGGCCTGTTTCTTCGAGACGTGCGCAATTATGCCACCTGCATAGAACCAGGCATATCCAGATATGGACATACGGTGTCTTGTTACTTAAGGGTCTTATATACGATGCGTATATAGTGACAACACAACTATACAGGATAAGACTTCTTGCCAGTCCTTAAGTACACGGTCTACGACTTTTCTAGTTTTCATGGTAGATAATGTGCTGAGTTCTTGGGAGGAATGTCTTTCAATATTCTCCTTCCTGTTCCTTGGTTAGTTTAAACCTCGTAGTCTCGAAATTCTGAGTGTGGAGTTTGTATGTGTTTTGGCAAGTGTGTGCCTGTGGATTCGTGAAGTGTGTCTTGTGATTCGTGTCTCTTTTCCTGAAAAAGAGAGAGGAAAGTAGTGCTGATGAACTTTAGCTAGGTAGCTGTACTTTGTTATATAGTCAACCCCTGTAAGGTAGTATATAACTTGAATATATGTTTCTTATTCTTAACTTCAAGGCTGCTGAATGGCCTGCACTTAGATCTTACTGGTTCTCACATGGTTTGAGAAAAGAGTTAAAGTGGGAAGCTTAAATTGCATGGGTGAAAATGGGCTCCTTATATACCTTTTGGGAGGCCATCTTACTAAGCATGATTCATCACATAGATTGGTAAGAATGTGCTTACAAACTTGTATTGAGTCAGCTTGTTTACTAATGTACATACAAAATGAAGTGTAGTATTACAAAGAATGAAAAATGAAAAGCATGAGTCATCACATGGATTGGTAAGAATGTGCTTACAAACCAAGTCCTTAGGTGTGCTGAATCAGCCTTATGACAAAGTGGATTACAAATACAGTTGCAAGTTTTACAAAGCATGACGAATCATGACCAAACATGATGAGTCAAGTTGAATCCTTACAAATCAGAGTATTTCCCAGTCACATGACATGATTACTAACATGTTTGGTGGCTTGAGGAAAAGTCTGGTGGCTAAATGTGCCTATAAAAATAGAAAGAGATAGAATCTCATGGAACAAAATAGAAATACATAGAAAAAATAGGAGTGAAGTTTGAAAGTGAAAATACTAGCTAAGAAATGAATGAAAAATGATAAGGTAACTTGGTGATGGGAATCAGTCAGGTGTCTTCTACCTTCCCTGTCACTGCTGTTGTGTATATGTCATGGTATGGATCACATACCATTCATGACAGCGGTCCTCTGGAGAACTAGCCCAGTCAGCATCACAATACCCATGTAATGCTTCATTGACACACTCGCTGCCATAATGCAGTCGAAGATTGATGGTACCAGCAAGATAGTGCAAGAGATGCTTGGCCGCTGCAAAATGAGACAGCGTGGGATTGGCATTATGCTGTGCAAGTGAGTTGACGGTGTAGGAGATGTCGGGCCTGGTGCAAATGGCAAGGTAAAGAAGCTCGCTGACAAGCTTGTGATAGTTGGTGGTAAGATTTGGGATGATGGGATGAGTGTCAGAGGGACGTCCAAAGGGATGATTGGCATTGAGAGGGAGAAGAACGGGATTGCATTCAAGTAGGCCATATTCTTCCAGCAGGTAAGTAATGTACTCTGCTTGGTGCATCCATAGACGACGTGAGGCACGATCACACTCAAACTGGGATGCCAAGAAACTTCTCGACTGGGCTCAGGTCTTTGATTCCAAAGCGTGTGTTGATCTTGGCTTTGACATGCGCAAGAAAATGAGAGGAATTTGAGGTGCCTAAGCTGTTGTCAATGTGCCACCCAATGATGCAGAACATACGGTTTCCAGCATTATTGAGACGGTCAAAAATGAAAACCACATAGTCCACACCACAGCGCGTGAAGCCTAACTCCTCCATTATAGCTTTCACCTCCTCATACCATTCCATCACAGACTGTTTAAGGCCATAAATTGTGTGCAACATCTTCCACACCCCGTAAATTGTGTGCTACATCTTCCACACCATAACCCTCCAATCACCCTCTTCGAAGCCCATTGGTTGTCGCATATAGATCTCTTCCTTCAGCACCCCCCAAAGAAACACATGTGTCACATCGAAGGTGTCAAGGTCCCAATTATTCTTGCAGGCAATAGCGGTGATGATGTGAAGAGAAGCAGTCTTGAGAACAGGTGCAAAAGTCGCTCCATAGTCGATTCCAGGAATTTGGGAGAAGCCTTGAGCTACCAAGCGGGCATTGTGGACAGGACCTCCTTTATTGTCCTCTTTGAATTCAAGAACCCACCGATTTCCAATGGCTTTGTGACCAGCAGGAAGGGTCATCAAGGTGAAGACTTTCATTTCCTCCATGATGCCCAGTTCTCAATGCATCGCCAGCAGCCATTCATCACGATTGGGGCACAGTACAGCCTCTGCGTAAGTAGCTGGGGGTACTCTCATGTCGTAGTCAACACTGGATGGGTCTCATTTGCGGTCACTCCAAATTGCAATGTGGGCATGCTCCTCGATTACCAGGTTGGCAAATGCCTCTGGAACATCAACATTGGGCTTGATCTCTTCCAAACTCTCCATGGTGTCATTCTATGGGTGAGTTGATGGCCTCAGACACCCCTTTAGTGAGTACAGGCAGAGTGACGCACTCTGCTCGTGCCTCCTGCAGCTCCAAAAGTTGTGCCTTTGCAATTGTGACATCCTCCACATATGCCTTCCCACCCTCTGTTGGAACGCGTGTGCGAGTAGACCTACAAGGGATGGCCTGTTGGATGGAAGGTGCAGGACGGGCAGCAGACGGAGGGAGAGACACAGGGAGAGTAACAGAAGGTGCAGTAATGGAAGGAGTAGGGGGAGGTGTGGTTTCCTTGTCATTGGAGTCTTCAGAATCAGAGAATGTGATGGAGGGTAGGTTCTCGTCAAAGATGACATCTTGGGCCACAAAAAATGCACCAGTGTGCCTGTCGCATAGGCAATAACCCTTAGTGCCTTCTGGATATCCCATGAAAATGGCTTCGCGAGAGTGTGGCCCCAGTTTGGACTGAAGTTCAATGGGTATCTGTGCAAAGCAGTGCGAGCTGAAGACTCGGAGATGTGAGAGATCTGGTTGCTTCCCATTGATGATTTCATAGGGGGTTGTACCAGACGGCAATGCCTGTGATTCGCTCCTGTTCCACAGGTAGCAAATGGTGAGTGCTGCCTCGCCCCAAAGATTGGCCGGGAGTTGAGCCGTTTCTAGCAAGGTGAACAAACGGCCTTTGATGGTATGCATGGCCTGCTTGGCCTTCCCATTCTGTTGATGGGCATAGGGCACAGATAGCTGATGCTCAATTCCAGCATCCTGGAGAGCTCTGCTGAATGCCGCATTGACAAATTCACCTCTGTTGTCTGACCTAAATATCTTCACTTTGCGCTCAAGATGGTTTTCCCAGTGATTCTTCACAGTACACCAGGCCTCAAGAGCTTGGTCCTTTGTAGCAAGCAGTTGAAGGTTCAGGAGGTGTGAATGGTTGTCCAGAAAAATGACAAAATGGAGCTTGCTGTGAGGAGTGATGATAGGGAAAGGTCCACATAGGTCAGAGTGGATGATGTCAAGTGGGTGAGCTGCGCATGGTTCTTCAGAAGGGTGAAAAGGCTTCCTTGGGTGTTTTGCAATGATGCAAGGTTCACAGTGTCGTAGAGGTGCATCTTTGTTGACCTGGACACCAGTGGCAATGAGTGGAGCTTGCTTAACAGCTTTACCACCAATGTGCCCCAGCCGGGCATGCCACAGGTCCCAAGTCAGGGCAACGCATGCAAACGTAGCAATCTCAGAGGGAACAGCATAGAGGCTGGTCTCGTCGGTGGAGTAGGGGGTCATAGGGTCAGGAAGGAGCAGAAGGTTCCCCAAGGGGCGATTCCGAAGGCTTAGTCAGCCAGAACGAAGCATATAGCACAGCATACGAGTACATAGACCACACTATACACTAGAGTCACGGTCGAGACACCCAGCACTACTCCATCGTGGTGAACAGAGCGAATTCGATCCAATTCAACTTTGCATTCAGCACTTAGCCTTTGCTTATAGTTTCAGCTCGCAGTCTTGGTTAGCTACCCAAACAGAACTTAGAAAACCCTCGATTCAGAATGACAAACCAATTACAAAAAACCCGCAGCCTATTACGTCGCACCACGTCTTAAAAGGCCTGCACATATTACAAAAAAGAGCTGTGTCCTTCCTATCTTTTTACGTGAAACACTGAATGTCGAATACTAACAGCCTCAGACCCAGAACAAAAACAGGGCAAGCAGTAACTAACGTCCATTTAAAGACGAACTGGTCAATCTGGTCAGAAGGAACATCCACCACTTCCTCCCCACTCGACACACCAGAACCGTCTTCGCATAACACACCAAACCGCTCTAGCACCTCATCACTTAGTAGCCTTGCAGAAAGTGAAGAACAAGACGAACACTTCCCATTCCCGGAACTAGACGTCCCAGAGTTAGACCTCTACCTACCACCAATCAAATTCCAACCAGCACGATGTCGCACAAAGACAGAACCACTCACAGCAGCTTCTGCAATACCTGACTATGAACTAGCCGAATTCTTCGAACTGGCACAAATCAGAGCTATCATGCCCACAGAGACCCCACAGATCTTCCATGGTGATGGTCGTGCATCAGAAAATCCAGTGTCTTAATAACCAAGGGTCTTATATAAATACATGTAAGAATGTAATGACACCACAATTACACTGGATAAGACTTCTTGCCAGTCCTCGATTAACACGGTCTACGACTTTTCTTCTTTCGTGGTAGATAACATGTGAGTTCTTGGGAGGCTCGCTAAACCAATCAGGTTAGATTAACTTAGCTGGAGCTTTATTATCTCTGATTGAAACTATGGGATTGTCTAGGATATACCGTCTAGACACTTGAACTGGTTTCCTGAAGATATGAATAACTGTTGAGAAGCTGGTCTCAAATGTGACTACGTTGACCAAAGCTCGTGTTGGTCAATATACAAATACCTGGTGAGAACACTGGTCTCACAAATAACAATCAAATGACAAATAGAAAAAAAAAACAATGACAAATAACAACAATGACCAAAGCTCGTGTTGGTCAGTATACAAATACCTGGTGAGAACGCTGGTCTCACAAATAACAACGGTGACCAAAGCTCGTGTTGGTCAGTAAACACTACATGGTGAGAACACTGGTCTCACAAAACTGGGTTTCTATCGCGAGAAACTTACGTAATCTCAAGGGAAACACTTTCCCTGCACTTGTCTGGACAGTTCTTACAAAGGAAATGGGCTTTGTAAGCAGCAATTTGTTCAGACTGAAGCTTCTTAGGTGAGAGTTCAATTTGCTCAAGTGGGAGTTCTTGAATGCAACAAGTGGGAGATCTATTTTTTTGGGGGAGAATGGGCTCTCCTTATATACATTTTGTGTGGGAATATTATGTAAGTAAAAAGGTGATGTAATGACTTCAGAATGTGAGAAGAATATTCCAAAAACTGGAGCAGAATGTTCTAGCAGCTGCAAAAGAACATTCCAGAATATTCATGGTGGGATAATGACATCATTCTGAGTCACTCTGAGTCATTATGAGTCATTGGAATGTTCTAGCAAATTCCATGGAACATGACATCATTATGACATCACTATGATATCATATCTTTCAACAAAATACCTGCAGGAGTGTAGGTGAAGTCCTATGACATCATTATGACATCATACCCTGTAGGTACAATTTTATGAAGCATCTGATTAGTCAGAGCATCCTAATAGAAAAGTAAAGTAAAGAAACACTAGAGAAAACAACTCAGAAATAATGGAACAAATAATAGTACACAATATGCGGGCTTTTAGATAGGTTTTTGTTAGGCTTTGAACTTTTCTCTATGGATTTCTCTAGCCAAAGTGAATAAGCCAAAGGAAAGGCAATACCTTAACCTTCATTTTGCTTCTCATATCAACTAGGTCATTATGTGATTCCCATCTCACATATGACTTTTCTTCAAAACATGGTGGATTCATGAATCACTGAGGGAAAACTGAAACTATTGGACCAAGGTTTGATACCAAGGTATGGGTTGACTAGTCTGAGGACTAAGCTAACAGACTTTGTCTTTTTAGGGGGATACCTAGTAGTCATGTCCATGCATGATTCCCAAATCATGCAGGACACCAGCCGACTTCTTAAAGTCCATCAACTGGGCAATGCACCAACCAGCAGTAACAGTTAGCGGAGACAAGCTAGACACATTCGGAGATTACATAGGAACTGGTTCTCAAGTGGAAAGATGGTTCAAGGCCCTTACCTCCATAGACAAAGCCACATGGTCCACGTTTGTAACAGCATTTGAAAAACACTGGCCACCAGTTATGATTGCGGAGAAGACGAAAGCAGAGTATGAGAGAGAGTTATTAGACCATGCGCTACGAGAGGGAGATGTAGGAAAGAAGACGATGCTCTATGACAGAGAATGCTGGACTCACATCGCCTGGGCTGTAAAGGCACTACAGCTCGCTACCAATGCAGGCATAGACCAAGGTACATCAATGATCTGGCAAGTCCGCAGCAAGCTGCCAGACGTAGTGAAGGATCTACTCAAGGACGAAGAGTATAAAGCGTGGGCTGACTTTATGAAGGCAGTAACGGAGCTGAAAGGGAGCAGGCTCGCAGAAAAACAGGAACAACAACTCAAACAAACCCAGGAGCTCAAGGCGCTACACTGCAGACTTAGCCAGAGTCCAACTGCAAACACCACAACAGAACCCAATCACTGCTCTCCAAAGCCAACTTAATAAGTTGACGCTTAGCCCAACAGCATCTCTGAGCAACAGCTCATACTCACGAGTAGCAACAACACCCACCAGCCAAAACCCACAGAACACATGTAGTTCGCCAACCAGCCACATCCCAGCAGCAGTTCATCATTACGGAAGACGTAAAGACAATTGTTAGACAATTTGTCAACGCTATACCCCAGCAGCCAGACAGCCCAAGCGGCAAAGCAGCATACGCGAACCAATTAGCACAATGGAACGCGAAGTGGGGCGAGAGTAAACGTGTCACACACGAGATGGGATATCCACTCAAACCAGGTACAGCAGCCATCAGCTCAGGAGAATGCTTCGGTTGCAGAACTCACGGACACAACGGACGCAACTGTCCCCTACCAGGAGACCATGCAGAAAGGTTATCATGCAAGGAAGCAGCGTGGAGAGCAATCACAAGCAAAGTGTTAGGAGCATTCAACCGCAACTTAACCACGCCAATCTCACTCGTCGTCAATCACACCCCACAATACAATGCTGCATGGATCGAAGAACTCAAGGAACAAGATGAGGGAAAAGCGGAAGGGTCAGCGTAAGGAACAATACTACGCTGACCTGGGATAATGCAAAGACTCACACTACAGAAACGGTCCTCGCGTGTAAGGAGGCAACACGCAAGGATGTAGACCCATCTATATGCCCCGAGTTCCCAGCTACCCCAATAGTTACCTGTGTACCAACACCATTTGACGCAATCGACATCGTTGACTTGTACTCAGTGGGACACACCGAAATAACTAAGGAACAACTGGAAGCGAAGGAGGCAGTACCATTCATCCATCAAATCACACTCGAAGGACCAAAAGGAGAAGCAGTTAGGGTGCGAGCACTGTTTGACGATGGTGCCATGGTAGTGGCCATGTGCACGTCAATATTCAACAAAGTCAAACACTATCTCACCAACTGGGGACCATCGGAAAGGAAGCTGAGAATGGCAAATGGGAGCATTGTTAACGCGGATGCGAAAGTGGTCAGGGACAATAGAGATCGACGGAGTACGAGCAAAGGGAAACTTCGAAGTCTTCAATAGTGGAGGCGGATGGGCATTTCTATTCAGAAAACCCCTACTACAATCATTCAAAGCAGAGCACGACTACAAGTCAGATTCAATCAAGATATTCAACAGCTCCCAATCGATAACCATTTACAACCAAGTAGCACACCCTCGAGCACTACAACAAGCAGAACATGGAATCGGCCTGACCCAAGACGTTAAGCAACAAGAAGCTCGTAACGACATGACAAGACTTATGAGGCACTCATCATACACACCCATGGGACAATGGAAACCGAACATCGCGAGCCCGAAACAACGAGAACAACAGAGACTACACCAGATATGGAAGCAAGTCCAGAAAACAACAGGAGAACGCGATGTAGAGACTCGCTGTGGGTATCACAACCTGGCAGGCACATATAAGAAAAGTGCTCAGCCAGTATAAGTGAGTCTCAGCTCTGCCTAGCTGCTATACTCGCAGAATGCAAGAACGTTTCGACCCTAAAGGGGAAGCAAGGAAAGCAAGGATCCACGGAATGATGCTGAACAACCCTGGTGAATGGCGGTGTGAAAGCGCGAGAAAGCGCGCGCGGGAAAGCGAAGTGCGAAAGTGCGCGGAGCGCGGGAAGGTAGTGCAAGCAGTGCACAGGTGTAAAAGATATATACTGAGACTGATAAGAGGGAAAGCGCGGATCTAGACGGATACTGATAGTGCCACTAGCTATAGACTGATGCTAGGGCCTCAAAACAATGATGGACACATGCATTGCATGGAACTAACTGATGATAGATACTGAGTGGTAGGAAGGTAAGGTGGAATTAGTGGGGTGTAAAACGAACATGAAGTGTATGTAAGTTCTACCTAAGCGCTCTCCCAGGGCTCGGAGCCGAATAGGGAGCGCTCTAAGTATGTAAATGAGGTAAGGTGATGTAAAGTAAGGGTGCATAACGAAATGGGAAGTGTAATATGCTAAATATGGTCAGATAACGAAAAGGGACATACCGAGGGACTGGTTGGACGATGGATGGATGCTCCTGGATGCTGTGCGACATAGTGCGCTTAAGCGCAAGAAAGCGCGCAAGGCGCGCACGCGGGAATACTGCGCGTTGTGCGGGAAAGTGTCGCGCCTATGGCGCATTTCGCGGGAAGTGGTGCACTCTATAGGGAAGTCATAGTGGATGATAGTGTGAGTCGTGCCATGAAGGCCAGTCATCAGAATTCGTAATATGAGCCCATATGAGCCTGCAGAAACGCGAGTCTCTACATCGCTGTTTCTGCAGGCACATATGGGCACATTTCGCACCTTTTCACAACTCATGACAATTGGCCTTCAATGCACAACTTGCACCATCAGCTATATTCGACTTCTATCATGTCTCTAGTTGTTTTACACATAACGCGCAGCATTCCCCCGCGCGCTTAGCGCGTTTCTCTCGCACTTGTCGCCCTACTCCATACGCAACTTCTGCTATGTCTCCAGTCATTTGCACATACAATGCACAGCTCTCCTGCAAAGCGCACCATAGGCGCAACACTTTCTCACGCTTTCGCGTTTCGCATTCCCGCGCGCGCGCTTAGCGCGTTTCTCGCGCTCAAGCGCACTCCATCGCGCATCATCCAGGAGCATCCATCCATCATCCAACCAGTTCCTAGGTGTGTCCCTTTTCGTTATCAGACCATATTTAGCCTATTACACTTTGTATTTCGTTATGCACCCTTACTTTACATCACTTTACCTCACTTACATACTTAGAGCGCTCCCTATTCGGCTCCGAGCCCTGGGAGAGCGCTTAGGTAGAACTTACATACTTTCATGTTCGTTTTACACTACCACATCTTTCTACCACCATGTACTTGGCAGTTAGTTCCATGCAATGCATGCGTCCGTCGTCGTCTTAAGGCCCTAGCATCAGTCTAAAGCTAGTGGCAGTATCAGTATCCATCTATATCCGCGCTTTTCACCATATTATCGTCTCTCTACACTTGTGCACTGCTTGCACTACCATCCCAGTTCTCTGCGCATTTTCGCCTTTCGCACTTTCGCCTTCCCGCACTTCGCGCATTTTTTCGCGTTTCACTTTCCTGCGCGTGCCTTGAGCGCGTTTCTCGCGCTTACATCGCCCTTTTGTCGCCTTTGATCAGGGTTGATCAGCATCATTTTGTGGATCCTTGCTTTCTTTGCTTCCCTTAAGGGTCGAACATATCGCACGGCATATCAAGACCCAACATAGAGAGTGTTTGCTTGTCATCTGACTTGCAGTCACCTTTGTTGTGTTACCCACAACGTGGCAACTTGTTCAAATGAGATGGATGTGGATGTGGATGAAGATGGTGCCATGACATTGGCAGAATTGTACAGCCCAATGGTAAGACTATGAAATACAACCCATTGAGGAGTGTCAGGAAGACCATTCAGCAACATGAAGATGGCTTCCTCGTCAGTGAAGGTGATCCGCATTTCTGCGAAGCGACAACGGCCATTCTCAAAGACACCAAGATACTGAGTGGCGTCTTCAGCATCCTTGAGCTTCTCTGTGAAAAGCTGAGAACATAATTCATATTGCGAGGTCACATCAAGACGTGCGAATATTTTCACGAGCATCTCCCATTGCTCGCAAGCAGAGAGTCCTTCGTCGAGAATGTTCTGCACAACCAGGGAAAGCTTACAGCCAATGATTGCCTTCACTTGGACGTCTTCTTTAATCCATTCTTTCATGAGTTTTAACTCATCCGCCATTGGTTGTCCTGCTGTGGCAGGCTTAGGCATAGTGCTTGCATATTCGGCTATGTCATTGGGATCTGCACCACTACTGCAGTGATTCTAAAGTCCTTCGCCTGCAAGTGCGAGCCTGACAGCCCATCTCCAACTTGGGTAGGTATTGATGCCCAGAAGTCCATTAATATGGTTGAACTTCCCCATGATTAATCTCGAGGAAGATTTGGGTGTGCCATCAGGCTTCCCTTTGCACAAATTGGAGGTCAAAACAGGTGTTCCTCTGATGCTGTTGCGCAACTTGAACCCCTCTGAGGGCCTCTATAATGGAACTCGCATGATCCTCCTGTCTTGGACCATGTGTGTCCTTAGGTGTTGCATTCTTAGGGATGGAGTCAATGCAGCTCACCAAAATGATCAGGACACAGTGCTGATCCCTCACATGACCCTGGATGCCACATCTAAGGACAACCCTATTCCTCTCAAGTGTCGACAATTCCCCGTTCATCTGGCATTTGCTATGACAATCAACAAGGCGCAAGGTCAGAGTGTCAAGCATGTTGGCCTTAATTTGAGCACTCCTGTCTTTAGTCATGGACAACTCTATGTGGCTTTGTCTCGCTGCACTCACCCAGACAGAGTGCATGCTATCTTTCCAGAGCATGAAGAAGGCTCGAAAACAACAGATGCAGTGTATAAAGAAGTGCTCAGAGGCCTTACAGATCCCATTGATGATTGATGTACATATCATGTACTTTTATATAGAGAAATGACTGATGCTTATGTATTGTGTACTTTTACATAGTGTAGTAGATTGTACTTTTAGTTTTGTGAAAATGCTGCTCAAAAATGTAATTTTTTCAAAATCCACTATGATTATTATTAGTAAGTCAAGGTGCCACAGGCACCTCCCAAAGGAGTGCAAAGTGCTCCTTTGGCTTCCTGTGCTGAAGGCACAGTGAGTATTTAGGATGAAGCCAAGGCCAGGAAGCTAAAAAGGAGCACTTTGCGCTCCTTTTGCTTCCTGTGCCAAAGGCACAACAGGTGTTGGACTAGTAATAGTTTGCAACTGGTGCATGAGTTTTATGTGAATAACTTTGCAGATAAAGAGACCTTTCATGCTATTCTTAGTTACCAGTAGTTTCTTGAGCCTGTACTACCACTATTTTCCCTCAATCCCAAGATTCCTGCCCAGCCTGGCAAAGTCATTGAATGGCAAGCAGTGATCTTGATCACTCAGGCTTGAGTATTATCATCTTATCTTGCCACAAAGATCATGATCATAAACTCTTAATCATGATCAGCTTACTGAAGGTTACAGACATTGTGGCATGTTTGAAAGTCCTGGAGCCAGTATGGAGGTTTTAGTTCTTCCAGCTGCTACCCGCTGCCAGTGGCCACAGCCATTTCGAAAGAAGTGCTGTGCTATGTGCTGCTACAAGTCACTTCACTTGGCAGTGGGTTTCCTGATGTAGGTTTGTGCTGTAGATGTAATTTCCTCATGTAGTGCAGATATGATGCTCGTACTCACCCAGAGATGCTTATGAAACAGAGCTATGTCTTTAATTTTGCTTCCATCTAGCCATATGTTGTCTCCTCTATATGTTTTTTCCATGTTTTGATTATGTGTCACACTTTTAGTTCATTGACCTCAACCTTGGTGTGACTGTCACACGAAATAGCTAGATGTGTGACGGTGTGACAAACCTAAGTGCATCTACAGATAGACCTCACTCATACACCGGTTCATCACGTGCCCTAGCGTGACATTTCAACAAAATTGCATATAAGTCATTGTATACAAAATGCCAGCAAAATCTGTTCCAAGATTATGTGCGGGTAGTCTGTAGCAAGCTGGGCATGTAATTTTTATAATCTAATGTGGAAAACTGAGAGACAAGTAGGTATTATGTTGTCGAGCAAGCACCACCAACATGACAGATGCACTGGCAGCAGTCACGAATGAGTCACAAGGGTAAATTTGCTACAAAAATGCCTACTCCTCCTTCAGTTGGCCGAAAATAAGGATTCTGAGTAGACCATTTTGACATTATAGTACATGTCCACAAGATCTTGGAACAGATTTAGCTCATTCTAATTTGCAACAGAGTAACAAGCCAAAATCATGTAAGTATTCTGTCCTCAAATCACGTGATAAACCAGTGTATGAGTGAGGTCTATCTTACTACCGGTTACAGACCTTGTACAGTACACTTTTTCATAATGCATACATTAGTAATGTATAAATCTCATCTTGTATCGAGTTTTGGCAGCTCCCATCGTGGTATGCGGGTAGACGCCCGAAAAATTGTATAATGTATAATGTATAGCCTTCGGAGGTCCGATATACACTATGAGATATGGTTTGTACCAAGTAGGACTACTGCGGAGTTGCCAAAAACTGATGCATAACAATGTAGTAAGATGGAAAATTTTATAGTCAATCTAGTCCCAATGGTGCGCAGCCCTAAGAAACGCCAGTCACATCCAAAACCTGCCCCATACAAGCGGAAACCAAAGACACCTCACCAGAAAGATGGTCCTGCAACATCTACAAAGCATTCCGATACTAGCGAACGCAAGAATCTTACCTTGAATGACTGGCTGATGGTGTTTGCATACATCAATGAACATCCAGACTTACCCCAAGATCGTATTGTTCAGCATTTCAAGACACGAAAAGAGGGGGTGCTTGAATTCACCCAGGCAACCCTATCACGAAAATTAAAGGACCGCACGCACCTTGAGCAATGTATTGAATCATACCCCAGCGCTCTCTCGAGTAAACGGCCGCTTGTCGTTACCCGCCCTGATGTTGAAGAAGCACTTGTGGAATGGACCACAAGCATGGAATAGAAGGGTGAGAGTTACACTGGAGCAATGCTCTGGGAGAAGCGGCGGAAGCTCGAAGAGAAGTTTGGCGTTCCAGAAACAGAACGGCTAATTGGTGATGGCTGGATAGCCCCTTTCTGCAAAGCATACAATATCAAAGAATACCGGCGTCATGGTGAGGCCAGATCAGTGGATATAGAAGCAGTGAAACACGAATGGTTGCAAGTGGGACGTCTCCTATCAACTTTCCCAGTGCGAGACCACTGGAACTTTGATGAATCAAGTCTGTTTGCAATGTAAGTCACTCATCAGTGTTCAGTTCAAAGAGGAACTAAAATGAATTAGGGCACCTCCTGATCGTGGCCTTGCTACACATCAAATGAGTGGGAAGAAAAAAGAGAAATTTAGGGTGATCCTTGGTTTTGCTACAAATGCAGATGGAAGCAAGAAGCTTCCACTTTTCTTCATTGGTTAGTCCCAAAAGCCCCGATGCTTTGGTGGCAAGTCACCACAGAGTGCCGGGTTTTACTATCAAAACAACAAGAAAGCATGGATGAGAAGTGAATTGTTCAATGAGTAAGCGCTCTAGATCAGGTTGGATCACATGAAAATTTACGCAATAAAATTCAAGGTGGATTGAGGCACTCGACATCAAGATGGGGATCCGACAACGTCACATCTGCCTTCTTATTGACAATTTGTCTGGGCAAAAAATCACATACAAACCGCTTCACATTCAGCTTGAATTTTTCGAGCCAAATTTAACTTCATTTGTTCAACCTCTTGATGCCGGAGTCATTCGTTGCTTCAAGGCTCACTACCATCGAGCATTCTGTCTCTGTGCTATTGAACTTGATGAAGCTAGTAATCGTGATATCTATAAAATAAACCTTTGAGAAGCCATGGTCATGGCGCAAGAGGCCTGGGATGCTGTCGAGTCATCCACCATTCAGCATTGCTGGAATCACGCAGGAATCCAAGCCAACTCTCCAGCACCTTCGTCTCACCCTCCCCATGCAGACCCGGGTGCATGGAGCATCATCCGCCAGTTTGCAGATACTGATGACATGACCTTGCCTCAGGCCGAAGCTTGCCTGAAAGAACACCTTGGCAATAATTATGTTGAGGGGGACTGGGTGGATGCCCTCAAAGCTGTTATGGACGCAGAGGGTGACAACATCAAAGTGGCCGAGACTGTCGAGAAACTTGCATCAGTTGCATGTTGACGAACTGGGCTCACTATCAAAATTCCACTTCTCACCAAGTCACCTCAGCTCCAAACTCTCGAACATGGATTGATGAAGTCCATAGAGGAGCTTACAACGCGAAGACAGATCATTGGCACGCCACTGTCTGTTGACGAGATTCTCGACCCTCAAGAAGAGAAGAACATTGGGGAAGTAACTGTTTATGAAGATGATGATGCAATTGTTGCAGAAATTCGGCGCCGGCAAGGAATTAGGAGCGGGGAGCTGGTTGAAGTAGAATCAGATGATGAAGACGAGGATGATCAACCCAAGGTCTGTGTTGCTGAATTGATTCCGCTGTGTGAAAAGCTCGAAGTTGCATGTATTGTGTGAGCTGGCGCTGATTCTTCACTTGATCTTATTCACAAACTTCATGCATTCCGAGCAACACTACGGCGCGAGGAATTGCAGAATGCAAAGCAGGCTACATTGGATCAATTATGGAATTCTAAGTAACACACCGTTTCGATGTACTCGCTGAATGTATTGATTTCTGGACCATGCGCAAGTAGCGCGCATTGACACCCCCAATCTTGGTTGACCCCTCTGCCATGGGAATTATTTGGTAGTGTATATCTCTCATATTGTATAGCGAAAAGGCAGTTCCCGTCGCTATACATTATGAGAAAGTGTACTGATGCCGTTACGCTACCAGCTATGCAGTTCCCGTTATGCCGCTACAGGGACGCACTTAGATATAAAAGATTGTTCTTGCTTTTCGACTCTCATCATTTGTGATCCGATGATCAATCCCCACTACAATGAGAACATCAACCTCAGGTGGTAAAATTGGACGCTCAAATCTAAAATGTCGTTATCGTGGGACCCGAGGCTCTAGTCTGCTCTAGTGTTGTCGCGAAGCGAACTGAAGCTTCGGAATCGAATTGGAAATTGGATGTACTTCGGTAGACTTTATTGTGGACGAAACGAAGTGAAGTTACCTCAGTCACTTCACTTCGACGGCAACACTATGGACCCTAGCACCGCCTCACTCAAACGATAACGGTATTTTGAAAAGCTTCTCTCAAGGACACATGCGAATTGTACATGTCGGAAATTAGCGCATTGAAGAAGTTTGCACAATTATGCTCGCCCCTGACTATTTTCCTCGTCAAGATATACATCATCTGACCAACTACCGTAATCTTCGACAGCTTGTAACAACTTCTGGCCTTTGATCTTTGCCGCTTCCAAGGCCGTTCTATGCAACGGGAGATAAAACGGAGGATCATCTAGTTGCACTAGCCTATACATCTGCAGTGCAAACTTGTAGATGTCTCCATCTGAAAAACGCTCAGCTCCTGGATATATGCTGCGGTACTGTCTAGAAGGTAAATTTGGATCAGAGTACGCAGGATGGATTGGCACGAGAGTATTGGTCCAGGGTGCGGCAGTACGGAAACGAGCAGGTTGAAGAACAGTGATCTGTGGATGATGAATTCGAGTTTGAAATTAGTATTGTGCGTAGGACTCACCTTGATATTCCATGCTGGATCCAATTCAGTAGCATACCCTTCCGAAAGAGATTCAAGAGCTGTTTGCGACTAGTTATTTCAAATCAAGGATAGGTGAACTATATATACCTGCTTTACTATGCAAATGTCAGTTAAAACGATGAGCGAAATGGCGTCACGTACGCTGCGGCATAGTGCGCTACTCCTGGAACAATTCGCAGGACTCCACGAGATGACATTTGCAAGAGACGTCCCCCACGGGGTTGGTTAAAATCTCTAAACGTTGTCACGGCTTCTTTCGTGACGTTTGCGGCACCCCAGAACAACGTATCGAACAGCAGCTTTGCGTCGTCATCAGGCATTCCTTCCGCTTCACCGATTATGCATAGTCCCGCATTGTTGAAAACAACGTCTATGCGGCCAAAGGCCTCACGCGCTTTGAGAAAAGCGGGTAGTGATTTCAGAAGGAACTGTGACGTCCAGAGGCAAGACGAGAAGCCGATTCTTTGAGTACAAATTCGCGAGGTCATCTAGCATAGCAGGTTTCCGCAGAGTTGCAACAACATTGTCTCCTTTTTGAAGCATGACTTCGGTAACTGCTCGACCAAAACCCGAAGACGCTCCAGTCACTAACAACGATTAGCATATTCGGGCCATCAAAGTATTCCTCGCTTACCAAACCACACCTTTGAATTTGAAGATGCCATAGTCGAAATCAACCGTCTTGAGAAGGAATAGTAGGCCAGCTTGTGATTCTCTGAAGTTGATGACTGCTGAACACACTATGAAGGCTTTGACTTAGACTGCGACCAATTTAATCTCGACCCGTGGGGTCGCAGGAATGTCAATTCTGGGAATCATGTGGTGGGAATGTTCCAAGACATAGGCCTTGTACGATGGAGGAACGCGCGGGAGTCTGCGGGAGTCCGTGCTGTCATCTGGGAATAATGCTCACCTCAGAAGCCACCAAAGCAGCCAGAAACGACGGTCCGGAGAACCCTATCATGCAAACTTGACAGCAGTATGTAGTATATTATTGAGCTCCATGACATGAAAAACATGTCATGTCGCACGCCCTAGTACTTAACTGGAGATTTGAGTTTAAGTGAGATCCAACTTGAGCGAACGAAGACGTTACTTACGATGTGCCCGACTCGTGACATAGATTCCACAAGTGCTCGTTTGAGAAGCCAATGCCGACATTCTTTGTGCAGCCCGCACAGCCAACTGCATTGTCAGATATATATGAAGTGGAACTACCTGGTTATGAACTGTGGGCAACCATGGTGTGTATTATGCATTTTCCTGTACATCCCCGAACTTGGATTCTATCATGATCTAGATCCAGAACGTTCACATTCTTGTGGGTTCGCTGGATGTAAAGGAGTTCAATGCTGCGCTCTCCAGGACTTTGCAACTGTGGCCTCATACTGCCGGAAGACTGACAAACGATGGCGGGAAATATAAGGCAAGTTCAACTCTGTACCAAAATTCAGACCAAAATTTATGAGCTTACAAGATTTACCTCACAAATGATGGAGTCCCAGTTGAATTCGAAGAGCGCCCTCATGAATCAACGTCTTCAGTTGTCCTTGATTCTCACGTAATTCAGACTGACCTCTCGGGTTTGCTGAACTTCCCTCATCAGCGCAGTGCGCTCGACTTCGAAGCCCCTCTTTTGAGACTTAAAGTCGTCTCCTTTCGCGATGAAACCACGGTCGGCATTTCTTGGAACCATATATTGGGTAGGCTGTTATCTGCGAGAAGTAATTTTCACGCGTTTCATACCAGGTTATAGGTGATGCGACTGCGTTCTTCCGCTTCACTCATGCATTTTCCCAATTTTACCAAGGCTTACACCTCGTCTACCCGTCGCCTACGTTCGAGAAGCCCGTTTTCCCTGAGCCTTCGCAGTGCACCATTGAAGAACTACGCCCACTAATGTACTACTTCCACGAACTTTGTAGCGAGGAAGAGCTTCCTAAGAAGTACTCACAGAGAGTACACGCCTCAGAACGGGTCAATTGGTTCTTTGAGAGGCAGGAATTAGAGACACTCTGTAACTCTTTGCGTCAAAGATCACCTTCAGCAGCAACCCGGCTGTCAATCCACGACAGTCTCTCCGCATACATCGTCACCGTTATAAACCGTGTCTTGCCTAATCAAATACGCAAGATCAAAGTCACTGACAGCGTCTGCCAGCATTCTGTCGTTCCGCTTACAGACCCCGCTGACACAGTCATTTTAGTATCGCTTCTCTGGGGCAAGCTTCGCATTTCCTGATGTTGCTGGCAATGCTGTAATCGACGTATGTTAGGCACACGGATCTTCGTTACTTGCTTATCTCTCTGTAGGCTTTGACAGCACTGCCAGAGAACCCGACCGATATCACAGGTATCGCCACAAGCATCCGCGAGACCCTCACGCACTATCGACAGCACGAAGTCATCTCAACATGGATGTCCGTAGCCAGTCACCTGATGCTCGCAGCTGCAAAGGCAGGGAAATCATTCTACTACCCTCCTTCTACCGAAATTATGCCCGTGAATTCTATGGCAACGTGCGTTTTCCGTTGCCTTTCATGTCTTGATTCCGACTCACGTACTGATCAGCATCGACTGGTGTTCAGCACATTACGGTCAACCAAAGTCGCATAGACATCACATGAGTGGGCATGGCCTACTTTATCTGCGCGTCTTTGGCGCCAATCCACTGCGCGGAGATGATGGATCGTGGCATGCTCCAGAGGGAAGAATTGACATATCCATCGGAGTTCCTCAGGGATGCAGGCAAAAGGTGCTGGACATACTAGCGCAAGGACTCGATAGCATCAAGATAGATGGTTGAACGACATGTATTTCAATCTAGTAATTCCGGCAGGAGCCCTTGCTCGTCATCTGAAGCCTTGATTTCTCGTCGAAGATCATGCAATTGCAAAACTGATATAGTTTTGACATAGTTCTTCTCTAATGTTGACTGTTTGTAGGCACGCAGCAAACCCAGAGCAGAAAGCGAGTCCGCCATCCAGCACGTCTTATGGTGATGTCAGGATGCGAGGTTGTTCCAGGAGCCTCGGTGACTGTAGGAAGCGTCGTGGATGCCGTGGCAGCGGCAAGTGGTTGTTGTGATGATGCCAGATTGCTTTGGGTGACCGGGTCGCTCCATTGTGTTGCTGCGTGGTATGAGGATTGGGAGGTTGAGAGGCGCTTTTTGTTTTTTGATTGATCATTGTTTATTGTCCGTTGGGACCATACCCTATGGTAGACAAAACATAGAAGTATTTTTACCGTTGTGAACTATTTACTTCTTTCGATTTTGTAGTGTGCGATCATTGGTCCAGGCGCTATGCGAGGACGTTCAAGGCCAGCTAAAGGCGATAGGTTATGGGGGGTGCGTGGATTTGTTCATCCTTCGTCTTCTTCGTCATCTGCTGGTGGCGTTACATCACCGAATATCTGCCCTAGTCTGCGTGTGCTCGCGATGAAGCGGAGTAGTGGTCAGCAACCTTTTTGAACACAGAAAAGACAAAGGCATGAAAAATTGACAAATTTGGAATATATACCTTTCCGGACGGACTAACCCAGACCAACCCTTAGTAAATGAACAGTTTTTACATCCCTCTGGGACACGCTAGAGGTAACACGCCGGCAATTTCCAGGTTGCGTGACTGACTGTCGAAGATCCCGAAGTGACGACATGATTGAGGAGGCGCGTTCGAGCATAGAGACGTGATATACTGCGCCATGCAAGGGATAGTTTTTTGGCCGCAAAATTCGAGTTTTTGAGCTGCTGCAATTGATGACGGCACAATGGACTGCAAAATCACGACATTTCATCTGGCGCTAGCTCCACGACGTGTCCCAGGCAAGAATCTTCATTTCACCTCGCTCTGGGGCACGCATTTTTTGGCAGGAACTCAGGTGGGCAGCGTGTCCCAGAGCCAGACTCGATTTTTCGTCTTCAATGTTCAGGCCGCCGCGCCATGGGACACGCAGCCTTTTTCGGCAGCCGAAGTCAAATTTCTGCTTACCCGAGGCGTTTACAGCATGTGCCTCGCAGGTTGTATATTGCCTGTACTACATGCCATCATTGACGCCGGCTTCCTCCCCGTACATTAGTCTCCGCTCATCGACATACACAGCGAGCGTGCGCTATCCGAGGTTGTCGCACAGCCGCCGTGTCCCGGGACACGCGCTTAGTCATCATCCCCGCCATACCTCCCACGACAGGAAAGCAGCCTTTACATGGGAGGTCTTCCTGATGCATATCCCACTGGCAACAACTTATCAAGTTCCGAGTGTTCTACATCGCGCATCTAAGACACAAATCAAACCATTGGTTTTTGGTCTGTTTTCTCTTTTACTTTCCGAGTCTTTGTGATGAATCATTACTAGTCACCCCATGTCAGATTTCTAGCTTATACCGGTGTTCCGTCAAGGACTCGGAAACAGTCAAGCATCTGGCCTCACCCACCGAGACGTACTGTATCGCCAGTCTGTGTATATCCTCGGATCCTGTCAATTCCCTGCGAGAGACCACTGATTCGAATGTTATACCGTTTGATCATGCATATTGTTATGTAGCCGCTCTTCAGCCTCTTTTCCCTTATTCTCCACCATGGCAAAGGTTGGGACTATGATACTCGATTTAGTAGCCGCACTGCATTCGTCCTGAACTGACATTCCGAGTCAAACTACTAGATACTGGTTTGATTACCAGGCGAGTTCAGTCTCATTTCACGTATGTAAGTACATCGAGAACTGAATTCCCCTCTGATCAAAGCTAAGCTGTTCAGTTCTCCGTTCGTGTTTGTTGTCCGCAACTGACACCGAACCTCACAGCATTCTTACTCTGCAACCTTGCTCCATTTATGAGAAATAGCTTACTTGTTATCGAACTTTCTTTGCGCCCCCGTGAGGTTCTGTCCCTAGACAATCGCCTGCTTTACCTCTACTCACTCATCAACATTACTTCCTTTATCGACAAGTCCCGGTCTAGAAAGTCCCCTCCTGGTCTACGTTTCCCTCGGACTTCGAAGTTCGTCTGTCTAGGGAACTTGGCTTTGACAGCATGGCTAGGAGCGATCCCATAGGAAACTCGACTTGATGGCCGAGATTCGATTGGATGGCCAGCCCTTGATTCCATGGCTGACTGTATCTCATGGCCGGACTGTATCCCACTGAGGGTATGTCATGCCTAAACAAAATTGGTTGAAAGGGTAATGCAACTCGGGTCATATCAGGCTAAGTGAATTTTAGTGATGCACCACTCTCGTACGTACTCATCATTTTCCTTTACATACGCAATCACTCCTCGTTATACGCCTCATACACGTTCACCTTTGATTCTCCGTCTCAATCAGCGTATTAATACCTCTCCCCGTCGAGTATCCTCCCTCAGTCTTTCGATCCAAGACTGAGGTGAGCTCTCTTATTCACACTTCTACGAACATTTTCCTGACTATTACCCTACTTAGTCCCGTTCCCGTTCCTAGTCCGAGCCTCTTCGTTCTTGAGAAGTTTAAGTGAGATCCAACTTGAGCGAACAAAGACATTACTTACAATGTGCCCGACTCGTGATATAGATTCCACGAGTGCTCGTTTGAGAAGCCAATGCCGACGTTCTTTGTGCAGCCCGCACAGCCAACTGCATTATCAGATAAATATGAAGTGGAACTACCTGGTTATGAACTGTGGGCAACCATGGTGTGTATCATGCATTTTCCTGTACATCCCTGAACATGAATTCTATCCAGATCCAAAACGTTCACGTTCTTGTGGGTTCGCTGGATGTAAAGAAGTTCAGTGCTGCGCTCTCCAGGACTTTGCAACTGTGGCCTCATACTGCCGGAAGACTGACAAACGATGGCGGGAAATATAAGGCAAGTTCAACTCTGTACCAAAATTTAGACCAAAATTTCTGAGCTTACAAGATTTACCTCACAAATGATGGAGTCCCAGTTGAATTCGAAGAGCGTCCTCATGAATCAACGTCTTCAGTTGTCCTTGATTCTCACGTCATTCAGAATGACCTCTCGGGCTTGCTGAACTCTCCTCATCAGCGCAGTGCGTTCGACTTCGAAGTCCCTCTTTTGAGACTTAAAGTCGTCTCCTTTCGCGATGAAACCACACTCGGCATTTCTTGGAATCATATATTGGGTAGGCTATTATCTGCGAGAAGTAATTTTCACGCGTTTCATACCAGGTTATAGGTGATGCGACTGCGTTCTTCCGCTTCACTCATGCATTTTCCCAATTTTACCAAGGCTTACACCTCGTCTATCCGTCGCCTACGTTCGAGAAGCCCATTTTCCCTGAGCCTTCGGAGTGCACCATTGAAGAACTACGCCCATCAATCTGCTACTTGCACGAACTTTGTAGCGAGGAAGTGCTTTGTAAAAAGTACTCGCAGAGAGTACACACATCAGAACGTGTCAATTGGTTCTTTGAGAGACATGAATTAGAGACACTCTGTAACTCTTTGCGTCAAAGATCACCTTCAGCAGCAACCCGGCTGTCAATCCATGACAGTCTCTCCGCATATATCGTCACCGTGATAAACCGTATTTTGCCTAATCAAATACGCAAGATCAAATTCATGGACAGCGTCTGCCAGCTTTTTATCGTTCCGCTTACAGACCCTGCTGACAGTCGTTTTAGTATCGCTTCTCTGGAGCAAGTTTCGCATTTCCTGATGTTGCTGGCAATGCTATAATCGAAGTATGTTAGGCACATGGATCTTCGTTACTTGCTGAGCTCTCTGTAGGCTTTGACAGCACTGCCAGAGAACCCGACCGACATCACAGGTATCGCCACAAGCATCCGCGAGACCCTCACGCACTATCGACAACACGAAGTCATCTCAACATGGATGTCCGTAGCCAGTCACCTGATGCTCGCAGCTGCAAAGGCAAGGAAATTATTTTACTACCCTCCTACTGAAATTATGTCCGTGAATTCTATGGCAATGTGCGTTTTCCGTTGCCTTTCATGTCTTGATTCCGACTCACGTACTGATCAGCATCGACTGGTGTTCAGCACATTTCGGTCAACCAGAGTCGCATAGACATCACATGAGTGGGCATGGCTTGCTTTATCTGCGCGTCTTCGGCGCCAATCCATGGCGCGGAGATGATGGATCGTGGCATGCTCCAGAGGGAAGAATCGACATATCCATCGGAGTTCCTCAGGGATACAGGCAAAAGGTGCTGGACATACTGGCGCAAGGACTCGATAGCATCAAGAAAGATGGTTGAACGACATGTATTTCAATCTTACAATTCCTGCAGGACCCCTTGCTCGTCAGCTGAAGCCTTAATTTCGTGTCAATGATATAGTTTTGACATAGTTCTTCTTTAATGTTGACTGTTTGTGTTCTGAATGTGCACGCAGCAAACCCAGAGCAGAAAACGAGTCCACCATCCAGCACGTCTTATGGTGATGTCAGGATGCGAGGTTGTTCCAGTTGCCACGGGAGTCTCAGTGACTGTAGGAAGCGTCGTGGATGCCGTGAGATTACTCTGGGTCGCTCCATTGTGTTGCTGCGTGGTATGAGGATTGGGAGGTTGAGAGGAGCTAGCAGCTCGTTTTCTTCTTGCATGATGGTTCTTCTGTTTCAAAGAGTGTAATAGTAGTTAAGAAATTGGGAGTTTGCCTCCGTTAGCGGGACATCGACTATTGGCACATGCAACCGAATGCCTGATCCATTGCCCCTGCGTCTTGACGTACCCGGAAGTTGGGTCATTTGCAAAGGTTACGAACACCATGGCTACATCAAGTACCAGCACAGCCTTGATCAGAAATGTCACAAGGCTAAAGTCATTCCAGGGGACATGCCAATGACGAAAGACATATTAGAGTCTTGGAAGCTCGTCGTCAGCGGAGATTGTTCTTCCAATTTCCTTCTGCTTCAATGCAATCCAAGCATTTAATAGCTCCCGTCTGATGTAGGCCTCCCCTTGACCTCTCATCTTGTAGTGGTTCCGGGATAATTTCGCTGATATCTGTCCGACCCGACCCACGTCGATGTTAGGAGATACTCCCGGTTACTCCGCAAGGTGACGGCGAATTTCCTTCACGTGACTCTCAATAACTTCAGTAACTTCATCAGTTGAGTTTGGAAGTGAGTTGACAACAAAGTTATAGAGGACATGACGGCATACGAGGATGCCTTTGAAAGTAGTTCGAGGGAGGCTTTCGTGATTAGCACTGGCGGCACCATGATGATACTGAACGAGGAAGATGGGTTCGTAGTCACGATATCGGTTGGTGACCGGTGAAGGTTTGTCGCCTTTCATCAATGAAGGAATCGCTTCCTCGCAATTCATCCTCTCGAGGAGTGCACAGATATCAACAGTAACTAACATCTTTTGTACCACTGGCCACTATGTTTGAGAGCGAGCGGATGTTGCTGATATGGACCTTCATCGACACAACAATCCTAAGATTGACCGGAACAGCCGACTAAACTCCGGACTGTCGTGTCGTGTCGTGTCGATGAAGGTCCAACTAGTACTCCTTTCTAGGTGTTCTTCATGCGGAATATCAGCTTTGGAGCAAATAGAAACACAAAATCCGAGAAGCGGTCATACCCGTGGCAAGGTACAGTATCAATTACACAGATAATCAACACCATCCATCAGTTATATCAGCTAAGTTGCCCTTCTGCGCGAATCAGCAACGGCTTCAATGGGTTTTATCCCTACCATCCTCTCGACCACAGCCTAAAACCATCAATTTGAGATCGCTTCAGCTGGATAGCTCCAACTAACCTGAGCTTGATCCCAGTCTAACGCTTCATCGTCGTCGTCTTCCTCAACTGGCCTGATAATGTCTTCGTTCCCAGCTCCAAGACCCCACCCACCCCCACGCTGGTGGTACGGCTTCGCCAGCCCTTTATCGATCCCCCCAATTTTTGGAGTCTCCCCACCCTCTTCTTCTTCCTCCCGTTCATCCGTCAGTGCGGGCATCGTTGCCCACCCGCCAACAATCCCAAGTACACTCGCCGCCCCGGAGGAGCCAATTCGCCCTCGTCGATCACGTGGGCGCCCAGCTGACAGGAAACTGGGCGTGGCTGCCCGAGGCGCTAGACCATGTCCATGCGAAAGCCGCTGTGGGTTCGAGACCAGCCGGAGTAGAGACTCGATTGCTGCCTCGCCTGCCGAAGGCTGGATAACAGGTGTGTGTAGTGAAAGGGGTGGAGAGGGTGAACGGACGCGCCGCTCAGATGTAAGGACCAGTAACCTAGCGAAGGCGTCACGAGGAGTTAGATTTAAAATTTAATAGGGCACACACATCTGCTGCAATCTCGGTTGGCGGAAGGGACTTAACCGTGCGAGCATGTCTTTCCCAAAAGGAGCGGACAGCAAATTCTGTAGACGACCATGGATAGGAAGCACGACGCGATCGCGGAACGCACATAAGGCAACGCTGCGAACGTCAATGGTCGGATATAACGAAGATAGCGCTGATGAACCACTTAGTTTACTGCCTTGTCGCGTGGGCGAGGAGGACCGATGTTGTTTTTGAGTACGATGTAGTGAGGTCAGTAAGGAATCTGTTTGCAATGGTAATAGGACCTAAAAGATGATCTTAGAACAGAAGCACGAGGCATTATTGGGAAAGACAACTAACCCCTTCGATATACGGGAGTATTTGGTCCCAGAAAAAGGCCCAGATCTCAATGACACGGCCCAGTAATATTTCGTCTGAAATATTAGAGAGCTTGGCGTTGAGAGTGACCATGCCTGCTGCGATGAGCTCGCGCGCGTCCGTTTCGAGAGTTGCCAGGGTTTTCGAAGGGGACACAGCTAGCACCGTTTGGATATGCCGCCGTACAAGGGCGTTGAGATCTTCTCTGTGTATACTTAAACTCTGCAGAATAGGTGATCGCGCAACGAACGTACATGGGTACACGTAATGGCTCCTCATTGAAAAGGGGGAGGACATGCACATGTAGTGTGCGCCAGGGATTGTCCTTGTCTGTTATACCCACACTTGACGCGCTGGAATGAAGCGTAGGAGTACCTACAATACCACTGCTGGACGGCGAGGTTGATGGTGTGAGTGTAAGAGGGGGAGCAACAGGACCTGTGGATAGAGAGGGGGCAATGCTGGGATTAAGACCTGCGAGAGTCCCGAGGCGGTGCATTTCTCGTGAAACAAGCTTCGCATCGTAAGTCCGGGTAGAGGAGGGCTAAGGTAGCGAACGTCAAATATTGGATTGCGTGATGAATGGGAGGCATACTTTCGAGGGAGATGTATGTGATTTGAGGGTATTCGAAGATGCGACAGAAGCCATTATCGAGGACTGGGAGGCTGCAGCTTCAGCGCGAGGATAATAATGCGACAGGTCGCTGTGCTTGAGATGCTGCGAAGGAGATGGACTTGTATTCCTGGGGTTGCTGATACTGTTCGACGCAGTAAAGAAGCCCAGTCGTCTTGATGATTGTTGCGGAGGCGCGGCGAGGAACGGATCGGAGCTAAGGATATTAATGTTCAGATCGTGACGTGCATGCGGTGCAGAACCATCAAAATCAGAGCGATTATCAAGTAATGCTTCATGCTGCTGCCGGCGGCGATCATGCTCGTGGTGAAAAGTGGGCAGGGCTAAGAAGGGACCCGAGCGGAAAACGGATGGTTTCGGACGCGGTGTTGCATCACTAGAGGATGCAGACCTGTGGTGATCACTATGCCTGCGCTTTAGACAACTGCTGTCGTTTTGCTCGTCATCGCCGTCATCAGCGCCAAAAGTCGGTGATGGCGGGGTCGGGGGCCCACTGTCATATGACCGCCTAGCGCGGCTGAGCAGCATTTGAGAAGCGGGTAGTACTTGACTCTGGGGTGCAATTGAAGAGGGGACATATTGATGAACGGACCTTATGAATCAAATAGGCACACTAACAACTGTGGGATCGTCGACGACGATTATAGTTCCTACCAGCGGGATTTGGTGGCTGTGCAACTGAGTCATGGTTATGAGGGAGACGCTTAGTCAGCGCGGGTTGCGACACGGCGGCTGTACCGCGACTCGCCCGCTCATTAGGCGGCAACGACGGCAATGTTTTATTATTATGTAAGGAAATCCGGTAAAAAAAATTATACTCACGCACACCGACGTGCACGTGAACGTGATATCATACCGACGTCAGTCCATGAAAACGCGCCGTATATAAGGCGTCCTAGGGGCATGACATTCGCAATTCAGTCCCCTGACTTCTCCAACAAACACAATCATGTCTGGTACGGTCTTTTCGCATTTTCAGTTGTCTCCTTACGATACTCACAAGTTCGTTGTGTCTCAGGAACCACAGAACACACCAAAGACACAGCGCGCGTTGTTGCCGGCCTGAAAGCAGCTGTTCATAACCCTAATGTATCGGAGGACGCCAAGGAGAACGCCTTGAAACGCCTTGAAGAGATGGGCCAGTCAGTAGACCCCATTATGCCAGCGCAGGCAAAGGCTACTCAGTCGACAGCGGCCGAGGCACATGAGAAGAGTGTTCTTCGGGGCTATAAGGCAGCAACTTCCAGTACGTCGGTTACTTGCAAGGGTGCACCGTCTTTCTGATTTGTGCAGATCCAAATGTTTCGGAGGAAGCCAAGCAACACGCCAGAGAAGTGTTGGAGGCTGCTGATATCCAGCACAAGCTCGAATCACATTCAGAAGAGGAACACCAGCACCGTGTCCTTGCTGGATACAAGGCAGCCATCCATAGTAAGATCCGTTCCCGTATCACACAGCACCTTCTAATCGTGTGTGTCTCCAGATCCAAACGTTTCAGCTGCGGCCAAGCAGCATGCCAGAGAGTATCTCGCTGAAAGTGGAGTTACTGATTTGGAGTGATTGAAAAGAAGCTGCATAGGATGATTGTATTTTATTCGCATTCATCATCATCGCATTAATGGTATCATTATAATTGCCTGCTGCTACTTACTTTGAGAGCTCCTCGAGTCGAGTCAAAACTCTATCTACTCTGTCCTCCAGACCTTGCACATTTCCTGCGACTGTTCCCTTGTTAGCTTCTAAGCTGACCTCTACGTCTCCGATGGCAATTTTGAGAGCTTCCAGAGCGTCCCTTGTCTTGCGCTGCTCTTCTTCGAGCGCCACCATCGTTGCTTGAAACTCACCCGCAGAAGCATGCAGCGCAGAGAGGGTACGCAAACGAGTTAATATATGTGGGATGTGAGGAAGTGAAGGAGCCAGACGTGTTAACAGCGGGAGGAGTGCATCCTGGGTTGCAGTACCAGGAATTATTGTTGTACTCCCAGGCGATTGACGCTTTTGCGCCTGCGCAGTAGATACTCGCTCAAGGTCGGACAACAGAAGTTTCAATCGACGGGAAATGGAGTCGATATGCCGCGGTTGAGTCAAAAGCATCAGTTGTGAGTTCAAGCGCGTGAGCATGGGAAGAAGGGGTGGAGTAATCGGCGTAGACTGAAAACTGGTTAGCGCCCTGCCCCTTGGCGTCGAGAAATACATACCTCATCCAAAGTCGCGCCCACAGAGCCCACTAGTTTCTCTAGTTCCCCCGACTCGTTTATCCATTTCAGCGACGCCCCGAACTTCCGGTACTCCCTGCACTTTCGACTCCTTTGCCTTGTCATCCGCACTGGGCTGCTCCTACGTCTTCTTCATCGTCTTCCCTGCCGCCATCGCCAAGCACAACACCAACTAATCTCCCTCTACCCTCACGCCCCATTCTGACTTTCTCTAACCGTCTGCGCACGTCTACTAATCCTCTTATCATCTCACCAGCATCGACACCCTCGGCTTTAAGGGCAGGATTGGACGGGTCTGCAACCTCACCCTCCAAAGCAGCAAGCTCAGCTTGTAGTGCTCGTAGGCGCGCAGGGAGAGGTCGCCTACTCGGTGATGGCGAACGTGATGGGGAGGATGTCGGTGACTGGGGGGTATGCAAAGCGTGATTCCTGGCCTGATGTATGGCCAGATGTTAGTGACCAGATACAATGTATACATGTTTAACGGAATACAACGCACGACGTCGTTCGGCTCTCCGAAAGTGTCTGCTCGCATCTCCCGCGCTGATCAAGTTGCTGTTATCGAGTTCTTCTTTCGAGACATCCGCACCCCGCTGGGGGCGTACCCGCGGACCTGAGGGTTCGTCAGAATCAGAATCTCCTCTCTGACGAAGATCAGTTGTTCGTGGGTAACATCATATCAACACGAGGAGCACTTACGTTGGTCTCAGATGAGGGAAACACGTCTTCCGTTTCGTAGACATCTGGTGCAGTGTCCTGTCATCGAACAATAAGTAGAGATACTATAGTCCGAATAGCAGCTATAATACGCACAATGTCGGGGAGATTTGCATATTTGTTCGCGCTCATCGTCAGCGTTCAAACATTCACACTTTGTGCAGACTTGCGGTAAGTAGAATAACTGGTCGCGTCCATGTTAGACCCCGTGGGAACACTCGATTGCAAAAATGTACCAAAAAAGCGTCACCTGAGCGATTCGAACACTCGCGGGCAAAGCCCAACCGCTTAGCTGTGTATAGCAGGCGATCCCGTTAACCACTCCGGCAAAGTGACTTGTCTCTCTGCCAGGCGAAAGGCTACACAACCACATGTGTTGTCCATCGACTGTTCTCCAGTTCCACAAGATCATGTTCTTCTAAATTGTATGACGAGGTTGGACGATTTGCGAATTCTAAATTCACTATTGTCTACCTTCCAAGTGACCTAATTATCAACTAGTCTCACATGAATGCGTCTGCACGGAGATGTACGTTGCCAAGTCCCATCAAACTAGCGATGAATGTACACTCAAGTACAGGTTGTTTACCCAGCTTAGAGTTCAGTAAGTTGTTCATCAAAGAAAATAGCCGTGAGAGGTACGCCATCAGGACGAATAACGCCGCGATACATGCCACTGCAGTTCAGTGGAAGAGCCACTAGTACACCCAGAGTTCGAGTCAGTGTACAGTTTCACACGAGAACATAAACGTACCGTTTCCGTCTCTGTCCAGTGCAATGACACCACCTATTCCTCCTTCCTTGAACAGGTCATCAATGACATTCTGGGTTGCCTCGTCCAGGGACTCGCCAAGGTATTGCATCCGCCGAGCAATGTTGGAAGCTGCAGCACGGCGAATGTAATACTAAAGTGTATGGTTAGCACTTGCAAAGTGAACATCTGCGAAACTGTTTCTCACGTCTCCGTCACCAGTACCAGAAACACCAACACCCTGATATTTTGATCTGCCTCTTAGGCGATCCCAGGTACGCTTCACAAGTCCACCGTCCCTCTCCCATTCTTCAGCCCAAAAACCACATCCCATTACGGGGGTATCTCCAACTCGACCGACAAGCTTGTTCGTACGTCCCCCAGTGGAGGTTACTGCCGCAATGCAGCCCCGGATATCAAGTGCGACTGCACCAACAGTACCCGTTGGCATCAGATCAAGAGACTCCCATGTCTCTTTATCCTTGTTATCAGAAAGGCTGGCGACATCCGTAGTTTCTGAATTTGTGTCGTCGGGTATTTCAGGTCTGGGGTATTCAACGGGATCTTCAGGTAAACCAAGACCACGTCTATGTTCTCTCCACCGTGCCTCAGTCCAGAAGTAGGATGGATCAACCTGACGTACGCCAAGTGAATCACCTGTGGCTTCTGCTGCTGCACCCGACAACATTGGGTGAGGGGCAAGCTGGGGCGCGAGGTAGAGCGCGCGTGCGAGGTGAGAAGGATTTCTGGTGTGAGTGATTAACGTAACCGAGGATCCGCGCCGGGAGGAGGGCATTGCGGGATGTGATGCAGGAGGCTTGGAGACCATCAGAGAAGTCTCGAGCTCAATCTAGATAGTATGATGTACACAAGGGCCCTCAATCATAGGTAAGGAAACGTACCTTGCCTGCAACATTAAAGACCGCGCCATGCCCAGAGTTAAACAACGGGCAGTCTATAAATCACATGTAGAAGTTAGTTATCGACCGCCCGAATACTTGTTTATCCTACCTTCCATGACTGATACAGCCTCGACCGCAGCATCCATGGCCTCTCCTCCGCTCTTGAGCACCTCATAGCCCGCTTTCAATGCCCGTGAGAGTGCAGCCCTGTACGTAGCGCGTTGTTCAGGTGTTGAGCCCTCCCGTGCCATGGTACCAGCACCACCGTGGATAACAAGCACATGGTTGGGCTCCGCAGACTTCTTGCCGGGCTTGAGGATAGGGTTCGCGTTCTTCGAGGCGGGCATTGTAAGCAACCTTCTACAAGGAGATGATCCAGCAGGTAAACAAGAACGGCCTCTGAATCCCTGGGAAGCAAGGTTGCCCACACAAAGATAAGACAGATACGTATGCACTATGACATTGATACAATGATAGAACGAAAGACATTGGTAACGCAATTATCACGCAGTGCTGTTTAATTTGGCACGATCTGAGATCTGAGTATGGTTCGAGCGGAGTTTAAAATGCTTGTGCACAAAGTGCGGCTTGGCGGACACACTTGCCACGACCAATTTTTCCAACTTTGAAGTTCATGATCAGGATGCGGCCGAAGTACCATATGTTGTTGGCTCGTTGTCAACTTGCTCGTCTGTCGGAGACTAGTTAATGTGATCCGTCCTCAACGTTGCAACTCTTCAGGCGTTTGCGATAATCTCATGTGTAAACTCTGCCTGTCGTTGAGAGCTGACGGTATCCTCGATATCTTCGTCATCGGGGAGTCGCGTTTGCACCAGTACTTCCTGCACCTCAAAAAATCCGCAATCTCCATACAATCGATTATCGCGTGTTGGAGATACCTACCGCATCCCTGCAGAACATAATTTGGAAACTCTCATGAGCAGTTGCGATCGATGGATCGCATTAAGACAGTTCAGCGCAGTAGCGTGGCGGAGAAGACAAGAGGATCACATCGGATCACAGTGTCATTTTCCAAGTCAATCTGTCTACATGATAGACTTCAAGAACCTTGAAATATTGTGGCTGTATGTATTTTTCCAAAAACCAGAGATCTCTAAGCAGTCGTCGTTTGCGCATTCAAGATATTTATGCATACCCGGATCCTCTAATTTCCTTCAAGCGGACGCCAGAGGCCAACTATTCATCACGTTCTCAGGCTAATTCTTTGTCCTGCACCCTTTCATCTTCCCTCACAGCGTCCCTAATTTATGCCTCATATTTGTGATGCTCTACGAACAGCAGTACACGAACCAATACCAGAATGACAAGCACATAGCAAGGTGGGCTCTGTTACCCTATAATATACCGTGTTTATGCTCTAGGTTGGCGTCCTTCGAGGCGGGCATCACAAGCAACCCCCTTACAAGGAAATCTTGTAATTAAGCCGAAAACAAGAAGGGAGGCCTACTCCTCCCGAGCCTGGCCATCTCATTGCTAATCCCATAAGATACGTACACATGCACTTGACACTTGTTGTAGGTACACTGATATAACAGGAAGTTGGTAACAGATATGATTACAATTGGGCAATCGTCCACACGCGCATCGATGCGTACTGTTTGGCATCATGACGATGTCCTTACATATCACCGGGCAATTTCGGATTCCCGGTGCTGACGGTCTTGGGTCCTGATGCTAGTATATCAATAGCATAGCAGTAAGTACTGGTTATTATGTGCCGAATTGAATCGTCAGCCCCTGGCGATAACTGTGCTGCGATTGCGCTTGCTGACCATTTGTCGCACTACTTCGCATACCGTCAAATGCTTATCAGTGCCAATCCCACCATGTTTCTCCATGAAATTCAAGATCGCCTTACCGAAATACACAATATGGAAGCTTGAGTCATGAAGTCTCTATCATATGTTATTCTTTTTCGTACCCTTTGAAATCTTGCAATCACACACAAGTGGTTGCAACTGTTGCGCTACTCATGGAGATGGATTCCTCGGTCATGCATCGGCGCTCTACAGTCCTTCGTTTGCCGATGCGGCAAGCCGCGAGAACACATGTGCGGTTGTTTGTACGACTCAACATATCCGAGTCAGCAGTGCAGTTCGGTTGGCTAATAGACTATTATGCAAAGGGCTGTAGTTACGTATGATGGTCAAATCGGCTGCCGTGTTCAAGAGTTCAACTGCTGCGGAAGAGAGCCTCAGAGTCACTACTAGGATTCTGCCCAATACGCCAACCTTGATGGAACGACTGTCCAATCCCCTCTTGAATTTCAATTTAGTTACCTACTAACCTCAGCTCAACATTATGAATGACTATTTTCCCGATTCCGTTGGTTTTCAGACTGTCGCAGTGCGTACTCCTCACTTGTTGATTTTATTTGCTCATTTGAATTCAGTATACTGCAGGTAGTCTATATTTTCCTTTTTCTGTTGGCAAAATTGAATCCTTCCTCGTAATAGTTGCATCTATAGCAGTTTTAGTAAGTAGGACCAAACGGAAGACGATCATAACTACTGATTTCTCTTTGCAGCTTTTTGACTTCATCATCACTTTTGACTCAGAGGTCGGTTATTTTCAATGGCGCTATGTAAAGTTGACAAGATTCCAGGTTCGTTGGACATGGGGAAGAGAGTGGGGGATCACGAGGATAATCTTCATCGTTTCTCGTTATCTGCCATTCGTTGGCCTTGCTATGACCGTATACTGTGAGTATTTGTGACCTTCTGTCTACCCTCGCTCTTCACTGAGGTCCTGTGGATAGACTCGGTCGGGTCCACTCATGGAGGAATTGTAAGCTCTTCGCGATATGACATTAAAAATACTCACGACGATATTTCAGCCTAATCATGGAACATCCACTGATGTATATGATGGTTGTGTATAATAAGAACGTCGCTTGAAATCCGATCCTCAATCATTTTCTAGGCGTCCGTTGGCTGGGTATAGCTGCTTCTGAGCGTGAGTATCAGCCCTAAGTCAAGTTGTTTCCTTTCTAATGACTTCTTTTATTCAAAGTCCTGCTTGTGTTAAGGACATATGTGGTTTGGGGATGCGACAAGAGGTTCTTGATTTTGACATTGACATTTACCACGGTGACTTTAGTCTCCTTCTCCTGAGCCATTTGTTTTTGACTGAAAAAATCAACCGTTCCTTCAGGTTGTCTCAGTAGTGGTACTGGTAATCTCAGATGTTAGTGCAAGTGAATCCGGAGGTCTGTATCTTTGTCCCGAATTTCTTCTGCTCACACCATTTCCTCAGATTCGACTGGCGTATTTGAGGGAGGACGTAACTCTAGCATTGTTTATGGTCTGTTGATGTTGGTTGAACTGGGTACGTAGCATTGCAATGTTTCTGCACAGCTACCGCATGATCCTCCACAGTGCTAATGGCGCTGACACTGTACAAACGCTGCAAATCTTTCCGGTTGGAAGGCAGTCCGTTGGTGATTACTTTGTATCGGGATGGCGTAGTTTATATATTATGTATTACTTGTGAGTTTCGAAGGCTTTTGTGTGTAATGTGGCCTTACTTTTCGCAGTGGTCTCGATGGCAAATTGCATTTCCATCATTTTACTACCTGTGAGCAAGTTGTTTTTATATCGCCATTATAAGCTTCTGATCCGGGCATCCAGCCATCCTACACTGGGCTTCTTGCTGGGTAAACCGTGTTATTACTTACTTCGTGTTTAAAGCTGAGTCGGAGAAGCCCACAGCTAGTCACGCATAGCGTTCTCGCCTCACGCATCCTGTTCAATTTACGAGCAATGTCCGACTTGCAGAATACTGTGGCAGACGAGCTGACTAGCTTGGGAGTAGTTTCTCAACCCATAGCGTTTCAAACCCCACCTTGCACGGATCATACAGAGCTGTGCGATTTTACAAACTGCTAGTCCGATGTCTACACCATCTTATTATCGATAATCCTATGCCCTTGTAAGGGCATTAATGTAGTCAAATCAATAGTTCGTCCACGCGGTGTATATTGAGTTAAAGCATTTAAGTTGTCCTGGAACGTCTTATGGCGTCAGTGCGTTGTTTCTAGATTCTGATAGCATGTAGGAGGGAAGCATATGGTATAGCCGAAGCATTTGGTTCATCTCATCTCATAAATACACATATATGTTCTTGATACTCGAAGGATTGGTGCTCGGTAACGACATCAGTTGTCTGAGCGAGAATGCAGAGAGGTACTATCCACAACAGAATGCAATTGAGATCCAGAGCTGAAAAGAAGGAATACACAATACGCTCAAGTTCAAGTCTCGTCAAACAATTGGCAGGCTTACCTTGGCCTGGCATCTGACACTTGTTCATCTTGAGTACCAGCACTATTCTCTGACGGAGGTAACTCGTGAGTTGCAGCTGCAATCGCCAATTAGTCGATGTGACACTATAGGATACAGAAAACCAACATTTACCGCCTGCGTAGGGTGCTCGATAAAGCCGACTTGACGGCGACTTGGAGGTTTAAGGATGTGAGCAATTGCTCGACCACCGCCTGTTGCATCTTGCAACGCCGTGTGAGCAGCGTGGATACTTCATTTCGTTTGAGAGATTGAGACTGGTCTGTCCCAACGAGTTTCTGAACTCGCCGCCATAACTGTTGCAGCGTGGACCTGGGATTAGGTCTTGCATCGCAACATTTCACTAGCAGTTCCTTGATCGCCTTCTGCGATTCGGTGTCCGCAGCTGAACTACCAGGTACAGGCGTGCTAGTTATGTTTGCGCAGGCGTAGTCCATATAAGCGATTTTGTGCGAGCGGAATATTGCCTTGTAGCTTTTGTGGTTTACGCCACGGTTTGTGACGACAAGAGCAACTGGAACTTCTTCTTCACAAAACACTTCATGGAGCAACCTATAGTGACCCTTCATCTTCTCGATCTCTCCGTCGCGTACGCAATAAAGGAGTAGATCAATGCCGCCTCTTTTCCTTAGGACATCGATCGCGAGGTATGTATCAGCGATAGCATTCGTGTAACCCTCTGTATCCAGCCCAGGTTCGAGAAAACCGATGGTATCAAAGACCTGGAATGAACGACCGTCGACCGGAATTGCATACTCAGTCCAGTGTTTGGTGCAGTGACCAAGGTCGTCTGACGTGGGTGCCCGGCTTTCTCCAGCGAGTATGTTCACGACCGAGCTCTTCCCACATCCAGTTTGGCCAACGACGAGTACGTTGAACATCTATCATCTAGTGAACACTCGAGATTGCGTGCTGTGCTCAAAACACGCACCGACATATGCACAACCCTCTTGCTTTTGGTATCGATCTAGACACTGAGCTCAAGTTGCTGAATTATGCCGACGACAGTCAAATACTTCGAAGAAAAAAATTGTAGGGAATGAAACATACCAAGATTCTCAAATCCAACACGACAAAGACAGGTAAGTGTGGGTCGGGTTAGTTGAAGGTTAAAGAAAGACTCAACAGTCTGCACCCACACGTTGCTGCCTCATGCAGTGCGCGAGGTCTACCTCATATTCAAAGGACCGAGTCCCCATCGCTTATCAGGCGTGTTGCATACCATTTACGTCGGTGCAGCTGCGAACAGCTTTGAGACTCATGCCTCTGTATGGTCCCCTTGTCGGGTGGTGATCAAATCTTCGACCCGGAACAAGACTATGTTTTTTTTCCATGAGTGGTATTATTGGGAGATTGTAGTCCGTACTTGTTGATGAATTTATGTGTTTCCTGAGGAATGATTAAGATGCAAACCCACCTGCACGAACATACTGCAGACGGTCTAGTCGCAGCTGCCGTCGGGTGGACCATCCTTCCATCTCTCATCAACCTTTGCGCAATCAAACATTTCCTTGCCTAGCCTCTCGTTCACCTCGTTATGACGCTCACAGAACCATTTGCTCAACCTCTCCCGACTGCTCACGTCTGGGGGATGCTCCTTCATTTTTTCGCCAAAGTCCGCCGCGCAGTGTGTGCATGGATACAGGGCGGGTAGCGCATGGATGAGATTTAGCATATTTGCACGTTGGTGGGTAGTGGGCCGTACTGGGTAGTATGCTGCAGTCACATGCAAAAATGACCACGTGGCACGTCCAAGGGCTTCGACATCCGGCGGACAGTGTGGGGGCAGGGTTGCATTTTCTGGCTTAGGATCGGGGGATCGGAAGCCTGTTCCAGATGCAAAGGCAGCCATCATTCCTGCGGTAGATTTCTTGCTCGAACTGGTAGTGCCCGAAGCGGCGGGCCTCCAATTACGAAACGCCGTACATATTTTGCAAGGTTTTCCGTCCGGACCAAGCACCATACCGGGTGGTAACGAAGGCTTGGGTGTCGCTGGGTCTGGTAATGCCGGGCGTTCAGAGGATTGAGATCGATCCCCCATATCGGAACGAGATACACTGCACGTGCATGGTTGTACATGAGGTTGTCAGTACCAACCACGTTGCCCTTGGAAGTTACTATTACCTTAAAATAATTGTACAGGGCAAGGGCAATTCGGACTCGTTGGATTGCCGAAGATTGTATGCTACAGACGTTGCGCGTCAGCGTTGTAAAAGAGATCCCACGTATACGAATGGCGGTAAGTACATGGATGAATTTGAATGTCACGTGCGTGCGCTTCTTCAGAACCTCGGATTCAAGCTACATTTCTTGAACTGCTCCGCTGCCCACTTGTTTCCGCAAGTCCAGAATCCAGCTCTTGTCGTGGGAGCGAGTAACTGAGGAGACGGGTATCACGGATGAAAACCACCTCGTTCACCAATTTCTCATGACCCTAAGCGTCAGTTCGAGTCTGAGGCATTTCCTTTTGAGTTAGCGCTTGGGACGCTACTTTGTAAGTGCCAGTGATAGCCGCCATTCAATCTTTTTCGATGTCTCAGTCAGCAGGAGCGTCGAAGAGGGAGTGGTCACTTGCGCGCACTAAGGCGACGTAGGCACTAAGTTGCATCTCCTACAGAATACTATCCCTGAATCCACATGTCAGGCTTGCTGTAGATACGTGATGTCCCGCATGCAAGTTATTGTTTCAGGAGTAGCGCGGTGGTCACTTGTAATGTGTTTCGCCCAGTTGCGGCTGATTCTATTTCTCGTCCTACCAGTCTCTTCTCGCATTGATGTTGTACTGATAGGTGACCACATGAATGCAACGAATCATTGGCTTGATGGCTGCGGTAATATCGTAAATTCATCCTGAGGGAGAAGCAGTTTTTTTCCTGCAGGCATCATTGACTGGCAACCTACCCTCTCGGTACACTTGATTGCACGACTTCTCCTGACCACTATAAGTTAATTCCATCTACAGGTTGTCACGCGCAAGCATGGCCACTATACGGACGCGCAGCCTTACATGCGGGCTGGCCCAAATTCATCCATGCACTTCTCGCCATTCGTTTTTGTTTGAATAGCAGGAACATGAGATCATACACATTCAGCTTCAAGTTATACCCGTTTTATAACGCACTAGGAGCAACATGTATTTGAATAACCGCATACTGCAAAGAATCAGAACCGAGTATGGTAAAAATGTACGAAGTGGACCGCTCCATAGAAAATCGATCCCAAAGCTATGTCAAAGTTATCTCCACCTTCCCTATGTAGGGTGCCATCACAGTCCACATACATAGTATTCCTACAAGAACAAGTCAATTCAAATTGTTGACTGGAGAGCAACCGTATGATGTTGAAAAAATCCCTGCTCACAAAAACATGTGTTCACAAGGGAAGACGAATACTTACGCATTCATCAGCCAAGTCCTCAACGTCCCAACTAGATTCAATGACATTTGATAGAAATTTGCATGGTGCACTGCGTAGCCGACAGGACAAGAAGAATTAGTATGCTTTGGATCCGAGCGAGTCAGCTGGTTTGGAACCTACTCCTTATGCACAAGCGAACGCCCTTTACTATTAGCAGTAGTATACGCCACTCGCATATCTTGAGATGGAGTTGCACGGCCACTATGGGCCTTGATCACAAGCACCATTTCCGGTTTCGCTGGCAAGTAATGCTCAGCAAGACTCAACCCGACGTGCAAGTCCCCCTCTGGCAACAAATTGAATTACAGCAGCCATATACGCTCTGCGAGGACTGATACATCAGTGTGTGGCCTTGAGGAAACGCTGAGACATGAACATACCACTTGCAACAAATTCTATGCCCAATTTCTGTGACACGCGCAGGCGTTTCTGGAACATCCTGATGCAGAAATGAGCGACGAACTGGCTGTTGAACTTTCTATCCCCTGTATCCTGGACCTGAACCTCATCTGGTGGACAGTTCAGAAAGTATCTCAAGGACTCGTCCTTGACTGATTAGTGCAAAATAAGTAAATGAATGTGGTAAGTATTGCCACGCACTTGCGATTTATAGCACTGGTGCGTGCCGAATTCAGCTGCGCAAACACGCAGTAGGTCGCTGATAGGACATACATGCGAGACGTACAGTCGGAAGAGCAAACAGACGAGAATCGGGGGATGAATGCAGCAAATGCCGAAATGGCTTCTCTGCCGGTGATTCACAATCGCCCAATATATTGCCGTGTGACCTTCGATATCGGGTTTTTGCAACAGGTCGGAGAATTCTCCAGGTGAGAGGGCAGCAGCACAGGCCTCAACAATTGGGGAAACAGAGGAAGAAATAAAATCTGTAGTTGAGACGATATCACGGACGCGAGATAGAACCATTGTCCTTTTATTATTGTTTCGTAGGAAGAAGGAAAATAGAGATGGTTGGGTATCAGGGCATTTGACAAACTCTGCTGATGCAGATGCATAAATGTTATCGTATGTAGGAGGCGAGTCAATAACAGACTTCCTGTCATTGAAAACTTCAGACTTGGCGGTCATTGAGGCAAAGGCAAAGGAGATAATAGAGCTTAAGGCATACCGAGTATAAAAAAGAAAATAGGGGCCCACCTTTGATATTCCAAATTTCCGACAACACAGCATTTTTGCATTTGGGGGCAGCCAGTACGTCATTTTCTACCCGTCTAGATCGAAAAAGGCTCATTTGAGAACTTCGCAGGTGTACTGGTTTCGGACGAACTGATTCAATGCTTGAATTTGCGCAGGGAGTTCAAGTTTGATACTGTTCATGGCTCGTCTTAAGGGACTTGAGCGAAATTTTCGACGAACTCACCTGAAACCAACTCTAGCATAATCCGAAGGCCATGATGAAACGAATATCCTGGGCGACTTAGCCAGGGCGTACCGGTATTAGGTGCTATTTGCAAGGTGTAGATACTATGGAAATTCGAGAGCGCAAGGGTTTTTTTACAATTGCAAGTTGCCTTCGAATTCCCAGGATCTTTTTTGAAAGTTGTACCAAGTCGTAGACTTTAGGTCGGAATTACTGCAACATTAAGAGGTCTATAGGTCTCGCCTCGGAATAGACTAGGATCATTTTCGCAGTGACTCGGCTACTAGTAAGTACAACACCTATATAACCAAGCTGACCTAATATATTAGCCACAAGACGTCGCGCGCGATGGCGCCAGAATTCCGTGCGCCACGCCAGAAGGTGACGAAATGAAATGGGTTCGAGCACCGCAATTACGTGTCTATTTCCGACTTCTCCTTCACGTTCATTGTGTGAAGCATTGAGCTCCTTGGTTATGAGTCGTTCAGCATCTTCCTCCTCCCCGCGGATCAAGTCCTCAGCTAAGAGTCCCGGGGACAGTTCTGGACGCGAACAGCATGCCAATATAAATGATGCGGAAGCGCCATTCCCTCAGCCGGTGCGCGGAGGTCTACATCGTGGCCTGTCTGCACGACAAGTACAAATGATTGCAATTGCTGGTACCATTGGAACTGGACTCTTCCTAGGAACCGGAAGATCCCTTGCTCAAGGTGGTCCTGCCAGCATACTGATTTGCTATGGCATAGTGGGATTCATTGTATACGTGACGCTTGTTGCTGTTAGGGGAGATGGCTACACAGTACCCAGTGGCCGGTGTGACCTCTTTTTTCGTATCTTAAGCAGCGCGCTGACCATTTCTATCTTTGCAAGGGTCGTTTAACTGCCTATGCGACGCGCTTTTTTTCGCCTTCTTATGGTTTCGCGCTGTCGTGGAACTATTGGTTCAATGATGCAGTGTCTGTTGCCTCTGATCTTACTGCTGCCCAGCTGGTGTTACAATTCTGGACGACGTCATATCCTTGGGTGGTTAGCCTGCTCTTTTGGGTGTTCCTTGTATCAATCAACGCCTCTCACGTCAAAGCTTATGGAGAATTGGGTCAGTAGCATAGATCTCCTTTTTCTTTCCAAAATGGGATTAATTTCTTGCGGTAGAGTATTGGCTTTCATTCCTGAAGGTCGCTACCATCGTGATCTTCATTATCGTTGGCATCCTCGTCAATGTCGGCGTCAACGAGTCGCATACCTACATCGGAACACAGAATTGGTACATTCCTGGCGCTCCGTTCGTTGGTGGCTTTGGTGGCTTTGCCAAGGTTTTCGTGACAGCTAGTTTCGCATGTGAGTTGCATTGCTAATTGTGAACATAATCACCTGATCAGTCTGTAGACGGTGGAACAGAAAGTCTAGGTATCACCGCAGGAGAGACAAAAAACCCTTCACAAAACATGCCAAAGTTGTCAAGTTTGTGTTCTGGAGGCAAGTATAATATTCGGACTTTTATATAGATTATTGATGTGCGAGCGGTGAGATTAGAATTCTGTTATTCTATATCTTGAGCATCCTGCTCATCGGCCTGAACGGTGGGGTTCTCTTCGCTCACATCGCTACACACCTAACTGTTTCGATTAGTACCATGGGATTACCCGAATCTATCAAATAAAACGACCACTACATCTCCTTTTACGATTGTATTTACTCTAGCTGGTTCAAGTGAGCACATCCTCCTCACCCCTCGTCTAAGTGTTTACGCTATTTCAAACAGCTGTAGCCGCATCATTTATGAATACCGTCATCCTTACCTCTGTATTATCTGCCGGTAACCACGCTCTTTTCGCGGGGACAAGAGTTCTGTATGGCCTATCTGTTGTTGGCCCCGTCCCTCACGCACCTCGTATATTTTCTCGGACCACCCGAGCAGGTGTTCCTTTGTACGCGCTGCTTGCGACCAGTAGCATTAGCGTGCTCTGTTTAAGCAGCAGTTATATTGGCAGCGGCCAAGTTGTGGGGATGGTTGCAAAACATCGTTGGAGTCTCAAACCAGGTCTGTATCAATACGCGAATTGTGGTAACCCTAAACTAAGAAAAATTCAGATCGCCTGGTTATCAATTGGATTGGCCAGTTGGAGATTCAGGAAAGCCTGGATCAAAGCAGGGTCGATCTTTAGACGAAATGAAGTTTCGAGCGTCGTGGACCTGGCCAGTGGGGTCCTTATTTTGTTGTGCGTGTATTGATACTGCTAGCTACCTCTTCTCTGACCCATGCGACCTCCCAGATTATCACAGTGATCGCCCTGATCTTGAGTGCGTACTTTGCTTATTACACCGCTGCCTTTGCATACCCAGTACTGACGAGCTGAGAAGTCCAAGGGTGGTCCTCTATAATCCCCACATTCTCACCAGTAGATTTTGTCTCCTATTACATCGAGATACCCATCATGGTTGTCATGGGCCTCTGCTGGGTCCTTGCTAAGAACACTTTCATAGACTCTACACCAGTTCCAGGTAACACCCCTCTGGATCCCCCTAATGAGACGACCTCTTGATACCCTATGACACTGGAACCCGAGAAGCTCGTCACAAGTGGACGTCCGACATTGTGGACATCCGAACGATTGATCTGTATAGTGACGAATATGCCGACGAACTCTTGGATGAAGCGAATGATGAAACAAGGAGAAAGAGGTTCCCGTTTTTTTGGAGGTTGTATGACATGCTGGCTTAGATCCCACGTTTGTATTATCGATATCACTTTGCTTTGCATAAACCATAATGTACATCCGGTATTATATAGTTGGCCTGACATTATTTGATAACGAACAGAAGTACTCAAGGAAGGGAAGACCGTTTACACATGATGCATGAGGGACCAATCCGCTTTTGAGACTGACTAACGTGTAGGGCGCGGTGCTTGTGTCAATAAGCGAAGTGGCGAGTTATATGTGGCACTGCGATATTAGATGTCGGGCAGTAACACTAAATTTTATGACAAAGTATGCTATGTTGGAGCAAATTGCTGTCTCCCAATGGTATATGTGCATCTATTCCACTACGCACTAATTTTTGACATACAAATTCAAGCAGGGGGGAGAAATACTGCCCATAGGACACAGCTCAAGGCACCCCACAAAACACTCCACGTGACCCATGCTTTCCCCCACTTCGGAAGGTCGAGCATGAGACGAGCGGCAGCCCAGTACGTGAGTGGGAGAGACGGGAGAAGCCTGAGTGATATCTGAATGTGAGCATTGAACGTCAAGACCGACGTGAGCGCCAAGGCGTGAAGTACGTGGGGTAAGTAGAGACGGAGATAGAAATGGAGAGTCAAGCTGAGGAGGGGAAGGGTCGTCATTCTTCTTTGAGCGGATTCGCGGCGCGATATGAGGAATAATGGAAGGTAAGTTCGACAGATAAAACCAGCAGAACGCGAACACATGAAGTAAGGCGGGAAGCGCGAGTATGAAGTTTGGAATGTTGGAGACAGTCCAATATCGCAAGAAGCCAACGTTCCAGTATTCGGATTGCACGTGGGAGTATATCGAAGGAATCATATTGCTCGTACACCAATCCGGGATGCGTGTTGTTGAGGACTTGCAGAACCGCAGATATGCGATGATATTGTGATGGATAAATGGGATCAGAGGTAACGCAGTCAACAACGCGCATTTGAGCAGACGCCTAGGAGTAAGCTGGTATAAATGCGTTAACTCGGATGTCACGACTCGGATGCCTATGCTTACTAGATCTTTCTGTCCTGTCAGAAAGGGCGTGACCAGCATACCCCATAGTATGAATCCGGACAAGAATATTCCATTGGATCTGAACATGCTTGCTAATGCAAAGAATATAGATGCTGTAGCCCAATTGGAACGAGCACACGCCAGCATGCCCCGATACGAGAAATATGTGAAGAATGGTTCGCTGTAGGATGCCAATTTAAGCGCAGTGGGGCTACTCGAGAATACGGAGAGTGCAGTTGACAAAAATGCCAGGGAAGGTGAGCGAAAGATGATGCAATGATAGGTGATATAGCACGTGTGTTGATTCGCACAGTATGGCCATGCCTGCTCCACCTCGAAGAAGCGTCCCCCAATCGTTTGAACCAAAACCTGCCAGAGGCCTGCAGGTGGGCTGAAATGCGCATCAACAGTGGCAATCCATTGAAGAATGCCCACTCGTGTTCATACACGTATCCTTCTCTTGCTATGTGCGCGAAATGGAACGCATCCCAACGAAGGAGGACAGATGATGGGGATGTCCCGCTGATCAAATGTATGGTGATGAATCGAACAGTGGAAGCAAGTATGCAGAAATTGAAACTAATATCCAGACTGCAAGTCGCACTATCCACAGAAAGAGTCAGTAAAGTTCGAACATGCCTCTTCGTTGCTGATTCCATTTTACTGATCAAGCTCGAGTTTGCAGGTCGTGTTGTTTGTCCCTATTTGCAGAGTTCGATAAAGTTTACGTGTAAAACTTATGTAATCCGATCTACTTTTAGATGTGAAATCATACTTTGCACTTGAATAAGCATGACCTGCTGCCAGGCCGAACGCCGGGCTACGTTTCATTCCCTCAAACGTCAGGCTTCAGTGCAGCTGTGAGTTCTGTGGTTCACCGTACGTTACCGATATCTGTTCGAGAAGTATAACTGACCAGCATAAACAGGTTATAAGTAAACGATCTTTCTCACTGAAACCACAGTAGCCGCAACTGTCGTGTGAAGTCTATTGCTACCAAATTACCTGCTGATTGATGTCGCCCAAGTCCAAGGACTTCAATCTTAAACCAAAGATACTACAGATGCCCCTGACGGCACCTATGAGCTCAGCGGCTACTATGAGCCCTGTCATGCAGTCACCTCTAACACTCATTGACTTTGTGACTACCGTTCCGACACCACTTACCTCAGAGCTAGTTGCCCTTGCGCCGTATATTCAGGCCATAAGGCACTTCGCACAGATTATCAGCTGGGAGTCTTCATGGGAGGAAAGCTGGCTTGCTCTTGCCACATGGTGGGCGTTATGCTTGCTCTCCGAACCAACCCTGAGGTATGCGGGTTCAACTATCTACGCATTCCGGCTGATTTGGACGTCTTTGTTCGCCAGGTTCTTTTTACCACTTGCAGTCACATTCGTTCTCGCACTGAGACAGTGGACATCATCCACTCACACGTCTTCGGCAATGTCACCGCCGGTAATAACCGACAGCGCCCTTCACGCTCTTGTATCTGATCTGACGACCATTCGCACCCTGCTTCCCTCATCACCCCTCGTCGAATCACCCCTCCCTCCATCCTTTGTTGTTCTCCGAGTACTCGCATCTATCTATCTGCCATACCTTGTTCTCACATCTTTCGTTGGTCTCCGTATTTGCATCGCATTATGCGGTACCCTGTTCATGATTCACAGAGCGCACTGGGCAAAACATGCTCGAGCATCCATTACTCGCAGCGCACATATCCGATGGGCATTTTACCGGCTATGCGCATTTATCGTGGGGGTGCCGCTCCCACCACCCTCATCGCCCTCTCCCTTAGAAGCTTCTACCAAGATACGCCCAGCATCTGTATTAGCGGATGATGTACCCAAGCCTTCCCCGCCTCTTCGCTTCCTGTTTACAGTCTACGAGAATCAGCGGTGGTGGATGGGTCTTGATTGGACAGCTGCCCTGCTTCCCAATGAGCGTCCATCATGGTGTAGCTCCTCCTTAGTTCCATTGTCCCCACCCTCAGTCTTTCCTCTTCCCTCCTCGACAACGGCATACGTCGCTGTCGGCAAGAACGGCCGCGCGAAACGTGTAGCGCGCTGGACGTGGGAAGAACCTGAATGGCGCGTTATCATACGCAAGGAAGGCCAGGAAGGTGTCTGGCGAGTGGAGAAGACACCTCCAAGAGATAAAGACGGACCTGATGAATCTACTGCAGCACGGATGCTACGCGCCGCACGCGGCCGCGACAACCTGAACACGAGCTCCAGTGGTCCTGCCGAATCGCCCGAACAGACCGGCGAACAACATTCCAGCGACCCGTTCCTCGATCCCGCGTCTGAAGATGAAGCTGTCACAGACCCTGAGGGTTGGTTGTACGGTGATAACAAATGGGAGGGTGCGAGCTCAAAGGGTGGAATGGGAAAGTACACGCGCTTTCGGCGTTGGACTCGCATTGCTGTTCTCAGTGAGACCGTCGAACTTGTGGGTCCAGGCGAGTTGGGCGTTTTACGCGATTCTATGGAGTTCAGCGGATATAGGACTGCCGCGAGCTCCATTTTTGGCAGTCCTAGCACCCCGTCCATAAGTGTCAACTCGCCAACGTTGAGCTCGTTTTCAGAATTAGAAATGCAGAGTACGGTGACAGCGCCAGAGTCGCAGAAGGATGGGAAAGACGGCAAGGATGGAGGCAGCACGCTGAGACAGCGACTGAAGGCTGTTGTGGAAGGAACGGCACATTGATAATAATGACCTTTAAATTTGTAATATTATTAGTTTCCGATACATTCTATGAACGTTATCCAGTAATGGAATATTTCGTTTCACGATCTGCATCCCACTGGCACACGAAAGGGCAATCGTACCCAAGGATAGCTTATTAAGTAGCAAAGGAAGTCTAGCTCGAGTGTCGCCAGACTTTCACAGTCCCATCTGCGCTACCTGTAACCATCTCCCCAGGGTCTATTGGGTGATGCTCTGTCCAAGTGATCACCTTGTCATGAACTTTTGGCGGAGGATTGGGTTGCAAAACTGTAGCCTAAAACAAACGTGAGCACAGTAATGACATTTGTGAACTTGAATGCTCACATCAACCAAGTCCCAAGCCCAAACGGCACCGTCTTCATCTCCACAAACAATCGTCGCTTCTGCATGTCCAAAGCATGCTCGGCAGCGATACGATGTGTGCTTGTGGCCAGTGAAGGCATTAAGAAGCTTACCACTGGTCGTGTCGAATAGCCTGACATGCGAATCAAGCGTAGATACGAGAAGTGTGGTACCATCAGATGAAGGGACAGCCGAGGTGACAGGCTCTGTGAGACATGATCAACACGCGTGTAATAAACATCCACAGGACTTACGCCCTATGAAGTCTGAACGTAGTTCGCCTTTACGGAGATCATATGTTCGGACATGTCCGTCTACAGAACCTGCAATTATCGTGGTTGCATCCACGTGTAAGGTCTGCACGGCGTCGCGAGCTTCTTCGAGTACTTGAATCGGCGCACGCGCTGGTGCCCTGCCGAGAACAGTTTAATATTACCCCTAAGCCCACATGGTTCCATGCTTACCGCAAGTCCCATAATCTCACTGTGGAATCATACGAGCCTGTGATAAAGTATGGTGAACACTGTTATTTACACATCATGTGAAAGGCATCAGTCTCACCACTCGCCAGTACAGTCGCGTCTGTATTAAGCTCCACAACATTCACCTTGCCCATATGGCCTGACAATCTACGCGTCGTCACACCCGCCGTTACATCCCATACAAAAACGGAGCGGTCCCCTCCAGAAGATGCAAACTTTGTATTATCATGACTCCTACACAACATACGGTCTTATTCGTCAACTTCAATAGAGGCCAAGAAACTGCGGATGTGACTGACACAGATATAGAAAGGACCTCGTATCCGTGGGCCTCAAACTTCTTGATCTCGGTACCAAGGTCTGGATTCCAGAGACGTATCGCGCGATCCTGTCCTCCACTTAGGACGTATTTTGCAGTTCCTTTGGCATATCGAACGACATGGACAGGTCCTCTGTGGTTCGAGAGTGTTGTATGGAGCGTTCGAGCAAGTGCTTGTGGACCTCGTGAAGGAGCCATTTAATTCGTTTGGGTTAAGTAGTACGCAAACGCTCGGAGTATAATGAGCTAGCTCACACTGAGGCCAGACTGTGTGGCCGTGCAGCGCTTATGTAAGCACAGTCAAGCCATTGGATGTAGAGTACATGTGAAAGAGTGAAAAAGGAAATGTGCTATGCCATGACCTATGCGACGACGACAACGATTCAACAGAAGTCGCTAGGGATTAGTAAAATATCTACATTGATCTTCATTGGTGTTTGAAATTGTACCAGTCTCAGATGGAGATACTGTAATATTTATATAAGATCGCCAACTCACGTGACCACATGTAAGTCGCGTCCTTCTGAATCTGAACGTTATGAATTGCAATTTGCAGCATAATGCCCTCTCTATCCGACCAGATCGACCATCTGACTTCCCTCTCGAAATCTATCAAAGCCAGTGCTGATGGATTCCCGACCTCAGATGGGCTCTTTACAATCAGCTGTCCTCAACACTGCTCTAGGTGATCTGATTCGTGACATCGACTCATCCGAACTTGGGCTCTTCACACTAGTACACCCACCGTCTCATGTACCAACTGAGTCTGAAGCGAGGGGTGTGATATCCCGTGTAGAATTTCCTGGTGCTACGCCTCTGAAGAAACCACCTTCTCGAAGGCAGGAGATGACAAAACCGAGAGAGTATGAGCCAGAAGCATATGCACAGGCTGCGTTAAAGTACTTGGATCGGTAGTATGTTTTGCGTTTTTCTAGGGCATATATCCTGTTTCAACCAGTCTTGTGTGGTATTTCAGTCATTCAATTCGCCCAATGCCCCGTGCGCGATCCCAGGTCCAGGGACTTATAAGCAGGCTTGACGAGGCACGACGGAACATCAAAGGTCTTAGTGAAACATTGCAGCAGGTTCGTACTATCAATATTTAACCTCAAATGTTTTGATGTTCTTGAATCTTCGCGTAGTTAACAAGTAGCAATCCCGCATCAGGCCCCAGCTCGCAGGAGTCCACTGTAGCAGACGAGGAACGGCGCATACAAGATCTTCAGGCTCGTCTTACCGAACTGCGTAAACAGGTGTGTGTCTTCCATGTCCATGCATCCACTAAATTCACGCCTCAGCAGAAAGATGACATCCTTCGCACCTCCAATCCTGCTCCCAAGTCCAAGCCCGCTCCGAGGCTGGCTAGGGCTCCTTCGCCTCTGACTGTACCTGAGGCTCAGGAAGAGATGTTCTGGAACACACCTGCCGCATCTGCGCGGACGCTTCGCTTCACCGAAAAGCTCATGGATGAGGAGGTAGACATCGACGACGTATCAATCATGTCCTTCACGAGCCCGGTTCCTCGGCCTCGGTCCGTCTTATCATCGCTAGGTCTTCCTGTGGACGACGATTCCCTTGATAACGGAGAACACGATATTGGGCAGGACGATTCTGTGATGCCTGATCCATTAGACAAGCTTGAAGAAGAACTCTTAGGCAGTGAGCTGGAGGCGGATGATGGAGATGGAGAACAAACTGTGGTTCTCAAGAAGCTGCCCTCATCGTTACCACCGAATCCCACGCCGCCAGACGGCACTACGCCTCCTGAAACACCGTTGCCTGCAAATTCAGAGTTGCAGACCCCTGCTGCAGGACCTCCTGAGTCCGTCAGAAAACCAAAAGTACGCATGAATGTGGAGATCGAGAAGATTGTGGTAAGCATCCTGGTCACATAACGTAAAAGCGCATAGAACTGAAGCGGCGCTTGATAGGTGAAGATATGGAGCACAGTGGGCGAGATCATCATGCCGGGCCATCCTTTTGACCCCACGGGATCAATATCAGGCGGAAGCAAACCTCCAAGGGCAAAAGAAACTATGCACGTTCACTCCAGTTTTTATGTCTAATCCGCTGACATGCCCTAGTGCCCATCTCGAATCCCTCTCCTCCCAGACCCCCTCCCCTACATCTCCAACTGCATCCTCATTTTCATCGCTTGCGCCATCTATGATCACTGGCCAGCCCACCTCGCAACAGATCGCAACTTGTCAGCTTTTGCTCACTCTACTAAAACAGCCCGGTTTCTCGATGTCGCTCAATAAACTTAAGGAAGCACTAGCGGAAGGTGGCGGTAGTGCGGCTGGCACACGAACGATGTATGCTTGTGTAGCGAAGAAGCTGATCAAGATTGAGCGAGGGGGCGGGGAGCAGGTCGTCAAGTTTGACGTTTGACCGATTTGATTGCCTCGAGCTGCTGCCTTCATTTGATGTAATGTACTGAAATCCTCCCAGGGAGCGTACATATGCCGATGCTACCCTTGACTTTGTTTACACGTCCCCGAATATCAGTGAAGGAAATGTGCGGTGAGATACAGAACTTGAACGCCGTCATGGATGTTCGTGGACTGGCTGTACCCAGCTTTGGCCCAGCCATCAGTCACCATTGGGTATGTAATCAACCTGACGGTTGGAATGGGTTATGAGCATATATTAAGTGATTTCTAGTGGTGGGACATTGTCGATCTCCGAATCGTGGTCTTTTGATGTCATTAATGCTGTTGCTTCACACCTCCCTGATCTAGATAATACTGTTTCTGTGCACGTGGACGGTACCTTCATGTCCTTTGCTCCAGCCCACTACGAGTCCGCGACTTGCCTTCATTGTAGCGTGTTTAAGTGCTATACATGTCGGCCCGGGGCAACGTCTGTGCACGCACCGCCATTTCCTGCCCCAAATGTGGAAGTTCCTCGGACCCACCCGGTCCATGAATTACCGGCAGGCCGATGCAATGATTGGTGATATGCCTCATACTACACATTTCTCCCCCGTACTACCATGTCCAAGCACCGACTGTCCCCAGCGCCTCTGCCCCCTGCAAAGAGGCTACATAATACTCGGATCTCGTCACAGGAGCATCGGCTTGTCACAGCATTTGATGATGCGCTCTACGATGAGCTCATTCTGTTTATCTTCTCGTTCCTGAACTCCCGAGATCTATGTGCCATGCACAAGACGAACAGAAACTGTGCGAGGCTAGCGAGCGACAACCAGGTATATATTTGATTCAATTGGGCAACAAGAGAATGAATGTTGAACCTACTTGGATCGCCCACTGCTCCGGTTATGGTTGTAGCTCTGGAAAGCCCTGTTTATCAGAGAGTATGGTAAAACACGGCTGAGGGGAGGCAAGGGTTTTTATGGTCGCACTGATGGAAGATCAATTAAACCGCTTCCCTCGAGAGCTTCTGCATCTACGTCGTCAGCTGATGACGCTCTGGACTGGAAGTGGATGTACCGCATCAGCTCGAATTGGAAGAATGGTATATCTTACAATTATTATTCATCTACTTTCACTCTCTCATACATGTCTAGGACGTTGTGCTGTCGAGAACTTCACTGACTCTGAGGGAACAACTCTAGCACCGCCGCCAGCCTTTTCTCGTCAGCACGTTATTTTGGCAGGCGGGTTTACCATATCCTCGTCGAAGCCCTGCGGATCCTCCCTGCTAGTACGGGACAACAGTGGGGTATCGCGCACTCTGCTTTGCAGGTCTACTCTAGCTACATCTATAGCGGAAATATCTGCTATAGCACTCGATCAATCTCCACCTTCCTTATCTTCCTCACATATCATACGCCTGGCTGCTTTCCTGACAACTGGAGAATTCAGCATATTTGAACATGATCACTCTTCCCTGTCCTTAGCCACCACTCCAAAGCAAACCTATGTCCCTTCGTCCCTGCACCGTGCTTCTCCGGTGACCCACGCAGCCTACAATCACCCGTTGCTCGTCACGTTGTCGCACTTATTCACGCTCATGATATACGACTTGAGCAATGGTTGTATCACCCACACTCAGACACTTACGTCTTTCACCAGTCATCCGCCCACATCACTTGTACTTTCCACCACACCCTCGGCAGCCTCGTACAAACTTATCATGGCCTACGCTATCCCTGTTTACCCTGCTCACTGGAGTGTGGGTGCCACAGAACTTATCATATCTCCATCGGGCATTTTACCACGTAACCGGGCATTCGCTACATCCTCCAGCGAGTCGTTACCACAGGGGGCTTTTGAAGTGAGCGTCACCAGGTCTACCCGTGCTTTCGACGTCCCGCAAGGATGGATAGACGAGCGAAAGCTGCAGCTTATGCGTGACCAATGGGGCCGGAAAGTGAAACAAGTCGCAGATATACAAACGGATGGGAAATGGGTTGTTTTAGCCCCCGGAGATGTAACCGATATATCTCCGACATCCCATGGGTCTTCAGAAGGTACAGCGCCCCAACAAGGACATCCACAGCTACTCCCATACATCTCACCTCCGAGCTACTCATCGAATCACCTTCAATTATACCGCCTTCATGTACCCCCGATTTCGAGTTCATCTGTCCATACACCGAGATTGACGTTTGTCCGGACTCTGCATGGACCTTTGGGCCCTGTTTCCGCGCTTTCTCTTGCAGATGGGCGCTGTGTCAGTTTGAATTCAAACGGAGCGATTTGGGTGTGGGACCTCGAGGGCGGAGATGGAACTGAAGTCGCTGGGCCTGTCGAGGGCAGCTTTGCGGGAACAAACAGTGCAAGTACATATGGTACCATTACATTCGATGAGCGAAGGATCGTCAGTGCTGGTGTACGGGGTATTGAGGAACGACGATTTGATATCTAATGAAATAGTAGAATTTTGTATCTTTATTGTTTTACTGCAGTTGCCACTAGTACACGTTGATATCTTCAAGAAATTTTGGAAGTGTACCTATGGTGGACGATAGGTTACGGTTCGATTTGCCGATTTGCCGCGACTTATTTGGAAGTCCGATCGATGTTTATTCTAGTATTACAAGTATACCTAGGTATACCTGTAAATTCGTGTCACACTCAGTGCATTCCTTGCTTGCAGACCGCTGCAGATGACCGGTTGACCTGCAAGCACCTCACGCAACTCCCACAACCTCTCGCTGACCTCTCGCCTCTTGCAAGTGCAGCATGCGGAAACAGGCGCCTGTGAGACTCCCACACCCTTGCAAGGCCGTAGTGAGCCGCCTAACCGTCGAGTCTGCCGATGCGATTAGCTTGGACGCGAGCATTGTGAAAATGCTGCAACTGTTGCGGTAAACGTGAGGTGTATTTACACTAACTTACTATGCACTTGCTTTGTCGTTGCCATCTGCGTATATGATGCATTTATCAAAGTTGAAAGCATTGAACAACTTCACATGATGAGCTCACTCGGTACTTGGTATTTTGAACTGCAGCACCGAAGGCTAATATGCGGTGAGAATTGTCTTCTCGTTCCTTCAGATGAAAAATTCGGGCTTCGGTTTCTGGATTCTGAGGCGGACAGGTTGGGCCAAAGAACTATGTTTGCTGCATTAAGCATGCATATGATACCGGTGCCTTTCATTCGTCTCACTCGTAGTTTGTACTATGATCATTAATGAACCAGAGGGTGCCGTGGCACCTCATTTTTGATGGGTTCTGTCGATTTAACCTCCATCGCCCTCATCCATGTCCGTTGTACTCGTTCCTGAAGTGGCAAGCTGCTTTGAATGAACAACCTCAAAGTAAATGTGCATTTTCCCGCTCCCTGCACACTTCCCGCCCATCGCAAATAAATCATATCGAGCATCCCCTGCGCTACACACTATTGCTAGTTGATACATGGACGCGCTCCTGAAAAGCAATTGAAGTCATAGCGCTTGCTGTATCAGAGTTAGCCACGAGCTCAGCGTGATATTCTCGAACACCGAGGATGAGGCATGATCCTAGCACAAACATCTGCACGACCTGGAATATCTCAGCGAGACCAAAATAAATCTGAGGGTCCAGGGAATATATGTCCAATAGAAATGATGAATCATGGTTGGATGTAGAGGTCGGTGACAGATCAGCATACCGCTAAGAGTGTTGAAGAGAAGAAACCGATCTGGAAGCAAGAGATAGCGAAAAAACTAACACGCGAAAAACCTTAGCAGAAAATAAGAAGCCACATTGACATTATGAACTCACCTCGCAAAGTAACTAACGTGAGTTTGCATCAACACCGTGAAACAGTCCCCGATAATACCTCTTGTTGAGTGTCGCCGCAGTTCACGGAATTGCTTTACAGTAATCCAGACCGCGAGACACAGTGCAAGGACCTCCCATACGGTGGAAAGTATCCAAGTCATGGAAGACAGAAATATAGAATCTCCCGCGTAGCCAATCATGCACCGATGGGTGCCGGAGAGAATGAATGCCTCTCATTTCATACATAACCAAAGCTTACCTCCTGCAATCTGCATCGTTATTATTGCGACCATGACTGCGTCGGCAATTCTGATGGCCACAAAGATGATAACGAGGCATGTCAGCACCTTTCTAGATCTCTGATACATGGTATGCAACCGAGCGATCATAATGACTTGCATGATGTTTCAGTCAAGTCAAATGTCATGGAGGTGTATAGCTCACCGCCAAGTATTACATTTACAACCTCACCCATCCAATTAAGTGCATCATAGATGATAAGGCCTGACAAATCCAGTAACATTAGTTATCAGCTTCGGAAGATCACAGACTCTGAAACAAACTCACAGCTGTGGGAAGTCGTTATGTTCAATCAACGAGTTGTTCGAGAATCTCACTCACCCCTGCATGGTAGTTCAGTTGTTGGACGAGAATGGAAGGCATTGGTGTGAGATGCTCACTCCAGTCGCCGAAATTGTTGGAACACTGACTGTATGCTGCCCATCACAAGAAAGAAACAGGGTCTATGCGAGGATACACACCCAACATGTACATTCTGATTGTGAGAGATGGGTAATGAGCACAACATCAATAGCTTAAACCTCCAAACGTACACAGCATACCCCATTCCAGCATAGCGCACCTAGAATAGTCAGCAAAACTTGGACTTGCTAAGCGTAAATGTTGAAATACAAGGTACATACACCGAAATAGAGAAAGGTCATTAGGGACCAGCGTTGCCTCTGCCGTGAACAAGTTGTATCTTAACGTTGCTCTATTGATGTGGGAGTCCAGATCAGTTCAACCTGCAACACAATTCTAAGCGAGTTGACTGCCCCAGTAATGGATCGAACATACCTCTTGTCCAAATGGTAAGCACTGAGAATACCATAAGGATATCAGTGGTTCTTTTATACTTAATCTTGCTCACCCCAATCGTACATTACCCCGACAGAGGCAGCAACTGCGAAATTAGAGTCAAGCTGAATCGAATCATCACCGTCATCATGCGGCTGACTCTCCACGAAGCTACAAAACAGCTGCCAATAAGACTCGCATTGATAAGTGGCCACCAAGTAGGATTATTTGAAACTAAGACCATACCATTAGAAGATAGGAGCGAGCGAGCGGAGGAACTTGGTGGACGGATAACAATCGCATTCGTGCTTGATATACCACAATCCAGTGTTTAAATCACTAAAGTGAGATTTGAGGAATGATATCTGATTGATCGAAGTGTTTCAGCCCAAATTCCAGTGCAAAGACAATGTGCATCCAGGGATTCCAATGGGATCAAGATAAAAGTTGTTGGTAAGATCGCAACAGTGACTCGCGAAGAATGTTTGAATGCCGCATATGATTTGGGCGCGGTGCCCGTGCGATCTTCGAAGCATTCTGGCTACAGTGTCCAGTGTGCGATGCAACGTTCAGCCCCGACCCATAAATAAAACCATGTGGTTCGTTGACCCAACACAGGTTTGAACGGCACCGTGCACGTCGAGCTCGTGACAGACGCTGACTATAATTATTAACACAAAGGAGCTGGAGTGGAGTACATGCCTGAGCCAAAGTGGAGCAGAAGAGGGGTTCGGGTGGAACGCGCATGGCATGGCGTCGACGTGAATTGGTTCCGCGGGATCAAATGCTCCGAGTCCGTTCTTACAATATGTAGATAGATATCTGCTGGCCGTGTACTAGTAACTTGCAAATAATCGTCGCCTCGATTTGATTTGCCTCTGCGGCATCACTACAGTAGTATGATACTAGTATTAGTATAGCCCAGAGAAAGATCTGGCGCTGCTGCTCCTTGTTATCACTATTTCATCAGGCCAGGGTCCCATGCTACTCGAGTCTCGGACATGTGCAGCGGTCTGCAAGTATGGTAATTCATTGAGAATGTGACACAAATTTGCATGTATGCCTAGGTATGCTTGTAATACTAGAATAAACACCGCGCGGACTTTCAAATAAGTCGCGGCAAATCGGCAAATCGAACCGTAACCTATCGTCCACCATATGTACCTTCATCGAACTTTCGTTCGGCGATTTGCGGAGGTTGTCAGCAAGAACCATCATGTGACTGAACTCTACACGCAAACGACCAGCTTAGGGGGATTACGTCGTAGCATTGGCTGTGGCTCGTGAATAAAGCACACTCGGCTTCTCTCAACTTACATTCTGGACCAACTTTGGAGAGTAGAGTGCCAGTGGGAGGGATATGACACTGCAGCGAAAGCTCGAGCCTCGAGTGGAGAATTCAGACGGAACTTGCAACTAGGTTCGTGCCCTTTGGCATTCAACTCAATATCGTATTTAGACACAAGGCTTTGAAACCAATAGTTGTTGGCAGTCACGACAGTGATTGTCGGTCTGGTATCTGCTTAAACCTCGGAAATCGCAGGACTGGGACCCTTCCAAAGAAACCAACGTGACGGGACAATATCTTGTACCCCCAGATCCAGCCATCTGTCAGGGAGATGTACAAGAAACCTGACGAGTACAGTGTGCACCCATCCATCCAGCGATAATACCTTGCATGTCGATGTTAGCTCCTCGAGCCATACACACTGCACGCATACAGTTGGCGCGCCTTACGCTTTGAAATTTAGGTTTTACCAGAATTTGCCCACAATGGTGATGTGAAAGTCAGTGATTTGGCCGACTCCCCGCCCGAAGTCAGCCGCCGAAGCCCTAGACTCGCCCTAGATTTTGGCCCCAGAGTCTAGGTAGAATAGCTCTGGAGTCGGCCATTTCCTGGACGTTCTCATGGCGATCAAGTTGCGCGGATGGGCGCATCAAACACCGCTTAGAGGTTCGAGTCGTCCTCCTCCCATCAGAGTTGCGAAGCGACAAACAACTTACATAAGTTGCATACACCCAGATCATGCTGTACCAAAGGTTATTATATAAGTACTTGATCCTCATGTATGTGATATGCTGCCCTCCATTCTCCACTTCCCACATCATGTCAACTGCCCCTACGACAACCTGGAATCCATCTAGTCTTCTTGCATATGATGCACTCCCGAATCAACTGGACGACTCTGACTCGGACGTGAAGTCTGCGACCAATTTCTACGACCGCAGTCTGACAAGTCGTAGGTGTGCCCTGGCTGGTGTGGCATGCACAAGTATTGCCAGCTGCTGTTGCATCATAGCAGGCGCTGTTATCACCGCTTCTGGAGGTGCAGCCACTGTGATGTCAGCCGGACGCAGCGGCGTCGCGCTGCGGAAAGAGATGCTGGTCATCTCACTAAACTTGATCGTCACATTATGCACCGAATCCACAGGTTTCGTACACAACATCTCATTGCGCTCTGCGCTGGACTCAGAGTCCCGGCTTAGGTTCAACTCTAATCTGCGCCTTTTGACCGCAGCTCGTGGATGGAGCAACCCCAATGGTGCCCTGCTTAACGGCATCATGGTTGTCCTACTCATCATATCCTATAGCTCAGTCTCACTGGTCACATTAACTTGCTATGTGATGTCTCTCTATGAGAAGACTGTGTTAGAAGTCGATATCATAGGGATGCCTCTTCTGGTTTTGGGTATCGCACTTCTTCTCCAGGTGGTGATCGCATTGTCAGGGATGCGGGCTGCCAAGATATTGACGTGGAGTTCTTCATCTTTGGATCTAACCCCTGCTCTGATCCACCACTCGCAATTGACCCCAGTTCTTCTCCGGTGTATGCGCAGTGTGTCCGACTTCGATGTGGATGGAGGTCCAGCGAGGCCATCAGAGACACAGCCTTCTGCATGGCATGCACACCCTAGCATCCGGAAAGTTATCAACTCTCTTTGGGGTCTCGTCATAGCATGTGCTGGATGGGGTGCTCTCATCCTGTTCATCCACAATACGTATGAAAGTTACACCGGTACCATAACCTGGAAATCGTGGTCGTTCTTCCCCGACGATCAGAATTTCTTGTACAGCCTTGGATACTCCCCTGAGCTCGGATGGGGACCCGGGCCGTGGATTATGTGTTATATCAACCTGGCTATTATCCAGGGACCGTTAACACTTTGTCTGCACTGCTCTGAGCTCATCGCAAATGTCATTCGAGACGAAGGGCATTGGAGATGCGGCACCGAACAAAAAGGGATTACACCGGCGACGAACCCGCTGAAGTCGGTTATTGCCAATCCGCTCTGTCTTGCGCTTTTCGTCGCGAAGCCTGCGCTACGTAAGTCACTCGCACCTTGCTTTAGACATGTGTTCTTGAACAATATCATTAACGATATAGACTGGGTATTTGGGCTTTGTTTCGTACTCCGTGCCTTTCAAGTTGGGCCTCCTGGTATCGACAATCCCAACGATATCAGCACTGCGATAAATATGTATCCAATGCAGGTTCGTATTCACTATATAGGACAGGCGCTACAACATCCTTATTTACTCGTGCAGATCTTGAACTTATTTATAGTGCTATTTGTGTTCGCCTGTTTCTTCACTCTCGTGGCACTGCGCCAACGGCGCGGGCCTCAGCCAGCTGCATACGGCCACCTCCAGACACTGTCCAACCTCGTGGATGAGTGGACGCCTGTGATGTGGTGGGGCCACAAGGAAGATGGAATCCCGTATTGTCACGCTGGTAGGGTACTTGTACGGTAACGAGGATGGTGCATTAATCAGGGTTTCAAACAGGGACGAGTGGTCAATTGCTGCCGGCTGTAAAGATGGACTGCGTTTATGCTGGCGTCAGTGTCGGGTCCCATCCTTCTGTTTCGTGAGAAGTCCATGCTTTGCGCAATCTTATTCTCTTCAAACAGAGGACCTTAATTCATGTCAGGCGCGCTGTTGATGCATTGACGGTGTGCACAGCCAGCTATGCTGTGGAACGGAACATGTTTACGATTTTTACGATGTCTGCTACGTTAGAGGTGGATCGGGATGTTGTCACTCTCTATGCACACTTTATTTCCACATCGCATTCAAGATAGTTCTACTTTTAGCGAATACCCAACTAGGAGTCTAGGACGCATTACATTGGGACCAGATATGAATATTTTAATTACAAGGCTATGTATGTCTGGACTGTACGCATGTCAGTAGTGTCGAGCCCCGTGATCTTACAGCGAATCGTTGAACGGTGCAGATCAGTTGTGAAGTAATCTTAGCTGCGTGCTGCACAGAGCTGAGACGATGTTTCATCATATAATTATAATCACTTTACTCTGCGGCTGGGAGAGTGCACTTTAAGCGAAGTGCTTCATTTGACTTGTAGCACTCGGTAGATAAATCGATTTAAACGACGAAAGTAAATGTCGAAGTTAGAACAAACTTTAATTGAGGGGCGCCTAATTAGGCATTTGTAGTTGTCACTAGTACTGGTACTGGTGCAACTTGAAGCTCAAATTCAAGCTTTGAAGAGTCAGCGGAACCGGTTTTGATCAACTTCCTTCTTCCCCTTGGCACTTGGCAATTGTACATGCTTTAGCCGATTTCCACGGGCTAGCTGTCTAAATGTTGCTTGGCGTAGAGCCGAGATTGGCGCCGTGCCCTAATGATGGCCACCGTGACCGCTGCATCTCTTCGGTGGGCACCCGAGTAAGTCTGCGAGTCCGAGTCCGTCTCAATCTCGGTTAGTTAGTAATAGAACACGTTCAGCCAAGCCCAAGCCGGTATTTGCACATTGGCCGGCCTCACCCCGATGAACTGGGCCTCGTGTTCCTCTTCGAACGAGGCAGAAGTACCCTTTCATTGAACCGTTGTCCCGCAAAAGGGTGAGCAATCCAAAATTTCGAATGATAGCCTGACATACGAGATTTAAATCTGACCAGGTTATTCCAAGCATGTCGCTTTTGATTGAAACATCCTCGGTACACTGCAGAGCGATGGATTCTGTCGCTGTTATCAGCACCAAACAATTGAATGCTGTCCTTTGTACGATGAACTTCGCAAACTCTCTCTTAGAGGTGGAGATCAACGAAGCTCGGTTCGCTTTGCAGAGAGATGGAGAAGAGTTATTGAACATAGACTCTGTGGTCAACAGCCTACAGGCTGAGATCGAGGCGATACACGCACGCATAGCTGTTCAGCAACAGAAGCGGCGCGCTGTGGAAACTCGCATTTTCGAAAACAGAGCTCGCATCAGCCCTGTGAGGTTCCTTCCCACAGAAATTCTTCAGCAAATATTCAGATACTGCCTCCCCAACGATCGATATGTCATCCCCCACATACTGTCCGCCCCGCTTTTACTTTGCCAAATTTGTCGCCGCTGGAGGGACATTGCACAGGCAACACCAGAACTCTGGTCTTCTATTGATGTTCATGACTGGGGCGTCTGGACTGCAGACTTTTACACGGCGATGGTAGCTCGCTGGCTTGCAGCAGCACGTACTCGTCCGTTAACTGTCAGTGTAGTGTGCCTCCAGAAATGGGATTGGTTCCGCCAGTACGATCCAACACAGTCAGGACTTTTCCGCCTGCTTGCATCACACTCGGGGCGATTTCATGATCTTCATATACAGGCCAGCCGCGGCTACATTGATGCATTCATTGCCAGCGGTTCCTACGCTGTGAAACGCATCTTGGTATCCGTCATGCCAACGTCGTTCCTTGCCAACTCCGGACATCCTCTTACCCTTTGCACGTCGAACATTACGCACGTCGCTCTTTGTGGAAAGGAAGCGCTCATCAACCTTATTCCACGTGCCACGTTCCCTCAAATTACCCACCTTACACTCGACAGACCAGGGGCAGAAGTCGACTTCATGAAAATCCTCCTTGACTTCCCAGCACTAGTTCGGCTGAAAATCAAGCTTTTCTTCCACGGCGAAAGCTTGGAGATAGTTAATCCTCCCCCTGATGGGATGACCCTCATTAAGCATCAGGCCTTGGAGACACTAAGCATCTACCTATCAGAGGATGCGGTTCAGTTTGGGAATGTAGCACCCCTAGCTCGCATCTTTGATTCGTTGTCTCTGCCATCTTTGCGAGAGTTGGCCTTTGTCGCTCTTGACCGCGCCTGGGAGGCCACTGTCGACGAATGGCTTCCTGACTCGGTGAAGGTGTTATTCAGTGGGTCGTCATGTTCGGCCAAACGCCTTCTTTACCGCAATTTTAAACGCCCTCTGGACATGATTGGCTTCCGTGAACAGCTTAGGAACCTCGCTATCGACTTGAGGGTTGATAACACACGATTCGGCTGTCATTGGTATGACATTGCATCCTAGCACTTTTAGCTTCACATATTTTATGCACACATCACTAGATATTAGGATGGTAGATTTCTACTGATAGGGACAACACAGTGAATACAACGAGTGGAGTTGAGATATTATGATTGACCTCTAGATCTAAGAAAGTCTGTCTGTCACACTGCACCATAAAAGGATAGCAGGGCACCCCGACAACATTCACTTATGTGATCCAATAATACTGAGTACGAACAAGCGCCTACTGACAGCATCCGCGCCCTCGGGCATGGTCTCTGTCATGTCTATCCACCACTTGAGTTGGGCCCTCAGCTCATCTGCGGAATTCGTTTCGCTGAACATGGGCCTATCGAGGAACACAGATATCAGGGACAGACCATTTATAAAATGGGATACATACATTCCACGCTCTTGCAAGGCTTCCTTCAATTCTGGAAGGGTGAGATCACGCCCATATACCTCTTGTTTGAGCATCTTATCGTCGGACGCAATATTCTGAAGGTGGCGTTGTAGACGCCACTGAAGCAGTTGCAGTGGCCCCCAAGCGGAGATACCGACGACTCTACAAAAACTCTTATACCAGGTTTGAAAATATACTTCGAGAAAGTACGCACCCGCAAAGTGCCCCTGGATTTTTCAGACTGAGAGTCGGAATGAAGCCAGAGCTTTCGCTTTCTTTCCGTAAAAGATCGAATAATCTCCAGTTCCCTGTGAGCACCAACTGTTGATTGTTGCGTGCCTTCGCACTGATACGATCACGTTGACCTGGAAGGACACACGTAGATGGCAGCATTCGAGGGACGTAAAGGGCAATAAAAGGAATGAGCTCCTCCATAACTAAGACAACAATCACGAACGGAATGAGCCTAGAGGTGGGAGTTTGAGAAAAATCAAGAGAGGTGGACGAATATGTACTTCAGTGCATCCTGCTGGAATGTTTTGATGAAACGCGACTCCGCTCTGGAGAGCGCGGCGCCACCTGTAGCTATGCGTGATCGAATTGCTGCTGCCTGTTTACGGTGCGTGTTTATGGCCTTCAGGCCTCGGAAATAGAATTTCTGACGGAGCCAAAAGAAATTAGGGGAGCGAATGCGCCGATGAGGTTAAACACAGACAAGGAGTTCGAAGGCTTGGTGAGTGAAGCGCTTGATGGTACCGGCATCATGTGGAGCCGGTCGAAGGACTCCCTGAGCAGTTGCATCTGCTATGTCTTGCTTCGCTAGCTCGATCGCAGACGGAACAGAATCTGGTGTACTTGATGTCGTAGAAGGACGAAATGCTGGAAACGAGTGTTGTATTTGCTTTAGGGATGTCGAGTGAGGCTTTGGTGTTGCGCTTGATGGTGAAGGTCTTTTCAATGGGCCAGGCTTAAGCTCCACCCGATGCTTGCGAGGTGATACGGCAGAAGGTGGTAGATTTGGGGTATGACTAGACTTATCATTGGAGGAAGTGGAAGTGGAGGCAGACCGTGCTGAAACTTTCCGTCCAACTCTTGCGTAGTGAGACAACTGTAATCTACCGGAAGCAAGACGTTGGCCCGAAAGTACCAAGTGTAATTGCCGTGATTGGATGACGCTGGAGGTAAGCATCATGTCAGTATGCCGCCGAGCGGTTTAAAGGGCACAAACCTATTCACCGCAACATTCTTTCCAGTAAAGCGAAGCATACAATAAAAAGCAACCCTGGTAAGTTTGTGGAGGATGGTTGTAAGTACAACTTAGTAGCTTCTACTTTGATTTGCAAAACTCTGCGTTACTCATTTAAGTCACAATTACATGTCACAACCATCCGGTCACACAGGACAATTTCCCCTAAGATGAATGAAGTTCATCATGGTCTACTACAATAGATGTTTAACGTTCAGACGTTTACGGCTGTCCCGCTCCCCTCTCCCTTGATGCATTGTCTGTGCGCAGCGCACACATCACTCTGCCTCTCCATAAATTGTAAAATCTCACTTTCAAGCAGACACAATCAAACTCAATACAGTAAGCTTAATCATCCCCACCCCATACTACACAAAAAGGCCCTAGCGTTCACACTGCAGAGTGAACAAGCTCCACTGCGCGCTTGCGAACTTCATCAATCCCCCACCGCTCACCCGAACCATGTTTCAGGTCTAGAATTTCACCCACCTCATCGCAAGCCTGCAGCACCATATCAATGTCTTCCTTCGTGTGTGACGCACTAACACAGAACCGTGCACGACCCTTCTCCAATGGGGTGGCGGGGTACCCTACGACAACGACAGCAATCGGTATTCTCCGCGCACACATCAGACGTGAGAACATCAAACATTTACCCGGGTTGAAGATAAGCAGGGGAACAATCGGGCTGAAGGGATGTCCAGAAATGATGAAACCGAGTTTCTTGAGGCCCGCGTGCAGATAACGGCAGTTGAAGGCAAGACGGCGGATACGCATTCGAGCTTCGGATCCGTCTGCGAGGGATGGATGAAGGTTTATCCACGCCGGCAGCATGCTTGCAGGCACCATTCCTTGGAGGTCATCTACACGGTCCTTGAGAGTGATAATTGAACCAGCAAGGCTGAGGGAATTTTGGGACTTGGACAGCTGTGGTGCTGGAGTAACGCCCATGATGCTCGCGATCGACGCGATAATTTGTGCGAGCACCGGGGGCGCCATTGCTTCCGCATACGGACATGAGTGTCCGCGCATCCGGAGAGCATCAATAAGGTGTTTCGGCCCTGTGATGTATCCGCCAGCAGCACCAAATGACTTTGTGAACGTGCCCATCAAGACATCAATTGAGCCAGGATGGATGTTAAAATAGTCCGTCACACCGCGTCCATGGGGACCGACCGCACCGATTGAATGTGCCTCATCAACAAACAGGTAGAACTTGAATAAAACATCAACATCATAAGCCAAACAGTAACTGTAGTACGGACCTTGTACTTCTGTTTCAATTCGACAATCCTAAGCAGGTTTACGAGCGTGCCCTCCATGGAGTATAACCCCTCCACGATGACTAAGATCTTCTTCCAAGGACGATGTGTCTTGGGCTGGCCCTGGCTTATCGCCTCACGCAAAACGGACTCGAGGCTTGACATATCATTATGCTTAAACATCCGGATATCTGCACCACTCTGGCGTGCACCGACGCGAATGCTAGTGTGGTTCAGTTCGTCAGAAATGATCAAGGACTTCCTTCCCACCAATGCAGGGATGAAAGTGGAGTTAGTGGCAAACCCCACAGAACTGACTAACGCGTCTTCTGTTCCCAGAAAACGTGCGACGAGGGCTTCAGCAAAGACATGGAGCTCGCTGCTCCCGGTCTCAAGACGTGTCCCGCAGGTGGAGATGCCATAACGACGGATGCTTTCTCCGACTGCATCTGAGCAGCCCCCTCGGGCCTGGGAGAAGCCAAGGTAGTTATACGATGAGACGTTCAAGGCGCGTGTCTTGGTACCGGTGTAGATCTGAGTAAGGTTGTAATCAGTGGAATAACGGTCGAGGAGTACAACAGTGCGGCCGGGGACACCTGCGATAGGCTGGGAACAGCAGTCATCCACACGACGCTTGAGCCGGCGGGCGTAGAACGAATCAAAATCCGAGTTCAATGGTGCGTAACCCTGTACATGGCATCAAATGAATTATATCTCGCAATCAAAATGGCACTTACATCGTGGGGCATAAGGTGGGTGAAAAAAGATTTGGCAAAACGCTTTCCGAAGAAGTCGCGGACATGACCAAAACAGATGACCATGAGGTAGCTTATGTAGGTGGTGAGGAGAACATAGTACGGAGGCTCCTCGGTTGTGTGCTCCTGGAAAGGTTTCGTATAATCATGCTGAGAAACGCAACGATAGGCCTCATTTGCACAGTAACCAAACTCTGTGTGAACAGTAGCGAAGATCTCGGAGGTGGGCGGTGTAATGGGGTTCACGAGACAGTTGTCCGTATCATCCTCGCAGAGGATTGTGTCTTCAGATGAAGCTGTAACAGAGGAGTGGGTGGATCGTGTAGGAGTTGATGCTGCAGAGGAATTGTTATGACTGCGAGCGCGGGTGTCTGCTTGTTGAACAGCAGAAAGGTACGACATCGCCGTCGACATTAATGGCAACTTGCTGAGCGATCCTGTCTTCTTGAAGATGGACGGAGGAGGAGCAGGCGGATTCAAAGCAATGGGAGATGGCATTTTCTTGTCTTGTCCAATGAATCACCCTCGGGTTGTTGACGATGAAGCAACGAAGAAAACAGTGATGTTATGGCAACCTGTTCGAGTTATAAGACAAGTCGTTGATGACGAGGGGCACCACGGGGGACAGGATCATCTTCTGCCGATAAGTTCATAGTTCTTCAATACTGCGGCATTTTGGAATTTAGATGCCACGTCGTGACGTAGCCACGATATGAAAATACATCACCGTGCACGCCTGCGCGGAACGAATGGTGTCTCAGGAATCAATATAGCCTGTACAGTGGCCGCCTTTTTCCCGAGACGAGAGCCGTCCTCTGGCGAGCTTTTGGTATTGATCGAGAACGGACTTACTTTTGGGTAGTGTTCCGTAGACAGACACCATAGACGAACGATTTTGTTCCTTCAAATGCTTCGGGCCCGTTCGGGGTGATATCGGAAGTGTACAAACTCGGAGTGCCGACGGTGGATGATCCGGAGGTATACCCTTATACGATTAGTGTCACGTTGCAACATTGACATGAACCACCTAGGCATGAGGTCCACACCAAAATCGAACATGAGTGATTGCATTTATAGAAGTAACAACTGTCTTCCTTCTATTGGTCTGCTTATAGGAGACTAAGAGATAGCTGCTGCGCGGCCTGATGCACGAGCAGGGGAGCTGAAATAGTTATGTAGTTAGCGCTCGCAAAGTGAACAGCAACCGACCATTCATCATGGATCGTAGCAGGGATGGTGGAGGGCGCTCGGGTGGACGGCAAGGTCTAGACAGGCTTATACTATGCGGATGAATTTTACGCCAGGCGAATCCAAACATGACGGAATGCTGTATGTAAATATATTAAACGCATACCTGTGCAACAGCCTCTCGAGAGCCGGCGTTCAGTAGTGTAATACGCGAGAAATGAACGACATGATTAAATGCGAGCAACTGGCTAGCAAGAGAATTTGAATCATGCTGGTGGGACTCCAAATAAGGATAGTGCGAAAACAGGAAGAAATCTAAGACACAGACCCCCAACAACAGTTAATTGAGTGCTCGAATTTGACATGCCTTGATCAGCCTGAGTAATCTTGTAATGTCCGGTGGATGGGTCCCGTTTGAGGTCCCATGTTGTGGACTCAGAAAGTGCAGCGAGATTTTGCTCCCAGATCGCAGGGGTGTCGATGGCTCCCTGCAAGATCGCGGTGTGTTTATAATCCGAAGTGATATAGGCGCGCAGGATTGGAGTGAACTCAATCGTGATGTTACTGGTGTGTCTGTGTTTTGCACTGTGAGTTCTTTAGTTATAAATAGAGGAAATATGACATACTCAACTTCCTTGAAGTATAAGATGGGCCTAGGCATCAAGTCTCTCGGGCTCATGAAACCTGCAGCGGAACATTATATTGAGGCCGAAAAAATATGGTGGTCACAAACCGAGGGCAATATCTTGAATGGACCCAGTATCATTGCGGACTTCCAGGTAACCAGGGACTCCCTTCACAGGATTCTGCGGGTTAATCGTGAGCTGTCGGAACAGAAATAAACAAAAATAAGACCTACAGAGAACTGGAAGACACAATTCTTCTGGGTCAGTGTGGTCTTTTCGCTATCCTGCATGACGGCATTCGGTTGAGTATTCGCAGAACAGATAAAACTCTCTTACGTTGATCTCCATGCAGGTTTCAGCCTCAATGATATTCCCATCTGTAACTTGTGGTCTGGAAAAAGCAAGTCTATAGGCAGAATGAGTATGGTTCATGAGCATGTTTATCGACATAAACTTACTGGCTCGTGTAGGTTGCATGCATCCTGTACGAGCCTGGGACGAGGAGTCATAGGTAATTGGGCAATTGGACAAGAAAGACGACACCCACCTGTCCGTCCGAAGGTGGTGAGCCTGAAATGTTGCAAGGTTCGAAGCCAACGCAAGCGAAAGTGTGGGTACTTACCAACATATGGCGGGAAAACATATCTGGTAGATGCCTTTCACGTCGCTATCGAAAGTCAACAGGAGCGTCGCTTCCTTGCCGAGATCTTTCCTGCGAAACGGTCGGGTGAAAAGTAATGAAAGGAGATAGCACAAGGACGCTCACGTCTGGAAATACAAGTTTCTGACGAAGGCGCGTGACATTGTAGAATTGCAGTTGAGATTGGATGTGAACGAACGAGTGTTTTCTGCATCTGCGCAACCGGGAGGGTTGTAAGCATAAGCATGGATAAGCATAAACCGTAAGCTCCTAGGTGTGAGCTCCCCTAATATAGACAACTTCTCCTTCCTACAGCTTCGTGCCTTCGTAGTACGTACCACTGCGACTATATGGGCGCGCCGCCCTGTGGCTGGACCTGCTTGGTTTGCGATGTTGTATAGACACAACCTTAGCTTCGTCACGCGTCACAACAACACACGAATTGCATGAATTCAACAACTTGAATTGAGCTTATTTCGTGTGATCATCGCACGTTTTCGAAGTTCATGAACCTATTTTGCGACAGGAGGTATATGTTGTTCATTGAAAACACGTAGTATTACACCAAAATGCGCACTTGCTGACATTTCGGCGCGAGTTGCAACTCGATTCGTACTATTGTTGTCATTATTCCAGGCGGGATGGCTGGCATATGGGATACAAATGATAATCGGAGGGCGAGGATGTGACGGATGTGCGTGCGGTGCCAGAGGACCGGGCGCGTACCGGGTTCAGGACTCGGAGGGTGCCATTATAAAAGTCAGGCACAAAGAAGCACCAGCGGCAATTACGAACCCCGACACACGAAGGTCCAGGCCTCCCCATGGGACCTATGATTGTGCCAGCCGGTTTGGCAGAATCCGGCAGGATGTCAAACTACAGGGGATCACAGCAAAAAATATTCTAATAACCTTCTTCACCAGCAACTGCATTTCATTACCTGCAGAGTAGAATCCTTTGAAGGCACTTGCAATCACCCGTACTAGCAAAGGGATGAAAAATGTATATCAAGCCAAGGAAGCAGGTATGAGTACGCCCTTCAGGCTGGCAGTGTGTGGAAATTTTAGCTTTCGAGTCGATAGGGATTGAAACTTAGGTACGTAGGTCCCCAGCGGCAGGTACAGAGGCACGATTTGAAATAACTTAGCTATATAGATGAAGGGTGTAATGTATTGAGTCCTCAGCGGCAGGTACGAAGGTGCAGGAAGGGCCCACCAAGACAAAGCTGGCTAAATAACAGTGGAGGGAACGAGTTAGGGTGTGATGCATCTAGCATGTCTCCAGCGGCAGGTACGTACTACGAAGGCACGAAGGTGCTGAGGATAAGCACAAAGTCAGGGATAAGCTGACAATGTAAACCAAGGAAGCGGGTACTGCGCCCATCCGAGACATAAAAGGCTGCGACTGCAGAGCTAGAAGCTACTCAATCTGAAGCAATGTCAGAAACTTTCGTCAGAAACTTGAATTTTCAGACGTGAGTGTCTTTGCGCTATTGTGCTACCCCATCTTTTCATCTGACCATCTCCCAGACATGACCTCGGTAGGGAGGTGACGCTTTTACTCACTTTTGATGGCAACATGAAAGGCCTCTATAAGAATGTCTGCCCTATAGTATGGAAGTAAGGACTCCCGTTTCTGCCTGTGATAAGCTACTTCATACCTTGAAATATCTTAGGACCTGCACATTTGGAAAGGAAGGTGAATGTTGTCCCACATTTTCACTGCTCGATTGCCAACTTGCCTATGGCCTCTCGTCTTAGGCCCGTACAGCATGCGCGCGACCTACACTAGCCAGTAAGTCTATATATGCCAATCAAGCTCGTAAATCAGACTGATCCATCTTCTAGGCTTGCTTTTTTCAAAGCGCAGGTCGACGAAGGGACCATCACTGACGCTGCAACCTGCGTCAATATCAATGTGAGAAACGCTCATTTGCTCTGTGATTCCTAGCATGAACATCAAGCTATCATGCAGGAGGGCGAAATAACGACTTTGACTCAGGATGATGAGGAGGTCTTCCATTTCTCTGTAAGACTGTCTTTTGATTAAGTATCATCTTTGTCACAACAGCTCACGGGATGACTGACTTAGGACCCTGTGGCTGGAGAGAAAGGTTTGCTGCAGGCCAAGAACGAGACTGGATACGTTCAGGACATCGGAATCGGTCTGTGACTACTTTTTGGTCTGTTTTCTTCGTCTCAGCGTATTGTATAACTTCAGGCTTTATGTGCCCGGGAGAACTGATGCCTACGCCGGCGCTCTACTTCAATGACGTTGGGTATGTCATCCTCCCTTTATTTTTCCTCCTGGAACTTACAGTACAAAACAGAGATGGAAGTAACGCCGTGGCTAAGTTCATTCCCAAGCTACGCGCCTACATCACCTCGGACTATGGACAAACTGCAATCTTGCAACGCGCTATCGACAGCCACTGTATCTGGGAGCAAGATCTCAGTTATCTTGACTCCGAGAATACGACCTGGAAGCTCACATATGATGAATATTACGGACACAGAGTTACCAGGGGATAGGAATCTCAAATTGGTGGCCATGCATTCTTGCTCCCTGTCGTCTGTATCTTGATTTTATCATCTTCTCATAGTATTCTCAAGTACTTGGAGCCCCGACAGCCTGAGTTTCGACAGTTGAATTGATTGATAGTTTGTATTTGTAACACTTCCCTGCGTTAAATAAGATCCTACATGATTTCCCTTGCACTGAGTAACAAGGTGTTCATCCGAGTCCTAAGTGTTCCCGGCGATACCTCGCAAGCTACCGCATCCCTTGTTGTCATGTAGCAAGACTACCAGAGTTGTCTAAAAGATCTGTAGTCATGTGCAGACTATATATGATTTCGACTCCACATTCAACTTCGTCATCGACGCTCAAGTTATGACCACTGTCAAGCTCGATTCACACATCCTTGAAAAAGATGCGGGCATCATCACGGAACAACTTAACATACAATCGCAACAAGCTACCGTGAGGACACTACAAATTCTTTTTCTTCGCAGCAAAGCGCAATTGGGACCCATCCACTACAATCCCCCTATTTTCTTGCTACAGTCATCATCAATTGCTCCCAGCTACACGGACGCTGCCCCACAAGACGTCACTGACTACCTCGAAAAGCTTGTTCGAGCAGCGCAGCAGACCGCAGAATCTCACTACTGCGGAAGCTTTGTTGCGGGACAAACCAGCGAAAGCGATGAATTTGCGGATATTGGTATATGGCTAGGGGAAGGAAACTATCAAAGAAACCATGAGAAGGAGATCTTGGATAAATTAGGGCTTATTGCATGGGCAGACGCTGAGGTGAACAAGATCTGAAACGCTGTCGGTGATCGTCATGGCATCTGACGTTCTCGTGCAGATATATCAGATGGATGGACTTTACGACGAGAAGGTGAAAGTGGAGTTGGAGGGTGCAGAAGAAAGTGTCATTGGAAAGTTGTTGGACAGCCTTGAGGACTGTCACCGGTTCTTTGCGCGACGTCAAGACTCGTACCTTGCTTACTTTCTCATCGGCCGATTGAAGGCAGGTTGGTGTGGGCTAGCAAGCATCGGGGTGACATCTTGAATGAAACTGATTAGCAAGATCATTCTGATGCATGCGATATGTCGGCTAGACCAGAGCGATATGGAGGGTTTGAACTTTGCGGTGTCCACACTGACACAGCCACAACCACGAGTTCTATGTAAAGTTCTCATTTACATAAGTCACAGTACAAGTTAGCTCTGATGATCTGAACGTCTCACTCTCTATTCAGCTATGTCAGGAGACCCAGAGATGGAGGTGGATCATACAACGCCTGCTGAAGCAAAAATCACTGAAATTGTTTCAAACCTTGGACCTAGCACCTATGATCGTATCCAAACCCTGAGAGATTTCCACATTCGTCTTCAGTCCGTTCGCCATGTACCTTCGTTACTTTTGAGGCATCCGTCTGGATCCTCACTATCTCATGAAGCCGAATTCACTTCTCCATTCGACCCAGCCGACCACGACTTTGCAGCTCCATTCCACACTACCCCGACACAGGACTTCCGCACCCTAAAAATCATAGCCGATGCCCTACGATCTGAAAAACTACAAGAAGCGCTTAAGGTTGCCCGCGAGAGTGAAGAGGCCGATAAGAGCGATCTCTGCTTGTTCCAGAGAGATAGTCGCAAACGGAAGTAAGCACAATCCCTACATGTCATGGTAACCTCCTGTACGTTATATATGTATTGATTGTTTTCATCTTTCCGGATCTTCAGACGACCACTTTCTCCAGTCGGCTCGCCTCAGCCTTACATACCTCCGCCACCGCGAGCTTCTTCATTATTCCCACCCATTGATGACGAGCTTCCATGCTTGCGCGTCGAAGGGCTGGTAGAATATATTCGAGAATTTAATAGAGGTGACATAAAGTCGCCCCCCAGCCCAGGGACTAGTGAATCTTTTCAGCCAAAATGTAGACTATACATTTGGTCCAGGACACGCTCGCCATATCGTGACCGATCAATGAATGGGCCGCCACCAAAGTTGACTAGTCCCGTAATCTTACGGTTTACCATCGAAGATGTACTTACGGCTTACGTCTCTCTCGTGTTCACCCGCTGGGAAGATCCACTCCTTGTAGAGAGTGTAACCGCCTTTGGCCCCAGAGAGATGGTACGAATAAGTCAACTTTTTTTCATCCGGTCTTCTGATTGTGGCTACAATGTACTTGCCACTTTTGAATAGAAGTTGCCCCACATGCAATCCGATTATCTCGCGTTTCAAGTGCTATCTCAGCATATCGCAAAAATGGTTCAGTCTCATCCGCAAGTCCCTCTCCAGACGCTCATTGTAAGACATCAGAACTTTGTTATTTTTCATGTGCTGATTGTTTATCAAGTATCTATTGGTGTCTTATCAGGGACTTTTTGTCGATCGATGTACTAGTTGCGAACGGGTGCTCTCGGCTGAGGGCCACGTTCCTCCAGCTGGGCGACTATGGATTCCTAGAGGTGCCGAGCAACCTATTGATCTCAATACAAACAAAGCAGATGAACCCGATCCTGGTGTCATCATCAATCCCCACGCTACTCCCGCGAAGAGTCAAATTACGGACCATCCCGATGGACACTGGGAGTCACGTCATGTTACATGTATGTACAACTGATTCGATAGGTGGTTCAAGTTGGAACTTGGGAGACTGGGCCAATCGGTGACCAATCTATTTACTGCACTATGTGGACTGATTCTAGACATACGTAAATTCTGCGGTTAACGGGTTTAGGCTTGACCCTGAATTCATCCCGGACACAACGTGTTCTTTTGATTGAATGACGTTCTTGGAATAGTGTACTGCTTGGCTCGGTCCGAGTTATTATGCTCGCGGCATCTCCATGACGAATTATTTCACAGGGTATGTTCGCGGCCCATCTCCAAGACAAATGTTGTTGTTTTTTTTTTTCAAGTGATGCTGTTCTCCGATTTCAATGTACTGCTTAGTATAGAGCTGCCTTCAAAAGAGTATGCTCATGGCATCTCCATGACAAATTTTCCCTTGCATTTTTTTATTGGGGAGCGCTGACAGGTTATCATGCTAATCTGATAGCACTTGAATTATTTTGGGTTCATCTATAGGCTCTGCGCTATCACACTCCGGGATGGAGTCCGATGGAGTATGTAAAACTGCTGAGTCGTCATTGCAGCTACGTGTATAGTGCGCCCTTACTTTACCCTCACTTTTGTGCCTTTCATATGGACTAGACTGCAAGTGGGGTGACACATGGCCCGCCCGGTTGGCCACCGTCCCGTTGGTCCCTACGCTATCTGCATGCTAATCGCGATAGATCTGGCTCAAGCATTGCGGACGAATAGAACGCCACTTGACAAAGAAATCTAACCACTATAGACTCGATCCCATGTAAACAAATTAAGTTAGTAAGCACGTTAGGCACCAGGTTGATTGTCGATCATCATCACCATGACTGATTGACAGGGGGGAAGCACGAAAACTACGGGCCTGTCGCTAAGCTATTGTCCACTTTCTATTTGATTTTTGACATTTCCTCTGAATCTATTGTTCTTGGAGGCTTTCAAGGGTTTTCACCGGTACTTGGGAAAGATAGTCGGGGCCGGATAGCTATCAACAACTCCGCGAGGACAGTTTATGCCATTAAAGGTTTGCCACAGTAAATTCTGATGATGGCATTGATGGGCATCGCATCGTTGAGCGCGTTTTAGTTAAGCTTGCGTTGGCTGGTGCAAAGGACCAAAAGAAATAAATTGAGTGTTGAAGTGCCAAGTGTCCTGTCATGTTGGGATCGGCGTTGGCCAGACCCAAAGAGGCCGAATGCGGCACTTCTATTTGGAATAAAACTGGCTAAAGTTGATCGAAGCATGCTCTTGTTGGGACGAAAAAGGCAGGAATGGGCACGAGGCTACCAAACCATTATCCATTGCTCTACAACCAGTTAATTTTATGAAAAATTCAAGAGTATGTGTGTCCATTGTAAGTACCATAGAACGTATGGCAAGTCAGACAACTTCCTGCATCTCCTTTATTCCTGGTTTATCATAGCTTGGAGTTTAAATATAGTATTAAGTATATTTTTTCCATCAGATTGGTGAGGATAAACCTTCGCCTCCTATATATCTCGCCTCTTTTTATCATAATTCATAACTCTTTCTGTCCCCGCATCGATCACGTCTGCCCTCAAATATACTTTTTGCCCTTGTTTCCCATCGCAACTTTGACTGTTTCGATATAACATTCTCAAGTCAGCCACTTCACATCCTCCTCATCCTTTCTTTCTGACTACTCCGTCAGCCGCACTAAATCCTGCTCTCCCTCCCTCACCACTTGTGAAGCATTTAAAGACTTAGAATACCTCTCTTGCCACCACTAGAACGTTCTATCGGCATCATTCAGGTGAGGTCATCTCATCAACGTTACTACAGTTTATTTAAGTCACTTAATATCCGAGCAGCTATGACCACACAATCTATGCCGGCATACGGTATTCAATCTAAGGATACACAAGGACCTTCCAGCAGCGAAGCGCATGCCCTCAGTAGTCCGACAGCCGCATGTCAGAGCTTTATAGCGCCACTCGGCTCATACCCACGCGTTCCTTCCTCTTCCGTTGGCATTTTGCACGTCCTGGGTTATACCCCCGCCGAAGGAGAACAGAACGTTCCCGTTGTCGTGAATTTCAATTGCTCTACTGATCTCGCTGCCGGGTCCCACATTCGTCTCGTTGTCGGTCGACGGGCTGTGGGTACCAAGGTCCGTGAGCTTGGGCCAACAGGCTATGGGCATTGGCAGCTCGAGGCAACCGTTCCTCTGTTCTCCCGGCATAATTCTACATCACCAAATCTGCCATTGACAATTCAGGCCTTAGCCGATGATAAGACGTTACTAGACTCTGTCACATTCGGTGAATTTACATACCGGGAACCAGGTATGAATGTCATAGTATCCCGAAACAGTATTCTGATTACAGAGGCTTTAACAGGACGTGAAAAAAATCCGACCACTATGATGCGAAAGCACACACCTAGTCTCTCGTCAAATAGTTCGGCCCTCACACGGACTGCACCTACAGATGTTTCTTCACATTCGGAATCGTCAGATAGACCAAGGAGACGGTCTAAGCCATACAGCCGTCCTTCAACTCCAGCGTCGTGTTCGGATTCAGAACCCGGCCAGTCACAGGCGCAGAAAACATCAACGCGCCCTCAGCCACAAACACAGGGTCTTCGGCGCATGAGGCAGGCAATAGATACCGCCGAAGACGGTGCCACTGCAAGCCTCGACATCATGGTTGTGCTTGACAGCTTCTGCTATAACTGGGATGATTTGGAAATGCAAGCTGGCAGGCGCCTTGTTCGCTTCTCACGCATCAGAGACGGGAATAAACTCCTCGTTTCGGCAGAGCGCATCTTACCGGGCGACTATGACGCGAAAGACATTGTCATCTCGTGCATCTACCGCGATGAGACTGACTCATGTTGTGTTACGTCCGTTGACATCATCCACTTGCTCCAGAAGCTCGTCGCCGCAGAGTTTGTTGTTGAGGAGAAGAATCGTATTAGACGGAACCTCGAAGGCCTGCGGCCTACCACTGTCTCGAAGTCGCGTCCGGGCTTTGAAGGTTTATTTCAGCGCATTATGGATTTTCCAGATCCGAAACCGCGCAAGATTGAGAAAGATCTCAAGGTCTTCGATTGGAAGTTACTTCCCCAAGCATTGGATAAGATTATATCCAAATACGTAAGTGGTGTCCTTCCATTCCCACTCCGTATCGGGCGACTCACTAAGGGACCTACAGTCCCTGAGCAACTTTGGGCCTATTCCAACAAAGGAAAGCAGTCTGTCAGCTTCCTATCAGATGTCCGTACAGCGGACTAATATGCAGCCAAAACTGGAATTCTGTCCATCAGTTGGCGATAGCGTTCATTTGGAAGGGTCGCAAGGATCCCAGTCTCATCTCTCACAATTTTCTCAAGCGTGTGTGCGCCAATCGCCTCAGCTAGAGTCACCCATTGAGGATTCCCTGTTCTACCCTATGCCGGAAGACCATCTTCAGTCGGTGTACGTGGGCCCAGACGTTGTTCCCAGGTATTATCCAGGCCACGAACCTTACTTTGTCCCGAGCATGGATCCTTCGCACTATCCCGTAGATCCTTCGATGGCACTTGCAAATACCCCGTCACCTATGTCACCGCTTAGCGCTTACCACCACAATCCGACTTGGGACTTGCAAAGTCGGGACGATGTCACCATCCCCCCAGGTGTACCTGCCGACCATCAGCAGCGTCCTGCCTTTGATTTCATTTCCTCCCACGAACCCCTCGACATGTACTCCATCCCCCAATATGCCATGCACACCTACGACTCGTTTGAATTCCAGACGCTACGCGAGCACAGCATGAATCCTTCCTTGGCTAGTCAGGTTGCATGATCATTCATTCCACTCATCTGTGCTATACGTTACCCTTGCGTCATCGCGCATGTGCTCTATCCTATCTTTATTTCTATCTTGCCACCTATTGTATCATCACTCTTTTCGTATCCGGAGAGCCACGTTTTGATATTCGTATGGCCCATTGTAATTAGCGTTATACCTCTCCTAGTCGTCCCTATGTACTGTATTGGCATGTAATCCATTGGGGTATCAGTGTAAATGTATTCAATAGGAACAATGAACTACGAGAAATAAGTGTCAGCGAAAACGAAGGGCGGCGGGAATCAAACAACATTGACATGTACATGTAGATGATCCAGGAATGGAACACTGAAAGTAGGAAACCAGAAGATACAACAACTAAACTAATATCATCCTCGACGACTGCGCGTAAAACTACCGAATCGTGATGATAAGCGTCCTTTGATAGAGTTCACACTGCCTATAGTCGACATCGCCACAGAAGCGCCAGAGTGTGCTGGGCCTGTGTTTCCGACCGTGATCAACGAATCCCGCGGAGAGCCTGTGGTAGTATCACTTGGAGCATCTCGCCAGCCAGTCAACACTCCGTTTATACCGTGACGAGCAACGTGTGCGGCGTGCATCTGCAACGGGGTGCGTTTGATGCCTTCATGATGAGGGAGTGGGGGACGCGATGATAGAGGTGAAATTGGTTGAGGGCTCATAGATGAGCCGCTAACTGAAAGAGGGAACCCAAAGGACGGCCGTCCTGATGAGTTTGACAGCGACCGTTGACGGGAGCGATCGTCGTACGACGAACTTTGGTCGTGAATCCGTATTGAGGCGGCGGACGATTGCGGGAAATGTTGGAAACCATTTTCTGCGGATATACGTCGGATTTCTTCGGCGAAGTTTTTCCTGAAGAGCTCTTCCAAGGTTTGATGGAACCGCAACATCTCTTGTGGACAGATTTGACCGTGTAATTTCAGGCAGCTATCCGTCACCCGCACCTATATCGCCAGTAAATAAATCGAACAACTTTCTAACAATCATAAAAACAAAAACATACCTGTTCATCTATCGCGACTCTGAGACGGTCGATCATTTCCACCCTATCAGGGTGCTTGATAGAGTACGCAGGATCAAAGAATATTTCACGATAAACCGGTAGACCATCCACAGCCGGATCGACGGCTCCATTGAGGCTCATAGAAAGAGCGTTCGTCGAAAACACCTGAGCAGTTTTGGCAAGAGCCGCATACCGCAGATGGAATGATGCCAGTTCCCTACTCTTTTGCTCGACCTCATGGAGAGCATTTTCGACAGGTGATATTTCGGCTACTTCCCATTCTGTAATGTCCGATCTCCTTAGAACTGTGGGGGAAGGCTTGTTCGGTAGTGAAGGACGTCTTTTCCAGCCACATCTCCTCATTGCCATCGCGGTCGAATTTTGTTATTTGCTTAGTAGAGCTGAAGACATTGATGGCGCTGTCCGAAATAATTAGTTGCGCCCAGCTCATTGTTACGAAGGAACTAACCTGTGTTCGTAGTAATTGCGAATGGCTAGTGGGACGTCGGGACTGGTGAAAATAGGAAGGGATCGGTCCGGCTCGGGAGTCACAGCAGTACATTGGATGTACTGATCGTTTCCAAATCGCTGATCCGCTGTGGGATCAATCTTTAGTAACTGAGCGCCCGGGTGTTTGTTAAGCAGCCGTTCGCAGAAAGTGCCAAATTTCTCCCATTCATATCCACGATACTGCACCCAAAATTTTCATTAATATAGTCAAAGACAATTCAAGACTGACGTACAATGAATTGTTTATTCCTCAAGGCGTCAGGGAAAGTCTCCATAGAATACCACTCGGAAATAGTCCTGAGTAGTAACGTTGATCTGTGATGATATGCTCGAACAATGCAGCCTGATGACGCAATAATTCTGCCAGCCGCGCACTATGAAAGATTATTGGAATCGGTCAATAGATAGCGAAGCGCGGCAGGTACATACTAGTTGAATGTGACCTCGGCGTGCTGCATTGCCAGCTCTTTGCAGATTTCAATTGCGCTCTCATATGCCTTGCCTTTGCCTACACAGTACTAAGGATACAATGGAGAGCATGAGAGCTGTGCGGTAGACTCACCCAAGTAATCCAAAATCAATAAGCACAGAGTCTCCTTCCGATGGAAATGAGATTGTTGAGGCAGCCCGAGGTCCTCCATAGGTCCAACGAACGAGTAGAGATCCCAATTATGCAAATCAGAATGGAGCTTTAGAGTCAGCGCAGCTTCCACATAATTTTGTGATTGTAGATGGGCCTTCAAACATATTAGTACCGATCAATCCTTAGCAACACAACGACTCACATTGACCAACTGGTGCACGTATTTGATATACATCTCCTCCCTGCCAATGTCGCGGATGAAGTTCATCAGGCGCAGCTGGGAGGGGAAAGCATTTAAGAATCTCGTTTGGGTGTTCAATGAATATGAGGATGCTCACCGTGGCAATCACACGGTCATCAGCAAACTCTTCGCCCTCGGGTAGGCTGCGGACGTTAAGCAGAAGCTTGAGGAAGGCATCCACCGAGTCAAGGAAAGCAGAGACGCGCTCCCTAAGTTGATCAGTCGACCTCGGACGACTCGAATAGGTGCCGCAGTTGTGCGATGAAGAATACACGAGAGATGTCATCGCCCTTGGACTGGGACATGAAGAGGGAATCTAGCTTCCTGACCAGTTCCGTCTCAATCTGGTCAAAGTGGCCGTATTGATGATATTCTGAAATGATCATACCGAACAGGATCCCGACTGCATTGTTTCGTAGCTGGTCGTGGTGACTGAGACAGAGGTTAACGATGTACCCGATCAATGAGCTCAGTACTGCTTGGTAGCCCTGGGTGTTGTCAAGTAATTGAACGTCCAGATAAGATCGGGTATGGGGAAACACGCACCCCTTGAGAGACAGAGCTGGATTCTGTAGGTTCCGGCCAGGCAAGGGCTTCCCATAGCCGCAGCAGTATGTCCGCACCTTCACCTCGAATATCGCCGCCCAGACGCCATACAGCACGCCGTTTCTGAATCCTAACGTAAGAACATATAATACAGAATACGATCATACGTGCCTGTGGACTGAAATCTTCGATTACAAGCTGCTCCGATGATAAAAGCTTCAGCAACATGAAGAAAGCGTCCTTCCACAGCTCCGTCTTGAACTGATGCGATGCCAACGGCGGGGGTATGAAAATCCGCTTTAGAAGCGTGGCAATAGGGTCCATCATCTTGATCAACACCTTGTGCGTCAGAATGTTCACATTCAGCCAGTTGTTCGGGAAGGCATCATTCTCTAGTATAGATATCGCAACCTTGAAAAACTGCGTCAGCAGACTAGCGAAGTTTTCCTTCCCCTCAATGTCATAACTGGACTCCAAAAAGTTGTAGATGTGCTTCGTCGGAGCCGAGAGCAGAAGGGAAAGGAGGACTATAGCTGTTTCGCCCAAGCCAGGGTTGAAGACCAAGTTGTCTTCGTGTGTCAGCGATGTACTAGTAGCATTGCGGGGAGCATTGGGCAATAAAGCCATGAGGGAAAACGGGTAAGACTCCGGGAATGTGACAGGCACTGCGGCGGTTGTTGTGGTTGGAGTACGCGTCCGCGTCCGTTCCACGGCACGGTGATTAGCCGGATTCTGAAACTCGCGATAAGAGTCAAGAAGCCTGCAAAAAAATGAATACATCATAATTATACCAGAATAGAGAATACGCACCTCGGCATGAGCATAAGTATATACTCGATGTTCTCCTGCTCCTGCCTGAACAAATTGCGATCCGCCATAACCGATGACGACACCAACTGTAGCTGTAATTTGTCCAGCATCACCGCAAGAATCGTTACACAAAGCCGGATAGACTCTAGCCAGCTAATTCTCGCTCCATCACGCACGCTATCGGAATCCGCCGCTGGCAGTCTGCGTGAATTCATCATATCGGCCGAAATGAGGCTTGATCCACATAACGACAGCTTGAACAAGCAACGACCGCGAGTTGGGGTTATCGAACAAGAAACCCTTGACGATCTGCAAGTACATGATCAACCGCCATATGATAATTTTGCCCTTGCCAGTGGAGCTGGCATTGACAAAGTTCGTAGTGACCGTCACAAGCTCGATGGTGGGGATGATCTTGGCAAGTTCTGGAAGGATAGACGTAAAGTGCTGCAATGCAATGGTCTGTGTGCCAATGATAGACGCTGGTGACGTAGTTGCCATCATCTTGTTAACTTCAATGAGATGACAACGAATTTCTTTCTTGAACATCGTCTCCAAGTGCTCGGCGGTTGCTCCGTCACCCATGCCCAGCTCAGTGCTCTTCTGAAGTTCTCGTGCGCGCGTGATAAACTTAAATATATAATGCCAAACCTTTAGCGCTGCGCGTAAAGGCGAGGCTGCATCATTATCAGTCGGATTCCGGAGCAGACGGTCCATCGAGCGGATCATGTGCGAAGAAGCTGCAGCGCAGTTGAAATGCTGCTCAATGTAAACATCCAAGACGGGCTGGAAATTGCTGAATCGACGGTCTTGCACGATACCGAGGACAGTTACCAGGGCACTGAAGACGAGGTGGTCCATCTCACCGGCCTGGTTGTTCTGCGACTCCATGATACCGAAGAGCGAATCGAAGATGTCCCTGAGGAATTTGACAATTTCTCCTTCGCCCACGAAGGTAAACTTGCTGAGGACAGTCTGCAGCAGCTCCTTGTCGTTGATTTGCTCCCAGTTAAGCAAGCTCATGAGCACAGGGTTCTGTGTAAACTTCGTGGAACAGAGAGATGACCGTATGATGACGGTGTCCCTCATGGGCGAAGCCAGCTTCAGCAGATCTGGCGATACGGAAACTTGCTCAGGGCGCTGTCCGGGGAGTACCCACGGCGACGACGCCAGGTACATATCCGTCGTGATCTGCAGCAGCTTATCTGCGCGGTACAGTACTAAAGTATGACTCCCATCCTCCAAAAACGCTCCTTGACCGGGGAAGAGTGGCTGGAATGCAAACGCGAACGGCTTATCCGCATTGAGCCCTCGTCCAGAGCGATTCCGGAATGTAAAGAATAAATGCCAGTTGGGAATACCACGAAGTGGAAGCTGGAGTTTGATGAGCTCGCCGAATGTGGGCTGATTGTTACGCATGAAGACCATTGAATGGAACTGAGTCACGCTGGACTCGCCACTACCCAGAGAGATGGCATTCTCAATGGTGCGACCTTCTTGATCTCTGACTTCGATCGACACTTGAGCGTTTTGGGACACTGGACCAGGACGCGTGAAATTGACCATGCTGAGTCGAGCGGAACCGCTGGGGGAGGATGGGAAGTCTCCTGTCCATAACTTGATGTAAAGCTCATTGCGCACGTCTCCAGGAAACACCACATCGGGGAATCCAAGTCGGAGGGTCAAAGGGATGTCTTGCAGAAGAGACATGTTCTCTCTGATAACGGTAGATGAGTCGCCATGGAATATTTTCACAGAAACAGCAAGCATCTCAGCCCTAGTTGCAACGTCAGGACACGGAACGGAGAATTAATCGTCACGCTCACCTTGGCGACTTCTCGAACTCTTTCACGTTATTTGTGATGATGTCTTGATGTAACATCGAGAAAAGTGCTTCGTTGGTGGGCACAAAGATCGGCATGCAGTGCTCCTTCATCGGGCTCACATCCGTACCATCGACCATCATCTTCGTAAGCTGAGATAACTCGAGCACTGCGCAACCAAACGGCCTACGGAAGTTCATCGGGAGTTCCGACATTAGAGTTGTACGGGAGGGTGTTAATGGGACATCAGGCAGCGATGCTTCAGATGGCCTGCGCCCGCCCTCACCGGGAGCACCTGATCCCATCGTGTTATTCATCTTGAGCGCACCGTTCCGCACGATACGACAAACCAGGAATAGCGGGTCCTGCGCATCCGACTGCGCGATATCAATAAAGAGCGTGCGAATGCGGGCGTTGGGGTCGCGTGACAGCACCCCGTTGTGATTAAGTACAATGCAGCAGTCTTCGGTAACGAACTTCGGGAATTCGGAGTGCTTGTAGACCGAAAAGAAAAGCTCAGCTGTCTCGCCTGGTGCACAGGGGGTTGCAACAAAAGCACGGAGGTCGAGGAAAATGTGGTAGAATTTAGCTGCAGTTGGCTTCTCAGGCTGGTATGGACCTAGGGAACCGACCTGCCGAGAGATGGTTTTGTGTCGGGATATATCGGGGAATGCAGAATGTGCAGGAGTGGGTATGGGTATCGTGGAGAATTCGGAAGGTCCAATAGTAAGCTTGGATGAGTTGTCTATAGGCACATTGATATATGCGAGAGAAGTTTGCATGGCATACATCCGCACAGCGCTAACCCAGCTGCGAGGATCGATCTCGCCCTCTACATCCACTGTCACTAGCGCACCCCATGTCGGATGGCGAACGATGATATCGAGATCCTGCACCACATTACCGCTCACCAAGCGCGCAACGCAATCCCTCCTCAGACTAACTGTCTCTTCTGCGCTCAATGTTTGCGCAAGTAACTGTCTTCGCCCAAGGTGGAGCGCTTCGATATGCTCGCGAACTGTATGAAAGAGCTTGTAATCGCGTCTTGCGAGGTACTGGAACATCATGCTATGCCATTCTCGAAGGGCACTAGCAATCTCGTCGATGATGGGCTGCAGCGCGCCAGAGGCTGTATCATCACCTGACTTCAGAGATGGACGTGGAGGAAGGGGCTTCATGTTCTCGGAATCTGGCACGGAATGTATGCTCGCGGGATATACGACAAGCGCAGCGCGAGTGGACTTGGCCTGGTCTGGCGGGGGCCCAAGTTTGAATGATTTGCGTTCGTCATCATATGTCAGTTCTCTGACTTCCCGGTCTCTTTCTCTGTGCTCGCGAGGGGGTTCTGGGCCTGAGTTTGCACGCTCACGCTTCCACTGTGCAAGGTAGTCTGCACTAGTTACTGACCCGTTGTGGTTCGAGGAGCTGGCTGTAAGGGAGGGTGACGAGATCTGGCAGGCGTCCTTCGGCATCTGAGAGCTCATCGCGGACAAAGATATGGGATGCAGGAAATATGCCAATGAAAACTTGTTGCGGTTCCTCGGTTTTGACTGGTTTGGCGGATGAAGATGAAGTTGGGTCAGAGGAAGTAGACCAGGTGACTGGTGGAAGGCGAGCAGTGCAGACTACGTAGCTGGATATTATGAGAGTAGTAAGCACTCCAGATGACACGAGATTACCAGTATAACGCACCCTCTGTACCATATGCCATCTGCTTGGTTTCCTCTTGGGGTATACTTTTCGAAGGCATAGACCTCATCGCCAACTTCGAGAGAGACCACATCCCTGTGTACACCACTCTCGTCTGCGGAGCCCTCTGTAATAGTTGACATGGGGCGACGACTTGATAGCCTGGTGTCGCGTTTGGATGGTGATAGTGGGTGAACGGCATAGCCATAGACGATGAGCGGTAAGGGCTCCCAAACGCCCTTGCGCTGTGCGTTTGCAGAGCCCATCTTCGTGTTATATGATTAGCCAGAAGGCAGTCAAGTCAGTAAAGTTGTTTACCAAGACTAGAAGATAGCTGTAACGACGTCTTGCAACCTGGCTTGACAGCACGTAATGAAACCGCAAAGACCTTTAACAAGAAAACACTTGTGCAGGTCGTGGACAGAGATAGAAAAGCTCGAAGCGCGTTACAGAAGCTGGGAATTCGGTCAAGCACGTTGCATAACAAGACTTCATATTAATTCTGCCAACATTATGATCATCACATCATGCCAAACCTATACATACATATAAACATTGCCATTCAACGTTAATATTCAACCCTCATTGCAAGGCTATTTTTCCCTCCGTCTACAATGTATCAAACAATATTAGACTGCTTACAAGCTAGTCCTAGCATTGGCGGCTGTCCATTTCGGATCTTTGGCAGGCGCGTGATGTGAATCTACTCCACAGGAATCATGAAACAAGGGGAATCTTGTTTTGGCAGGGAGCGATTAGTACCGTATCCAGGTTAGTTTTGATTTTGATCATTCTTTGCATGATTTCATGGCACATGCATGCAGTGTATACCGATGAGGCAAATCTTTTTGATCCTCTGGTGATAAGCCACAATGCTGCAGTGAACAAACTGTGCTACGTAGCTCCTCCTGATGGCCAGCGCCGACAAGTGCTGCGCTTGATGGAGGAGTTCTCCCCCAAAAGTATGCCATATCCCGTGCTCGTTGTCGTTGGAGATTCCAATGATAAAAAAAACACGGGACATGAATACTGGCTGGTTTTTTTGCGCAGGTCCGCAGGACAATTGATGATCAAAAGGTTTATTGCTACAATGTATCTTTCACCATGACGATATCGATGATATCATGGCTTTGATGCCGCTTGCTGATGCGAGTACCCCACCAACTTGTCAATTCATATCATGCTGATATCTACTCACTTGCTTGCAGGCCGGGAACTCTCTCAGAGTCTCTCTGTGTATAAACCCTAACCCTTGTTTGCCATCTCTCCTAAAATAGTAAGGATTTCATCATGTCAACTCAATGCACTCTGTGGCTTCCTGGTATTGGAGAGGATTTCGTGCTTGGTCCTAGGGAGATCAACGCACCCGGCCCTGGCGAACGTCTCGTCAAAAGTCTGAACCCTTTAGATTGGAAGAGGGATTTATCTTCTTCAAGTCCTACCTGGCAATCATCGGTGAAGAGGCTGCTGGAACTGTGGAAGACGTTGATGATGACGTCGCTGATTTCAATTAAGGGAACAGAGTGTAAGTGACATCAAAGATAGTAAGTAGGACCGCATTAACGTTTCTGCAACAGATTTTTCAAGCGTGCTTGAGTGACAAGTTTTCCACATTCCAACAATAGTTGCCGACTTAGCTGCAAAGGTCCTGTAAGCTCCAACAAAATCGAGATCCCGCGCACTGATTCCCCTCTAGATTCTGCAGAATATCCCTTTCGACCAAGCGGCTTCTGTGCAGGTTGGCATCATACCCGTCGTCGTTGCCTTGTATGCACGACAGCCCGAAGGACTGGGTCACATTACGCCATGGGTTGAGGGTGGGAATGGCAAGTATGATGGTCAGCCTATCGTCATCATTGGTGGCACATCGTCCGTCGGGCGGTGTAGTGTGTGAAAATTCAACTTTGTTCCTTGGTCTGACTAGTATCTGTCGCGTTTGATTTAGCATCGCAGTGTTGTCTTGTCTCTTCTTCAATTGCCCACTTGCTCATTCAGGCTGCTGGTTTATTGAAAATTTCACTTCCCCATTTACCGACCTCTCTGGATTGGGTAGCTGTAGAGCCAGACCACTCCATAATTTTCTGCCGTGGGTCGATCGAAACAGGGTGCTGGCATCTCACCCTTGCAATTACTCAGCCGATGAAAGCACTCTATTTTGACGGAAACAGCGCTGCGAACTCCCGGAGGGACACCAGTATGGACACCCAAGATCTCGTAGCGTGGTCGGAAATGAAACCCGAATAGGTGGACAATGAAGAGCGACGCATAATGGATCTGTGTTAATGGGATCAAAAATATGGTTTTCTCCAAACACTGCACAGACAAAGCCGAACTCGCGTCATTCACAACGAAAAGACCCCAGGCTCCGCTCGACATGTTCGCTTCAGCTTAATGCTGCGATCATTATCGAGCGATATATGGCGCCCATATGGGCCAAGGTCTTGGTGTGTACTATCTACTATACTTTCCTTAATCTTGTGAAGGCTGATACAATTACGGTTAGGACTCGGGATGTTTTGTATGGAGCTTTGCGCAAACGATGAGACGCCATGCATTTTCGAACCACATCGCCAGTTACGCCAACTCAACGCCTATGATCATCTTCGTATGGCGCGCATGTCCAGTTACCACGAATGGCAATGAGCAGGCTCACCGCAATGTTAACTGTGACGGCGTGAACTTGACACTTCTAGGTGGCATTACAAGAGGACGAGCCTTTGACGACCGAGCAGCGCAGAGCATTGATGTTCATGTGTCATTGGACATTGGCGTTCGTGATCGTGATTCCACTCGTGTTTACCGTGCATCGAGAAGTATCACTCGTCAAGGTATGCATGCCTCCTTAATTGCTGCATTTTTCACTTGGACGGTTCCCCTTCTTTTGCTTTTTCACCTGCTTTTAGTGTACTTGTTATTGAATGAAAAAGTAAAACAAGTGAAATAAAAATGGAAATGGAAATTCAGACGACGAGTGGCCTTTCTCAACTGACCATCTACTTATTTTCACCCTTCCTTATTTCTGCTTATTGCACGAGAAAAGTTAAAAATAAGTAAGTTGAGGAACTGCGTGTTTTACTGATGCTCTCAGTTACATAGTTGAAGGAGTAGAAAGAGTGCTGCACTATGCGTATATACAGTACATGATTAATATGCTTATATATAATGGATACGGGCCACTTAGTAGTAATGATACGTGCGATAAGTCCTAGTTACCCAATAATCACTAATCTTAGTTCAACAAGAGACAGTGGTCATAATTACCTCCTGTTTGCGCGCCCCACCATGTAGGGAATAGGGTGAGAGACACCACCAGCGCCTTGCACCGCAAATGAGAGGATGAACACCATGACTTGAGTGCCTCCGTCAAGGGCTATATCACTTGATTAGTCCGGGGTACCTAATGACGTTGGAGAATACTCACCAGCTCCGACGATGTAGTTGTATTTAGCAAACCAGCCAGGGTAGCGCGTACGCAGCCACCATTGAGAGAGGAATGCGACAGCAAAGTAGCACAGACTAGATGAATTGATCCCACTGAAAAGGTATCCAGTGATGTAGCTGTGAAATATGTGAGCATGCTGCCAGTAATTCAAGAAACACTAAGCGTACGCGATAATTGGAGTATAAAGATAATCAGCACGAAGCTTTGGCCAGTACCTGTGAATGACCCAGAAAGGAACAGGTACGAAAAGTCCAAGTACGTAAGCCCAAGGAACCCATTGGTATCTTTGGCCTGTGGAAAAGAGCTCGTGACTGAGTCCACCCCATCCAATTGCCTGAGAGTTGTACATCTGTGGCTGTTGGCCAGACCAGATATTGGTTCCTTGAACAGATAACAAGATTTCACGTTGGTTATCAATGATTGAATTCATCATGACTACATGCGCAATGTCAGTTGATTTTTGTAGTCATGTAACAAGTGGCGTGCGCACTGTAGTTCAAGACTGCACCAAGCAGCGTTCCAATAATCTGGGCGGTAAATGCAGCGCGAGGTGGCAGCTTTGCATCTGTAATTTACGGTCAACACAGATTGCCCTATCCTACGCGCTTGAAATATACTCACACTGAGCAATCTTGAGGTCTCGAAGTAGTAGCTGGGCTTGGAAGACAGTGTCTGCAACATTGGGTTAGCCGACCTGTCCTTGGAACTGCAAGGCTGACACATACTGTATCCGTATAAAACGAAGTACATATTTGCCACTGTCGCATCCGTCAATCAAAGCATATGAGAAATCAACGACAATCACCTGGCGATCCCTTCTGAATGTAACCACCAATCATCTGGCCAAACCTGAATGCAAACTGAAATGTCGAATATCGAAATGGAATTCAGGAACCTACGTCTGTATGGTGAACGTCAATCCTGTAATCGCGGCGAGTGTACCGAGGAATAGAATAGAAATTGTCGCCAGCAAGAGCGAGATAAGGAAGCCCCACCTTCACTGCTCATCAGCCTGGACCACATTTCCAATCACAGCTACTTACCATGGCAAAGTCGAATCGGTCTTGTATAAAACGACCAGGGCAACAATGAAGGCCAGGAGGAAAACGACAAAGTACCAGCTATTGGGAGCATCCGGGTACTATTATAGAAATATTCATGTTGGTAAGCTGAATACAGAGAAATGCAAAACTAACCTTCAGCATCTGCCTGTAGTGGGGATCGATGTCTTCATCATCGACGTCTTGCTTCCGCATTCCATCGGCTTGCCAGAACTTCCAGTTAAAATTCGCCCATATGTTTTTGATGCCCGACGGATTCATCCAAGTCCATGCAGAACATATATCGCCCCGGTTCCAGAGGAGAAGATGAGTGAACGTGGCCCCCAAACCCTACAATTTCAAACCGTTAGTCCGTAGAGTCTCACTAACGTTTGGTGAACTTGCCAAATTCTGGGTAAGTAAATATACTACCCAAGTGCTGGAATAGTAAGGTAATCCTTGTTCAGCAAGGAGTGTGGGATCGACTTCATAGTTGGAATTGAGAATGAGCATTTGATCGTACTGTGTTCCGTTTTCATAGAACAAGAGTTGAGAAAGCTGTGGGGAGTTGGCAGTCAATGTTCTGCCGTTGCACGTGAATGTAGACTAACGAATGGGAAGTTCTGGGCCTTCCAGATGTTGTTGTAATATATGGCCACAAACACAACCCTAGACATAAGTCAATGCAAGGTCCCGAATCAGGGCGGAGTGACGCACGTGCCAAAAATGTAGCCCAGCAAATTCGAGAACTATTCAAGAAGTATGTAAGGCTTCCTGGCCCGCGGATTCAAGAAGTCATACCTGTGCTTTAAGCGGGATAGTCATAGGGTTCACCTGGCCAGAAATATACTGTCGCAGATCCAGTCAGTAACGCGATCCACTTCGAAGTTCGTATTCACACATTACCTGCCAGTCAAAGCAGATAGACAGGAGCCCTAGACCCTCGTTACCGTTTGAACCACCAAACACTCGCGAGACGACGGCATTGTTAGGAGCTGCAAGGCAGAAAATTGAAAACCCGGTCAGAAGTGGAAAGATCCATTCTGGGAAAAGCTCCCAAAAAAATATGCTGAGTCGATCAGCATGTTTGATCATTGACGGTATTAATCGAGGGACTTACGCAGCAAACACCATGGAAAATACTCTGAGCTTCTTCCGTGATGCCATCCCGCCCTCGTAGAGAGCATCGAACATGGACAGCAATGGTAGCACACCGGGGTATAACATCTTTGATGGATATAACAAGATGCCTGGTAGAGGTATGTAAACACCGGGTTCAATAACAGGTTCAATTGTGGACATACTTCTCATCATGCCACCAATTCCATAACTTAGAACTTTGTCAGCGTCCGCTGGAACTTTAACAAAAATTCTCATACCCAATAAGTTGAGAAGAAAATAGTAGGAACACTGAGGTGACAGCATTGGGCGTGATATTGTAATACAATCTTTAGTAAAGATCAGTAAATTCTATGAAAATAAGTAAGGCTCACTGACCGCTGGACTGCAAGAATTTCGGTACCCAAGGCAGAGTTGGCAGAGGCGCTTGCCATGATCACAACTAAAGCATTTTCTTTCTTGTTGAACGGCCCCTGTGAAAGATCTTAGAATGAAGTAACGGATTGAGTGTAAATTGATTTACGGGGTTCAGATAGCGCAGGAACCCACGGCGAGGAATAAAGGTCTCCATGGAGACACCCAGGATGTAAGAAACAACCGCAAGGAACATCAATGACACTGTAACCGTTTGCTGTGGCAATGATATGAGTACATAAAGTTGTCATGCTTGCTCCACTACGCACAGGTTTGAAATAATAGATTTCAGCTGTAAATTGACATTAATGAGTATCATGGTGGCTAAAAACGAACTCAAAGAAGCTCACCCAGTACTCCGCCAAAGGCTGAGAGGCCAAGACCAATAAAGAATGCACGGATTGTCCACGGGTTCAGAGAAGCGTCAGTCGTCCACCGATATGACGTTCGTAGCAATATCACGTTCATCGGAGAGCACGCCTTCCTCGCTGTCAGCATCAACGTTGCTTCTCCTATCGAACGAATTGTCACTAGTGCTAAGAGCTTTGTCGCTGGGCACAGTGTGCTCGCTGATCGCCCCTGCAGCAGTTAGACTCATCGTAACTGATAAAATAGTACTGCAAGAGAAGCGAGAAGTTTCAGCTATCAGCAGACTATAAGTATTTACATCAAAGATATATAGGTTACCGTTCTCGTCATTGTAAATCCGTATGGTGACCAATGACCATGTGTGTCTCGTGTCTGAAGGTACCTTGTCATTCGGAGGAGTCTAGTGGAAATACGTCTATTTCGGTATTTGGAATACCATAACGTTGGTCAAATAGCCTCGTTAATCAGTTCATCACGTGACTTGAATGATCGTTAGTAGTTTAGTAGTATTAGTTAGTAGTTTTCTACGCTAAAACTGTTCGCGTGGACTCCGGGCCCGATGATGATGGAGTACTTCAGGTCGGCGTTACTCCTAAGGCATGGATGTGGTCCCCGAGATATCCGGCGTTCCCGGACTCCACAACTCTCAGACTTTCTGATCTCGGGGAGCTCGGACTTCGACTTTTCGCCCCGTTCGCCCCATTCGTGTCATTCGTGCCAAAGAAATATATATATATTAATATTGTCATATCGATAGACCAAATCCAGAAATTTTACTCTAGTAGTCGCTTTTATTTATTATTGGAGCGACGCCAAACTGGAGGCGCTCATGCTAGCTACTTCAAGTTTGCAAGTAACGCAAGTCGTCATCCTTACTTGAAGAGTACTAGTACAACGACTGCGGACCGTCATCATCATGTACGGAAACCCTGACATGTATCATATATATATGTTTTCGATGGAGATGGAAAGACGATCTCACTTAAGTGCCAGAGAAACTTGAACTAAGAAGAGCCTCGAGCACGATTTACCTTTGACAACATTGTAGTGTCTTGCGCGGCCAGGGCTTCGTTACTTGACCACTGCAGGTCACCTACGTACTAGTAGCATAGTACCACATCACCATGTGCAGCTGGTCGCAGATGTGCGTGCACGCCGTAATTCCAAGGTCTCGTCACAGCATTTATACCGTACCACACAAGCTCTTAGTACTAGTAGGCAGGACAACCTTCAAAGTACGTACATCACGCGCGCTTGAGCTTTACCGCAACTTTTCTAAGGATTAAAGACGTGTATATATCAGCTGTGAATCTTGCTATCCTAAAAACCATATGGCTCCAGCCGTCTGATGCACTTGGGTTGTGGTCTCTTCCATTCCCCTTTGTTTGGGTCTGGCCATAAGGAAGCACTGTCCTGAAATGGCGGAGCATCGTCCTCGCTGGGAGCCTGGCCCTACTGCTTATCATGCCTGCAGGAGGAATGTTCACAACAGTGACACAGTCCTCAGGTGGTTAACACTACATCAAATGAAGGCAGCAGCAGTGAGGCAATCAAATCAATCAAACGTCAAACTTGACGACCTGCTCCCCACGCCCCTCGCTCAATCTTGATCAGCTTCTTCGCCACACAAGCATATATCGTTCGTGTGCCACCCGCGCTACCACCACCTTCGCTAGTGCTTCCTTAAGTTTATTGAGCGACATCGAGAAACCGGGCTGTTTTAGTAGAGCGAGCAAAAGCTGACAAGTTGCGATCTGTTGCGAGGTGGGCTGGCCAGTGATCATAGATGGCGCAAGCGATGAAAATGAGGATGCAAGTTGGAGGTGTAGGGGAGGGGGTCTGGGAGGAGAGGGATTCGAGATGGGCACTAGGGCATGTCAGCGGATTAGATATGAAAAACTGGAGTGAAACTTACATAGTTTCTTTTGCCCTTGGAGGTTTGCTTCCGCCTGATATTGATCCCGTGGGGTCGAAAGGATGGCCCGGCATGATGATCTCGCCCACTGTGCTCCATATCTTCACCTATCAAGTGCTGCTCCAGTTCTATGCGCTTTTACGTTATGTGAACAGGATACTTACCACAATCTTCTCGATCTCCACATTCATGCGTACTTTTGGTTTTCTGGCTGACTCAGGAGGTCCCGCAGCAGGGGTCTGCAACTCTGAATTTGCAGGCAACGGTGTTTCAGGAGCCGTAGTGCCTTCTGGCGGCGTGGGATTCGGTGGTAACGACGAGGGCAGCTTCTTGAGAACCACAGTTTGTTCTCCATCTCCATCATCCACCTCTAGCTCACTGCCTAGTGAGTTCTTCCTCAGGCTTGTCTGACGGATCAGGTATCCACAGAATTGCCTTGCCCAATCTCGTGTTCTCCGTTATCTAGGGAATCATCGTCCACAGGAAGACCTAGCGATGATAATACGGACCGAGGCCGAGGAACCGGGCTCATGAAGGACATGACTGATACGTCATTGATGTCCATCTCCTCATCCATGAGCTTTTCTGTGAAGCGAAGCGTCCGCACAGATGCGGCAGGCGTGTTCCAGAACGTCTTCTTCCTGGGCCTCAGGTACAGTCAGATGCGAAGGAGCCCTAGCCAGTCTAGGAGCGGGCTTGGACTTGGGAGCAGGATTGGAGGTGCGAAGGATGTCATCTTTCTGTTGAGATGTGAATTTAAAGGATCCATGGACATGGAAAGCACACACCTGTTTACGCAGTTCGGTGAGACGAACCTGGAGATCTTGTATGCGCCGTTCCTCATCCGCTGCAGTGGACTCTTGCGAGCTGGGGCCTGATGCGGGATTGCTACTTGTTAACTGCGCCGAGAACATCAGAACCGTTTGAGGCTAAATATTGATAGTACGAACCTGCTGCAATGTTTCACTAAGACCTCTGATGTTCCGTCGTGCCTCATCCAGCCTGCTTATAAGTTCCCTGAACCTGGGATCGCGCACGGGGCATTGGGCGAATTGAGTGACTGAAATACCACACAAGACAGGTTGAAACAGGATATATGCTCTAGAAAAACGCAAAACATACTACCGATCCAAGTACTTTAACGTAGCCTGTGCATATACTTCTGGTTCATACTCTCTCGGTTTTGTCATCTCCTGCCTTCGAGAAGGTGGTTTCTTCAGAGGCGTAGCACCAGGAAATTCTACACGGGATATCACACCCCTCGTTTCAGACTCAGTTGGTACATGAGACGGTGGGTGTACTAGTGTGAAGAGCCCAAGTTCGGATGAGTCGATGTCACGAATCAGATCACCCAAAGCAGTGTTAAGGACAGCTGTTAGTAAAGAGCCCATCTGAGGTCAGGAATCCATCAGCACTGGCTTTAATGGATTTGAGAGGGAAGTCAGATGGTCGATCTGGTCGGATAGAGAGGGCATTACGCTGCAATTCGCAACGCTTGAGAAGGACGCGACTTGCACATGGTCACGTGAGTTCGTGATCTTGGCTAAATATTTCAACATCTCTCTAACATCCTCTCCATCTGGTACACTTCCAAACATTATAATGAAGATTGATGTGAAACATTTGCGAATCCCTGGTCGAGCTAGACACGAAGTAAGTCTCAGCGGACGTGATAAGCAACGCTGAGGTAAACTGGGTACGAGGGAAGTATTGGACGTCAAGATATCCGGGACAGAAAGAAGCAAGGTACCGCTATAGCAACAGCGATGAGGACAGCACACCTAAGGTGTCAAAGAAGCGATAAGGATTGAAAAAGGAAAATAACCTCAAAGAATGTCTCGAAGGCTAATCCTCCCGTGCGTACACTTCTCTTCTTATCGCCAAATTAATCCCTAACAACTTTAAGGTCCAGGGAACTGGAACAATGCTGGTATGACGCGAGTTGCGCACGCACGAGACAGTGGGAAGGGGATTATAATGACGTGGCGATCGACCATTGCTGTCCCGGGCCAGTGACGAGCTAGGGCAGGACTTTTCACAACGATAAGTTACGAAGGTGATGTGCGCGAGGAACTAATTAACATGTAAGTCAGACAACTCTGGATATATCTCTTCCTTCATCCTTAACAGAATTTGATAACATTTTTGCTGGAGGTGAGCAATTATCGTCTTTAATTGCTTCTCTGTACAGGTGGTAATACAACTTGTGTAGTCACAGGTCGCCTAGCTGCGTCACAGCGTCTGAGGATCTTAATTTTGGAAGTGGAGTCAACACACCCTCGACGAATCTGCTCATGTGTAACCCTACCAATATCCGCTTCAAACCTAGCACTGATGAGCACCACGGTCACACGGATAATCGGAAATCCAACTCCTCGTCTCCGCGTGATATACACTGGTGCACCTGCTTCAGACTTCGATGATTGAAGAGCCAAATGTCGGGAATCTGAGAATTCGATTCCTCTTACGAACAAGGTCCGTATGCGTTATCCGTATATTTATCAAGCTGATGATGTTACTTCATAGCTCCATTTACCTAAACGCAGAAAAACTTGCGCAATGGAACACTAATGGAAATTGCTCATTGCACAAAGGTCCATACGTTCTATCGCATCTGGCAATGTGCTGACTAGTATTCCAATACCGGTGACGCAAAGATCAAATGGCGTCCTGATCTCGAGGAGCTGGAAGTCACGGGTTCGGCTTTTCAACCACCGGTGGAAAGAGTTCTTCCAGGATCACCCAGACAAGGCCGTCGCGATATTTTCCATTTTTTCGGGCTGCGTGCCATTTACTTTGCTTTGATGGCACGCAGATGCTCACGATGGCCAAATAGTTGGGGCCACTTTTAGGAGTTCTTCCTCCTGGGCATAGCTGAAGACTTGGACATTGGTTGCAGACTATGAACATCGTGATGGGTGCTTCAAGGGGCGTGTCTTTGATATCCATCTTTGCGTGAGTCGTTATGAGCATGTTCTGTACAGATACTCTTTCATCAAGGAATAAGGTTGTGCTGGGATTAAAATCCTACATCACACGAGCATCAAGACTCGCACTTTGCGCGGGTACCAAATACGGTGGGCGCAGGAAGTTGCCTAATATTGTGGGTCACAAGGTTTTGTGTATCCTTTGTACCGGGCCATTTGCGCTGTTTGCGAACTCAACAATTCGTCGAGATACCCGCGCCGCTCTGTATGCCACGCATTCAATCACACTGCACTCACATACACTCCGTGTTTTTCGCACATTTAGGTCCCAATTACTAGACGTTGTTACAGTGAAAGCAGTCATTATAATTATTGTCATTTATCACGGTCTTCAATGATCGTGTGATTTCCGACGTGTCGCAAGTCCCCGAGGCCGGTGAATGTTATAAGATGGAAGTCGCGAGGAGCGGCCTGAAGGTATCCCTCCACATTAATGTCTCATCCAATCCCATCAGAATTCGATATCGTTTTTGCTGGAGGTGAGCAAATAACATCTTGTAGTGGTTTGCCCTCTTCACACATCATTCTGTATAGGCGGGTACTACGGCCTGTGTTATCGCAGGTCGCTTAGCTGCATATGATCCCTCGTTGAGGATCTTGATTCTGGAAGCTGGTCAACACTACCCTCAATAAACCTATTCATGTGCAACCCTTCCAATATCCCTTGAATCAAGTACCGACGAGCACCACGGTCACATTCAACATTGGAAATCCATCTCCTCGTCTCAACGGCCGTGCACCAATTGTTCCTTGCGGTCGCTGCGTTGGCTGGAGGCTCATGTGTGAATTGTGCGTAGCATACTTGCAAGATGAAGAAGACTCTGATAATGAGACAGTTATGGTATACACTCGTCCACCTGCTTCGGACTATGATGATTGGGAAACCAATGGTTGGGAATCTGAGAGTTTGATTCCCCTCATGAAGAAGGTCTCGAATGCGTTTTCAGGATATTTGTTCAAATTGCTTATACGTTCAATTTATAGCTGGAGACATATGAGGTCCAGCCCGATCTTCCAACTCACGGCTATGATGGACCTATTAAGGTGTCCTCTGGTGGGTGTAAAGTAGGTATCTGCGACGAGTTCATCCAGGTTGGCACGGCCTATCACAAGAGGCAGTATGCCGATGACACCAATGATTTGAAAACATGCAATACATACAGTGTGAGCCATGATTTTCCTTCCCTAATTACGATCACTAACTAGATTTGTCTCAGCCATGGCGGAAGTGAGTCCCTGCACACATAGGCTGTTGCGAATTTTTGGCTCATGTATAAAAGGTACATTGACGGGACAACCGGAAGGCGTTCGGACGCAGCTCACCACTACGTCTACAACCAAGCTCACAACTCAAATTTACAAGTCTGGGATGGAAAGCTCGTAAAGCGTATCATTTTCAAGTAAGTTGCCACCTGAGATCGCAGCAAAGTGTTGACGACTTTTCCAAATGAAAGGGACAAGCGTGCTGTAGGTGTCGAGTTCACCAGCGACCCAGTGTCTTGCCCAGACGCGGATCGGTCGTCGAGTATTGTGAGAGCATCAAAACTCGTTGTTGTCTCTGCTGGGGCGTTCGGTTCCCCGACCATTCTGGAGAGGTCTGGGATTGGTGCCGAGGCGATCCTCAAGCGGTGCGGTATCGAGCAACTAGTGAATTTACCTGGCGTCGGAGAAAATTATCAAGGTGCGCTTTTAATTTATTCTAAGAGCTTGGCTTAGGACGGTCAGATCACAATCTCGCCATTGTTCCATACTTGGCTGCCGACAATGTTGTTACCATGGACGCCCTCTGGCGTGGGGAGAGTATCCTACAGGGTAAGCATGTTTTCTCGCCACGATTGCAGCACTTTACAACTACACAAATGTAGAAAGCCTTGCACAATGGAACAGTAGCGGCAAGTCATTGATTGCACAAAAGTTGGTGCAAGTTATCACTGCTGGTATCGTGCTGATTGATATTTCAGTGGCATCGATTCAAAAAATCAAGTGGCGTCCTGATGACGAGGAATTAAAGGCAATGGATCCAGCTTTTCAACCACGCTGGAAGGAGTTCTTCCAGGACCGTCCAGACAAGCCTGTTGCAATATTCACTTCTTTTGCAGGGTGCGTACATATTGCTTGGCTTGATGAAATGGCAATGCTCATGACAGCCAGATATATCCCACCGCTCGCGAGGCCGCTCTCGGATATCCTTCGTCCTCGCAAATACATGAGTGCAGGTTATTATACAGTACTGCTCTCCGTCTACCCCATGTTTTTTTTCTGAATCTCTTCAATAGCTTTACCCCGTGTCTGTTGGAAGCGTTCATATCAAAGTGACGGAGGATGGCAAAGAAGGAAAGGACTTTACTACAGGCTTCCTAGATGAGTGAGTGGACGCACATCATTTTAGGACACTTTGCGTGACTACGACACTCCGCACAGTCCATCCGATATTGTTCCTCTTGACTTCGGGTACAAAAAGACGCGCGAAGTTTTTCGACGCATGGCTTCCTATCGAGGTGAAGTTGCTGCTGGCCATCCTGATTTCCCAGAGGGAAGCGCTGCAGCTTGCAGAGAAGCTTCCGGGCCAGTGGACTTGAACGCACCTGACATCGTCTACACTGCCGAAGATGACGAAGCGATCAATCAATTCCACCGTGATATCGGTAAGTCCTGATTTGCCATCTCCATTGTCACGGTGAAATGCTGAATCAAACATCAGTACAAACGGCATGGCACTCGGTGTGTGCGGCTGAACCTTTCAGAATTTCGCATCTGATCTTTATATGTGTAGCTTGGGACTTGTGCCATGAAACCGGAGGCAGATCAAGGAGTCGTTGATGCTCGGCTAGATGTGTACGGTCGTGTCGAACCTGAAGGTTGCAGATATGTCCATTGTGCCGTTGAACGTTGGCGCGGTGCGTACTGAACAAGGGTTTGTTGACTCATGTGTGGTCTAACAATATACACAGAACACGTATTCGACGGCACTTCTCATCGGAGAGCGGGCTGCGATGATCATTGCTGAGGAGTTGGGTATCAATTGTATTTGATATGCATCGTCAGAGGCGTATTTAATTATGAGTAAAATGTATTTAGCGGACATTTTGGAATGCAATGAGCGCCAGCTGCTGGCAGCTGTGCTTACATAATCGCTGTACAACCATTGAAGTTTTCCTCAAACGAAAAACACTTTAGTATCTACAACTTGAAAGCCAGCCCGGTGCACACTAAAGCTACTGCTTAGTACATGATATGTATAGCAATCAATCGTCATCACAGCAGCGAGTTCGTTGGGCTACGTGTACGCGAATGTTTTGCAACCTTCGAAGCCAACTCTTTCTTCATGCCACATTGACTCTCGAGGTCCTTCTGTAATTTATCCTGCAACTTCTTGTCCTCCGGATTAGGACGCCCGAACCGTCGCTTGAACGCGTTCACTATCCCCTCGTGCTTCCATCCCCCAGACACTGGCGTACCGACTGCATACTGCCGGATCAGCTTAAGCACGGCTTCCCTCGATGCCCCATATTTCACATCTTCATCCTTCAGGGTCGTTACGCATGCATGTCCCTCCACGACGATCTGGGATGTTTCTAATGATTCATGGTTCCGCTCCCACCATTCCTCCATGACGTCCTCGTCCTCGAGGCCAGTCACTACCATGACTATGGGGACTCGCCGCTGATATAACACTTCGCAGAATAACTGGTAGTTACTCCGCAATGCACCACTGTCACGGCCTTTTTGAACGCAATATACCAACAAACTGGTGCCGCCGCATGCATCAAGCTCGCGGAGAAGGCGGCTGGCATTCTTGATGGACCGGTGGTACTCATATGGTTCGAGTTCTGGGTTCTCGATCCCCATCGTGTCGAAGATATTGTGTTGCATCCCATCATCAAAGAGCTTGGGTAACACATATTTGGTCCATGTGAGGGTGCAGCGTTTGAGGTTGGAGCCAGTTTTAGCGATGTTTTTGTCTGCAATGAGGTTTATGAGAGAGCTCTTTCCGGCGCCCATTGCGCCGAATATAACGATGTTTTTAGCGTGAATGACGCTTTTGTTCTTCGCCATCGTGATGTGTAAAATGGGTAGATGGCGAGTTTTGGGACGTAGTCGAGGTGAAGCGAATTGTTCCTTTGGACGGTCAGAATTGACGTGACTTTTCCTAGCTAGGATCTGTCAGGGCTGATGCCTTGCGCCCTTATATGATGCAGAAGCTTTCTGCCACGACTTTCCCGTGCCCCGGCTTGATCTTTGGCACGCGACAGTCGTGCTGCTACAGGCGGAGGCGTAATTGGGATACGTATTGGGTATATCCAGGGTATGCATTAAGCATGCCGCCTTGAAAACCCGCATGCAGAGCCGCAATCATGAGGTAGTCAGTACCGGGGGGGGGTCGAGTTGCGGCTGGGCAGCATGCACAGGAACTGTTGTAGGTGAGTGTGCTCCACGTTGAATCTCCAAGTATCTCACATCGTAGGAAGAATAGCAGAACTGAATATTCTAGTCCCCGCCTACAGTCGTATTACATGGTGATAACCAATCATAATGAAACAGCCTCTGTGTCCAGCTATCGTAACGAGTAAACTCACGTCATCTATTAAGTTTTTGGATCACGTCTTTTGCTAGGTTAACCTCCATTCCGCAGCGCTTCGTGAGGACCCCAAAAATGTCTGACTTGCTTGGACGTCCCGTTAAGAGGTCTTTCAACTTTCCAATGAACCGGGCAAGCCACCTATCTCCTCCATTCCAGTCCACTACCGTATCTTCATTTCGTGTGATCAAGTCACTCACTTCCTTTTTGGATGCGTCGTATTTCTTCTTGTATTTCGCGTCCAGGTTGGGCCGCCGCAGTGATGCAAGCGTGATCAACAAACATGACTGCATGGCGGTCAAACGATCCCTTGTTTCGCGTGTACCAGTCATCCATGGGGTCCTCCCTCTCCAGGTGAGTAACGATGAGCGCAACTGGTATCTTCTCCTCGAAGAAAAATTCATAGAATAGCCTGTAGTTGGTGACGAACGTCGGTGGTATCTTGCCTGCCTTGATGCAGTACAGCAGCAGATGGACTCCTCCGTTAACCCTCAACTCCCTTCATCAACTTGTCAGCGTTGATGACGACGTCGAGAAATCCGCTAGGGTCCATGCGATTGCCGTCAATCCCGGGAAAATCATGGATGCGGTACGGCACGCCCCTGATGGTGACATTATACGCTTCATAGCGCAATGTACAATGTCCGTTGTCCGGAGAGGTCCTAGCAACCCGGTACCCTGCGAGGAGGTTGATGATAGAGCTTTTCCCGACGCCACTCTCTCCAAAAATGACAATGTTTTTAGTGAGACCTAGCCTGCTAGGACGTAGTAGTGTAGGGGTATTGGAACTCGTTGAAGTGATGCCACGCTTGGTCCTACTTATCAATTAGACAACTACAGTACGAAGAGCCCATCTGAAAACCACGCACCTTGTAGCCATTTTAGGAGGGAGGATAGTTCTATATAGCGTTTGAGGTTGGAAAAATACGGCAAAAAATATGACTATGTACCTTTCAGCCATTTCAGGAAGTATGGTCGGGATAGTGCTACACAGCGTTCCAGGTTAGAAGATAGGGCACAAACGACATCTGAAAACTACGGACCTTTCAGGCATTTCGGCCCTCCCCAAAATGGGGTGGTTTTCGTTGCAAGGTATCCAATGACTTCCGTAGCCAACGGGCGATGATCTGGGTCCCAAGACCAGCATTTTTGAATCAAATTCCAGTGGTCATCAAGAATGTTGTTGGGGCGAGCAGGAGTTGCGCTTTTCGATAGCTCAACGATGATTTGAGTTGAGTTTTTCTTCTCTTTCCATGGTATGTCCCCCGAGATGATCTGAGAAAAGAAAGCTTAGGACAGAACTGCAGAAAAACAGAGGATTCGCACAAAGAACATGACACCACCAAAAGAATATACATCACTCTTAAAATTCGGCCATACAGGTTCAGCCTCCGGGACGACTCCAATGACCTCAGGCGCACGCCATCGAGGATTGAGGCTGCGGTTTGCAGTTGTCGTATTCAGCTGCGACTCTGCATCCTCTGCGATTGTTGCGAGACCAAAATCTGTGAGACGTGGATTCCCCGCACCATCTATAAGCACATTTGCCTGAGGCTTATGAATGAGTGCAACATCCACGGAGAGACGACTGCACATACGGGATGCAGGTCACCGTGAACGACATCCTCCGAGTGGACTGGATAGACATCAAGAACAAAAGCAACAATAGGATAGCGATCTACGAACGATATCTGAGGCCATCGGCAACGCCCCTGACCTTGTAACATAAAATCCATCAATGCCTGGTGAATGTGATCGGTGAACAAAAGACTTGCCAATTTAACTTTAGCCAAAGCGGTGATTGTACCTTGCTTCTCGAGGTACATATACAATGTTCCAGAGGGCATCCATTGCGAAACGAGAGCAGGACACAGAGACCCAACATGTGCGGTGCCAAGTAGCGGTACGATAGTTTGGTGTTTTGATAGTCTAAGCCACACCCTGAGTTCCCGATGCATTGCCTACATAGGCCTTGAGCGAAGTGTGATTCGAGTCGCCAAACTCCGGTTAGATGACTGACCTTCTTATATTTCTCCACAGCTCTCCCAGGATCAATCTTGAATACCTTTACTGCGACCTGATGAATATCAGATGGACGATTCAGGAATTTTGGCAATGTGGTCAGACAAACTTCTTTTGTGCCTTCACTAGTATTGATGTTGCGCCGGTAGACAGCGCCAAATGAACCAGATTCGCATGGATCCTCGAGCTTCAACGCGGAAATTTGAGATGTGAAGTCGTTATCACTGCAAAATATGATAAAAGGTCGAGGGACATTATGGGAGACTCACTGTCGAGGCGCGAGTCTGTCCATGCCAGTGGGTAGGGCTACTACTTTGGAGGAGGCAAGGTCTAAGAAGTGAAGCAGACGGTGAGGCTGGTTTTTTAAATTGATGGCATTGTGGCAAGGCGCTTATTGTGGTTTGTCAGAGTTTGTAAGCCCATGCTGCAGAATGTTCGGCATGCTTGCGACGCATGTATGTACAGTACTTATGATCGATCGATCATGGGTCCAGGAATCGTACAATCGGATGTGACTCATTTGTTCAAGAGGTTTTGGATGAAGCGAATTGTTTATGTAATTGATTGATTGGAAGCGAGCGAGTACAAGAACGGACCGTCCCCTCATCTGCTGCAATGGAGGAATGCAACAACATTTTTTGCATCAATTATTAATTATGTATTTCCAACCAAAAATTCTCGCCGTATAAATGACAATATTTAGTAGGAGCAAATCTGCATCCTCGGCTACAATATCAAGGAATCATCCATTCGCTGATGACCTGTTCCGAAGGACAACCTGGACGATGTCGAGTGCGAGAGTAAGTTTTCCTCGAATGACAAACAACTTTACCGCGACTCGTACTACTAGTACTAACGCATACTTATCTACAGACCACAGCTTGAATGCAAGCCTGGTTTACACTAAAGCTAGTGCATAGGACGTGATATATATACAGCGATCAATCGTTACGTCCGTTGGTCTACGGATACACGAGTGTTTCTGCAACCTTCGAAGCCAACTCTTTCTTCATGCCACATTGACCCTCGAGGTCCTTCTGTATTTTATGCTGCAGCTTCTTGTCCTCCGGATTGGGACGCCCGAACCGTCGCTTGAATGCGCTGACTATCCCCTCCTGCTTCCACCCCCCAGACACTGGCGTAACGGCTGCATACTGCCGGATCAGCTCACATACGGCTTCCTTCGATTCCCTGTACTTCACCGCGACATCTTTATCCTTCAGGGTCGTTACGCATGCATGTCCCTCCACAACGATCTGGAATTCCTTTAACAATGCATGGTTCCGCGTCCACCATGACTATGGGGACTCGTCGCTGATACAACACTTCGTGGAATAACTGATAGTTGTTCTGCAATGCGCTATTGACACGCTGTTTTTTAATGCAGTATACCAACAAACTGGTACCGCCGCATTCATCGAGCTTGCGGAGAAGGCGGCTGGCATCCTTGATGGACCGGTGGTACTCATATGGTTCGAGTTCTGGGTTCTCGATCCCCATCGTGTCGAAGATATTGTGTTGCATCCCATCATCAAAGAGCTTGGGTAACACATATTTGGTCCATGTGAGGGTGCACCGTTTGAGGTTGGAGCCAGTTTTAGCGATGTTTTGGTCTGCAATGAGGTTTATGAGAGCTCTTTCCGGCGCCCATTGCGCCTAATATAACGATGCTTTTAGCGTGAATGACGCTTTTGTTCTTCGCCATCGTGATGTGTAAAATGGGTAGATGGCGAGTTTTGGGACGTAGTCGAGGTGAAGCGAATTGTTTCTTTGTGACGGTCAGAATTGACGTGACTTTTCCTAGCTAGGACAACCCGGTGACCCGCGAGGAGGTTGATGATGGAGCTTTTCCCGACGCCACTCTCTCCAAAAATGACAATGTTTTTGGGAGGCATTGGCAATGGACCTAGCACAGCGCTTCCTCAGTACTGGGTTTCTAGCAAAAAGGGGGCATCACGGTGAGCTCACGATTATAGCAAAGCTGTTTCTTCTGGCTGGGTGGACGATCTTCGATGAGAGCGACAATTCAACGGCGTCTGATACTTATGCCACTGCAGACAGGACACGGTGCACACCGAAGGTTACGACGTGCAAAGCTAACATGAGGTTGGATATCGACTACCCTTTTTCGTTGAAACTAGAACCAAACTTTGGCAGTTGCAACGTGCAAGCAACGTTGTGCAGCGCTCGTTGTGAAATGGAACATCTTCCTGGACAGGTCTGCATTCATAACCGCATAACTTCCAGTGATCCATAGTAATCGGCGGGGAATCAAGATTCAATATGTCGACCCCACCGCCCCGAGAGCCATATGCCTCGCACCACTGTATGATGCACCAAAGATTGCGTTGCTCGCTGGCAGCAGGCAAACCCAATAGACCTCCTCGGACTCGGAGGTCTACTGTCGTTCAGCACGTGCTAACCTTGAGCCTCCTGCTTCGGAAGTTACGTAATAATTAGAAGGTTGGCCGACACCTTGCAAATTTTGATCTGGCGGCGCCAAAAGCAAACTCAAATGGGTTGCTTCCTGACATGAATATAGTGTGTCTACAGATATCAATGACTGCGATATCAATGTCTCCATAGAGGTCTCGATGTAATCACAATATACTTGTGGTTGGCGAGCAGTAACTTATTACAATAGTGTTCAACCCGAAGTCAGCGACTTTTGAAACTGCTCGTACACGACATGTACACTGCAGCTGGTGATCGATTGATCTGTGGAAGGCTATTCAAACGCCCCGGTGACGTACCCGTTGCACGCTGACTTTTGCCTTTTATATCGATATTAAAAGCATGGATCCTTCCATCATATTCCAAAGCCTTGAGGCGGTACTACGATCAGCAATGCTTCTCGGATGGAATCCGAGAATGGTCCGATCTGCATGGCTGCCAGGTCTTCTTATAATCCCCAGCGGAAGCCTTGCGCAACTTGGAAAGATCGCACCGCAAATTCAAGTACTTTCAATCTTCCTGAAACCTGTCTCAGGCTGCTGCAAGTAAACCTACCATGATGGGACTTACGCCTGAAGAGTGAGTGTTCACCTAGTATAATGTGCCTCGACCCCAAGGCTTCATCGTGTTCTGCAGTGACTCGGATACCCCTCGTGACTTCACATCTCAAATGTCTGCTAGTACGACTTTGAAGGACGAAATTCCGTCCACTGAGGCTACCTTTGGTGTAGTTTATCCGAGTCAGCGTGCCGTTGAGTCCAGCGCAGGCACGGTGGAGGTTTGTCTGACCAACTTTTCCCCGAGTTCATCAACTGTCCTCTAATGACCATGGACAGGTCGCAGTGATGGACTCTGGGCATTGCCCGGGGGCCACAAACATTCCCGAGTGCATCGATCACTTTATTTGCATTGATACTTCTCGTGACTTCACATCTCGAATTTCTGCTAGTGCGACTTCGAAGGACGAAATTCCATCTGGCGGTACCTTTGGCATAGTTTATCGGCGTACCATTGAGTCCAACGAAGGCACGATGGAGGTTGGTCTGACCAAATTTTGTCCGAGTTCATCAATCGTCCTCTAATGACCATTGACAGGTCGCAGTGAAGATCTTCAAGATTGGTCCTCAGGCTGGGAGAACTATGGGAAAAATAAACAGAGTCAATCTTATGCTACTAGCTGGAATGCCCCAACTCAACTATCACACTTTGCTCAATAATAGGGAATAAATCGAGAACTCAGGGTGTGGCTTAAACTGCAACACCCGACTATCGTACCGCTACTTGGTATCGCAAAGGTCCAAGATTCTCTATTTCCGGCTCTCATTTCCGAATGGATGTCTTCTGGGACATTATTTACATACTTCAAGGAGCAAGGTACAATTTCCGCATCCACTCAAATCAAACTGGTGAGTCTCTCGTTCACAACAATCAAACTCACCAAGCGTTTATCAATTTTCATGCTACCAGGCCAGGGGCGTTGCTGATGGCCTCGAATATCGTTCGTGGATTTCTATTATGTTATTATTTTCGTTCTTGATGCTTATTGGATTAGTTCACTCCCAAGATGTCGTTCACGGCGACCTCCATCCTGTATGCTGGGTAGTCTCTCTGTGGGGTTTTACATTCATTCATAAGCATCAGGGGAATGTGCTCGTAGATGGTTCCGGGCACCCACGCCTCACAGATTTTGGTCTCGCGACAGTCGCAGGGGACGTAGAGTCGCAGTTGAATACGACGACCGCAGGCCGCAGCTTCAATCCTCAATGGCGTGCGCCTGAGGTCATTGGAATCGACCCGGAGGCTGAACTTGTACGACCGAATTTCAAGAGTGATGTATATTCTTTCGGTAGTGTCATGTTCTTTGTGAGATTTCTGTATTTCTCTGCAACTCTGTCCTGAACCTTTCCCTCTCAGATCGTGTCAGGGGTTATACCGTGGAACGAGAAGAAAAATTCAAATCATATCATCATTGAGCTATCGAAAGGAGCTATTCCTGCACGTCCTGACAACATCCTTGACGATCACTGGAACTTGATCAACAAATGCTGGTCCTGGGACCCCATGTGTCGCCCAGAGGCAACCGAAGTCACTAGATGCATTGCAACGAAAATTGCCACTATTAACTTGAATTCAAGAGAGATTGAAATGGCTGTTAGGCAGGTCGTCGTTAGATGCCTTTTGTGCCGTATTCTTCTAACCTCAAACCCCACATAGCACTATACAGAGCTCTCCTAAATGGAGTTCAGGAGAGACTAAGGTAGCCGATAGGTAGGTTATCTTCAGATGCTTTTTGTGTCGTATTCTTCTAACCTCAAACCTCACATAGCACTATACAGAGCCTTCCTAAATGGAATTCAGGAGAGATTGAAATGGCTGATAGGTAGGTCGTCTTCAGATGCCCTTTGTGCGTATTTTTCTAACCTCAACCCTTACATAGCACTATACAGAGCCCTCCTAAACGGCATGTAGTCTCCAGGTCCCCTGTATACCTTTTGATATTTATAAGTGGCAACAGACATAAAAATATTGTCGTCTTCGGCGCGACGGGAGCAGGCAAAAGCTCGCTCATCAACCTTATGGCGGGAAAGGAGGTTGCCACCACATCTCCTGACACGCAACGTTGTACGATGCAGTGGAAAGACTATACCATCGGTTTCGGTGGCGACTCGTATGTGGTTTTCGATACCATCGGGCTGGAGGAACCACAGCTGAGAATCGGAGAATACCTCGAGTCTGTCGAGAATGCCTATCGGCTCATCAAGGAATTGGACAGGCAAGGCGGCATTGACCTACTTCTATTCTGCGTTCGTGCCGACAGAGTCACTGCTACGATTCAGAGCAACTACCGGCTCTTTCATGAATTCATCTGCGAGAAGAAGATTCCCATTGTTCTTGCGATCACACATCTTGAAAGAGAGCAGAGGATGGAGGACTGGTGGGAAAGAAACCAGGCCACCCTCCAAAACCATCGGATCCAGGTCGCTGGTCATGCGTGCATCACTGCCGCCAACAGATTGGACGGCAGACACCAAATCCTTTATGAAGAATCGCGCATCACGATCCGCAATCTTGTTAAGAAATTTACTGCTGACGGGCAGAAGCAAACATGGATAGGAGGGGACAACCTGTTCGTATCGTTAATGCGCAAGCTGAAGGAGTTACTTACAGCGAGTTCGTTTGTGAGAAAGAAGGATCTTGTTTCTCGTCTGACGAAGCGTTGCGGTATGTCTCGAGACGTCGCAAGTCAGTTGGCTCAGATGATCAAGCAAGACGTAGTAGAAGCCAGTAGTCCTTAACTTCCCTATTCTTACATAGCTAATTTGCCTGTGTACTCACGCCGAGTCCTGTATTTCACGGTTTCACAAACGTCTTGATATTCTGTCCCGAAACATGTACATCCCATTCAAACGTTGCAACTTGTAACGACATTTACATAAAGCAAACGACAATCAGCCCGATGATCTGATCTGATTAGATTCAAGGGACAAGGAACAAAGAGAGTTGATTTCCTGACGCGTCTTTCCCAGTTGCAGACCATGACATAGCATCTGGCTAATGGATGAGAAATTACCGGGATATAGCCATGGGTAGCAAAAGTGTGAAGGGTGCGAGATGGAAGGTACAGAAGAGGGCAGAATCAGGGTGCTGAAAGCCATATGAAATATGTGCCAGAGTAACGCGAGATTGCCGGCAGTCGGGGAGATCGCCAGGTGGCTCGAGGGTGTCACGAAGGTGTACGAGGTCAAAGTGGGAGATGGCGGGAGAAGTAGTACTAGGTCAGCGGGAGTACGAGGAAGGTTGTGACCGGTGTGCAGGCAACGCCTATGGCGTTATATCAGCACTTTTATTATTTGCGCGTTGCGCACCCCTGCGCGCTGTCCCCCGCACTTGCGCATCTTGTCCAGAGCCTCCGCGTTTGAATTTAACCTTCCCCGCACTACACACTTCACACATCGAAATCTTTGTCTATTTGGAAAAGAGTGTGAAGTAATGAATGAGATATGTATGTGACCGTGATATATCATTAGCTAGTGCACCACGAGGATGCAAGGTAGGAAGTATAGGATGGGTGATGTGATGAGGCGGGATGAGGTTGACAGTATGTACCGCAAAGCACGAGGAAGAACATGAAATGAAATTAGTACTATCTGTAGCTCAAAGGGTGATCAGCGATTCAAATAAGAAAGTTAGCAGCATTCTGCATCATGATATAACGAGAGTCCCAAGGATTGATGCGTTCCGGAGCGAAGGGGTCATCGCCGTCCGTTCTGTTGCGCCAGAGGACATCGTCCTCACTGACGGACACAAATTCGGGTGGAGATGACACTTTGAGTCGCAGGTCACCGTGACGGAGGCTACTGAATTGAGGCTGGGTTGGTGGAGGGGCTTGACAACTTGAACTTCCTGAGTCTGAAAAGAATAGCGGAACGTCACTTGCTGATTCTGAACATCAAATACATATCATTAAGTAGTATCTGAGAAAACAAGCAGGATGACGAACCTTTCTTATGTTTCTTTTGAACCACTCGGCGCTTCGTATCGGATGATGACTCATCAGGAGAAAGGACTCGTTTCACTGCAAAACAGACAAGTAAGACGTGAACAATTAGTAGAAGTTCCATAACACTCACTGTGATTGGTACGTTTTGGTGTTCTTGCCTTCATTTTACCTTTGGGGTTTGAGTCCTTGACTTTGACATCAGTCAGATCCAATTCCATCAAGGAACTTGCGAGCTCGTTGTCAGACTTATCGGCAACTGAACCGTCCGTATCAGAGAAAAGTTGGTCACTCTCATCACATTCGGAATCTGAACCTGCAATAACAGGCTGCGTGTTCCAAGATTCGTAAATATCGTCCGGGATCCGGTTCCTCGTTACTGAAAATTGAATTGGATTTGTTAGCACATAAAGGTCAAAGCAAATAAACATGAACCTACCAAACCAGAGATGGCATTCGCTGGCGCTGGCTTTGTCTCGTCCCTTGTGTTTTGAGAGGTCACTTCCAGTTGGAAATGCAACATCGACAACTGTCAACACCTGTCCAGACTTGTTTAGGAGGCGCCAAACAGGTTTTTCCTCATGGCTGGACTGTGGTTGGGACGTTCGCTTCTCAACTTGCGTATCCAGGTATCTGAAGACCTTTGGGAACCAGGTACATAGGTTATTGGTGATCTTTGCATATGACCATCCGCTGTCGATTCTAAACTGCTGGTCGAGGTAGCACCCGCGGTTCCTCATGGCTTGTATTTCATTCTGGCCACCCTTGCCTGGGGCTTTGGCTTCTCTGATGAGACCACTCTTCTGTGAAACGATACGGTATTAGCTTGATTCATTGAGGGTACTACTTGACTGACATCGAAGCCGCAAATTAGCATGGCGATTGACGCAACTCGAAACACAGTGGCAGTCGCTGCTGTGGCACTATTAGAGGCAGTGTTCCGGTGCACTTGACTTGGCGGGTATGGGTTGGTTTCTTTGCGATCCTAGAAGTTATCAATGAAATTTTGTACTAGCTGTCCATGTATATCAGGCTCATACCTTCCGCAAGCCAGCTGATGGCACCAGACCCTTGGCCAATTTATTGTAGCCAGCGAGTCGAGTAGAAGACAATGTTGAGATGGCTTCGTCCCAGGCAGCAGTGAGTGAGAGGCTCCCTCGCCTTGTGGCAGATGGCTTGTCATTGATGCTCCTGCCACCAGCGACTCGATCAAATATCTCCTTGATGGTGGCCGATGAACTTGGTTGAGGTTCGTCTTGAATAGTATCTTCTGGTCTGTAGTCCAAGACTTTACGAGGGTGCTTGCTACGGCCGTGACCACACTCCACACAATGACCCTTGTCCTGTGACTGAGCAAAAAAACTCCTCGCAGTCACATGGTTCACTGTCAGCCTTGACGCCTCTACAGAAGATGACTTTGTTGTTGCTCTCGCTGATGGAATCCATGCAATTACAGCGTCACCGCAAGTGGAAGGGTGCAGAGTGAACGTGACTTCAAGAGGAAGCGAAAATGACCTGAAGTGAGTTATCGAGTCTGGTTATTGTGTCTATTTAAGCTAATACGAGATCACTACCAGTTGGGCTATGCAATGCTCTCATTCATGTATTAAACCAGTAAGTCTCGTCACTCTCTACCAGCAGCTAAAAAATATGACAACACTACTAATGCTTGACACCACAGCTTTGCTCAACTAAACCATATCAATTCTCCAAGCGACACATGAAGCTCTTTGGATCCCCGGCGACCAACTGGAAATGGTCTCAAAAACTGGGGTATCCATTACCTTCCCACTCATCTGCGGCCAGGCCTGCAATGGCGTGGTGTTATGTCTTCGGCTACGACTTCGGTGAGAGTGGCAGAAAATTGCTGGTATGTTCCTTCATTGACGAAAGGGTTCCTTTGCGACGGAACACCAATGGCTTCATGGTGGACATGATCCCTTTGCTGATTATTGACCGCTTGTGCTATATCTTGAGGTTCCTCACCATCATCACTGTCTTCTTCGTCCATGGGATGACCTGCTCCGGTCTGGTGTTGGCGTCGAGTTGCAACACGGCCATAGACGCCGTAATACTCTTCAATTACGTCGGGATGTATCCCTTCACAGTCATCTTGATATACTCCGAATTGTACCTGTCCCAAAAAACGTAAATCCTTTTTTATAATGTGTCAATATCATAGTTGTGTCAATAATGCATCTGTGAACTTACCTTTGGACTCTTATTATTTGTATCCGGACCGCTTATTGGATGACAATTCCATTCCGCTTGAAAGTCGTAGCAGTCCCGATTGATTTCGCTAAGAAAGAGTGTTTGAAGTAGCCAAATGTGACTAGGGATGTCGGGGCGAAGTCCGTGGTAATTCTCAAGGCGAGTAAAAAACGCCCTCCATCTCCGAGCAAACTGCGTGCCCACCTCAACCCACAAACGTTCGATCCGTGAATTCCGGGTAGAACTGGTACTTGTAATTAGCATATAATACAGTAAATAAGTAGAATAACTTACGATCCCCACATGAATGATGCTCGGCGTGGTCCATGTTTCATTATCATATAAGTCGCAACATCAATATTCTCTCCACCGCGATCTCCTCGTACACGAGAGGGTGTGCCGTATTCTTGTATTGAATGTTTGAAAAGATCTAAGACAGTAGTAGAGCGGTTGTTGTTACTTGCTTTGAGTCCAGTTATCTGGCAAGGCTAGACGTCAGAATCAAATACAGATGAGACACATTAGACTCGGACCGTTCTGCAAAACCCGTCGATAAATCCATGAATCACGATTCCCCATCGAATCAGTTTATGGTGCCCATCCACATGCCATAGAGCATTTGGCCGCTTTACATAGTATTTTCGCCTGCGTTTGACTCGACGGTCTCGTAACACTTGACCCAAGCCATCCACTCTCCGAAGGGATTCTACAACTCGTCGATGTTGTACTCGGAGTCCATATCTGCGAAGAAAACCAATTATATATCTGATGCCGGAGTCCGGTCGCTTTTTTTTGAACTCGCCAACAAGGATATCGAGGTCGGCATTGGTGAGTTCAGAGTACCTTCGTATGATTCCATGGGCTTTCATATAAAGTCGCAGAGTATTTCTGTGGAGTCCTAGTGTCTTGGCCAATTCCGTCAGGTTAATAAGTCATGAATTTGAAAGTGCTTCAGCGAGGAATTCAGTATCGATGATTTTTTTCGGGCGACCTGCACGATTTGTGCGCAGTAAGGTTACTGGTTCAAGGAACACTATGTCCTTGTCCATACTGCATTGCTTAATCAATGACTACTGAAATAAAGCAAGTCAAGAGTGCGAATCACCGGTTTTGAATATTGCATTGAAACAATGATGACTGCGCTGAGAGCTCCCCTAGCACGCCTGCCGCACGAGAAAGCCAATCACACATCTCATTTCCTTGGGGATTCTGTGCAAGCGCTGCCAGGAGAGGTATGGCATCTCCAGATAGTGTTTCTATATGAAACATAAGCTGAATTGGATCAGCGTCTTCTTGATTAAGAATCTGTAAGGCATGCCGGTAGATATCTGAAAGTATATCGTGTGCAGTGAGGAAGTTTGCTGACAACGGAACCTGAGTCGCTGCACGAAATGGGAATTGAGGAAAAACATCTGGTAGTACTATAGGCATGATGGCAATGACATTCGTTGTCGATGAGTTCAATGTTAGGACAACACGGTCACATGATTATTTCATCATTTGTCGTCCTGGGACGATAGATCGAAATGATATTGGTATGTAAATTATAGCTGCACTCCCTCCTCCATCCACCCGTAACAATCGTCCTTGCTTAGGCAGCTTCGATGGGCGTGTCTGACGTGCACGCGTCTGCTATCCTCACTGACCCCCTCCTGCTGCTCCGTTTGGTCGGTGAAATCGACCTACTGAAAGTCAGTGGCTTAGTTTCATGTATGAATTAATCTTCAACTTAGCTTTTCATTTCAGGCGAAGAGCCTTTGCTCAAAGAATCCAAGCGCCTGTTTCATTCTTTTCCCCATTCAATACCATGAGGTTTGTTACTGTCTGTCCTCCTGTTGACTTCGTTCTAACAAATCATCATATATGGCAAATGTACGAGAAAGCCGAAGCATCATTCTGGACTGCTGAGGAGATGGATCTCTCAAAAGACATCCGGACAACTTCAACAAGTTCTACGAAGCTTTCGGCAAGAACTTGAAGCTCGGTATCCACGAGGATGCCCAGAACCGCAGCAAGCTCGCTGAGTTCCTCCGCTTCTTCTCCACCAAGGCGCTTGAGGAACAGACTTCGCTCAAGGGTAAGTGTATCTTGTGTGTTCCGTCAGGACAGCTCCCTCACAATGTTTTCAGATTACATCACGCGTATGCCCGAGGTCCAGAAATCGATCTATCACCTCACCGGTGAATCTCTTGGCGCTGTTTGCGACTCACTCTTCCTTGAAGCGCTCAAGAAGAAGGGCTTTGAAGTCCTCCTTCTCGTTGACCCCATTTATGAGTACGCCGTCACGCAGCTGAAAGAGTTCGAGGGCAAGAAACTTGTTTGTGTCTCGAAAGAGGGTCTTGAGCTCGAGGAGACTGATGAAGAGAAGAAAACTATGTGAAGAAGAGGCTGCTCACCTGACTGGACGAACCGTCTTAATGACAACGAACTGTCATTTTGTTTCACACGTCCTCGCCTTCTTCGCTGCATCCGATGGCATTGTCAATGAAAACCTCCTTGAACGTTTCTCCAATGAGGTCCAGGCTGCTGAAGCCCAGTGCTTCTACGGCTTCCAAATTATGATGGAGAACATTCACTCTGGGACCTACTTACTTCTCATCGACACTTACATCAAGGATTCCGCCCAGCGCGAATACCTCTTTGACGCCACGGAAACTATTTTTGCGTCAAGTGCAAAGCTGACTGGGCCCTCAAGTGGATATCTGATCAGCGTTCCACCTTCAGTGAGCACTTGGTCGCCTTCGCTGCCATCGAAGGCATCTTCTTCTCTGGTTCTTTTGCGTCCATCTTCTGGCTGAAGAAGCGTGGTCTGATGCCTGGACTTACGTTCTCCAACAAGCTCATCAGCCGTGATGAAGGTATGCACATCGATTTTGCTTGCTTGCTCTTTAACCACCTCAAGCGTCGCCCGCACCCTGATATTGTTAAGTGTATCATTATTCAGGCTGTTGTCATCGAGCAGGAATTTCTCACTGGTTCGTCATTACCTTCTTTTTGCTCATCTCACGCTGACTGTCTCTCTGTATGCTCTCCCTGTTGGCCTCATTGGCATGAACGCCAAGCTCATGTGCCAGTACATTGAGTTCGTCACAGACCGCTTGTTGGTGTCGCTGGGCAACGACAAAGTGTACAATGCCACCAACCCATTGACTTCATGGACATGTCTCACTATAGGGGAAGACCAACTTCTTCGAGAAGCGCGTGTCAGACTACTCAAAGGCGAACGTCAACCACACGAATGCCAAGACCGACCAGGTATCGAGCAAAACTTTGTGAGTATACTATCTTTCTGGTAGACTTTGTGTTTAACAATGTTTCATCCAGCTTGTTGGAAGAGGACTTCTAGTAGATGTGTCATTGCGTTCACCTGTTTTCATATATCATACTACCCCCCATGCACTATACCTCATTGCACTATACCTCACTGCACCATACTTCATGTCCAACCGACACTCCGCTGACTGACTAAGGGTTCTAAACTCCGCCTAGTCATACCAACGACTACCCAATTCCCTCATGACATACGATTAGCTTGAACTCTCTAAACGTCTGACTCTCGCCAATTTTACCATGTCTAATGCACCAACCCGACACCCAATATATTATTTTCATGCTTCAAGTCATATTTTCCAGGTGGGGTTCTTCTATTTATCAAATTGTTCCTTGTTTGAAATTTGAATGTTATGCTGGCCCAAGGTTGAGAATATGCTGTACAAACTCTGCAAATCAATTTTGTCGACATCTTCAAATGTTTTTCGCGATATGTTTACTGCCACACAGAGTGGACAAATCGAACTAGATGGAATGAGTGACGATCGGCCCATTCGCCTTGACGGATTGTCCCGGGAGACGTTCGAACTGTTTCTTGAACATACCTTTGGAAGGTATGTCAACTATACATCATCTATTCTTCTTACTGTTAACCTGTTGAACTATTTGCAGAGTTTGCACTGGCTCTTATACTACTGACGAGCTCTCAAGATTCCTTCACTTTTGCGACATGTATCAATGCCGCCATACACAAGAATTTGTTGTGCACCGTATATTCACTGCACGTTTCCGCTTTCTCACCCGGCTCAGTTGATCAACCTCGCCATCAAATACCATGTCCGGACCATCTTTCCTTTTGCTTTCCAACAACTGGCAGAAACACCGATCTCTGAAATCACACACGCACACCGGGAGCTAATGGGACATGAGGTATTTTTGAACATTGTTTATGTTCAAGCGGCACTCGATCATCATCGTCGGATGGTAGCTGCAGAGGAGCCGAAAATCTTGATGCATTCAAGCGACTGTCAAGACCCAACAGGTTGCAACGAGGATTGGCATGCTATTTGGTGGAATGGAATGGGCCGGTTCCTCCTCGATGCCAGGAATCCACAGCCATATAGTGACGCTGTCAAGCGCTTCAAGGAACTGAAGTTTGGACGGGTTAGTGAGGGTTGCAAGGAGCTGATGTTCAAGCTCCTGGATCAGGGAGCCGCCTTTCATCATGCTGAACATTTTATTTCTGAAGCTTGTCACCTTCTGGTTGAAAAGTTGGTTTTTGAGCCATAGTTTCAGTCATATTTAGTACCTTGACTTTACTTCAAACATGTGGCGAGCTTGAGAACATAAGTATAGCAAATCAGACGCAAGACTCAGAATGCTCGTCACGTGCACGTTTTCCTGGTCATGCGACAGTGTTAAATTCAAACGCGGAGGCTCTGGACAAGATGCGCAGTGCGGGGGACAGCGCGCAGGGGTGCGCAACGCGCAAATAATAAAAGTGCTGATATAAACGCCATAATCCTCAAGCTCTCAGAGGAAGGAAAAACAGAGAATCAAACACGGTGTTCAATGGCTGTCGCGCGCCTGGTTCCCGATTTGGTATATTATACCCGCCCAAACACCGTCAACCCGCGGTGAATGGCCACGGTATGCTCAAGGGTACGACTATCCTACTCCGTACCCGTACCCTCCAAACACGTCAGCATAGAACCGCGGTGTTACCCGTACCCGTGCGTTTCCCTAACTCTTTCTGGCATCTACAATGTTGTCGCCGCTCCCTCTGTTGGCCTGTCTCCATTTGATATTTTGGCTTGGAGCCTGCCGCGACACAGATCGGCAACCCTCAGGGATCTACCAGTGGCAAAATCATTTTGTTCCGAGTCACCCTTGCCAATGATATCTACAGAATTTCGCCACGCCAGCACTCTGTAGGTGCCTTCTATGACATATCCCGACCGAGTTCCCTACTCTACTGCTGTGTACGCAGTATTGTAATTTGGAAGTGTAGATGTCATAATGATAAACATGCGAGTACCTGCCGACATGCTGGAAGACCACGATTCCTCCCTTAAAGCAGAGCAAGTCGTCTGCTGAGCGGCATCTATGGATCCCTCTAACTCTTTTTTTGAACCTGGTGGTCTGCTAGGAGCTTTTGCTTATTACACATCTGTCTCTGCCCACCAACCTACAGGTTCACACGGTGGTTTTGTGGCTACTAATGACTCGAATCATTTAGCTCCTTTCAAGAAGTGCGCCCATTCTCTACAATTTTAATATTCACTTGTGATAACTTGGTTCTTCTAGTCGAAACAAAATTGAGGTTGATGGTCCCGTATGGCCTACTCATATACCACATGCGCCCCAGCCCACTCGTCCTCTAATGTATCAGTGGCCTGGTGAGATAATCGTGATCATCGAAATTCGAGGTTCTTACTTGTTCGTACTTTCATCTAGGATCTACGTACATGGACTCTTACTCGCTGGCGAGCAATCATACAATGGGAATGAGCATCCCTCGACCCTCCGCCCCCCCTCCCATTCTTGCGATGCAAGACAACTTGCTTGAAAATTTCCCCAATGTCTGCAATATTCTACCACCTCACCCTCCTCCACGCAACCACGGTACTATTCGTTTCGAACCATATCATAAGGGCCGTCCTCATAAGCACCTTGGTGCCTTTCTTTGTCGGTGGAACAACAAAGGAGCCCTTTGTGGTGATGAGCTTCGGGCTACACCCAAGGACATTCTCGCCCACCTGCGCCAGGATCATGGTATTGTGATTGGTAACAAGGAAACATACCGTTGCCTTTGGATTACAGCTCACGGTCAATGTGAGGAGCAGCTGAGGTTCCGGAGTTTTGGGCGTCACATCATTAAGCACACTGGTATCAGAATCAAATGTTCTCTCTGTGGTACGACGATGCCAGCTCGGAATGACCTCGCTACCAAGCATCGCCATCATCACCCGAATTGCTCTCAAGCAGACTTTATCATTATTCCAGGTCGCAATACTGAGGCGCCTTGTTGACAACCTGCCACCACTCCTTTGCGATGTTTCGAATGGCTTGTCGCATGCTATGTGATATGTGAGTATCCAGCATTCGGGAAGGGGAAGCCATCATCTGAAACTAAGACATTCTTTCTAGTGACGCCCCTCCCGGCTGGCCGAGATGGGCGTGATTTTCGGTTTTGATTAATCTTCGGTTGTGGTTCAACAGAGTTTTGACATTGTTGGGCCCTCGAGGCCTCACCTCTCACCTCTCATCCCCAGTTCCGCCTTCCCCGTGGGCTTCTCTTCCCCCCACACGCACCGGTTGCTTACTTGGTCGGGTCATCAATTATTGATTCCGCATACGGACATCGACAACGCCTCTCCATTGATACAGAATTGTATGCACTTGGGCCGTCATGGTTGATTCGCGACGCTGAAGTATACATTGGATCTATCACTGGTGCTGTCTTGACCTTACGATAGTGTGCTCTCCAGATTGTTTGTACAGTTCAAATAGCCCTCGACGGACAAATTCTGCTGTAGCACATCGGATAATAACTATACAATGCATTCGGTTTACTGGTGCACAATTCACGATGTTGTATCGATGCTATTTCTTATTTTATTGTCAATCCTATCCACCCTCCTATGCATACGCAACGCATACGTCTCGTGGCCTCTACGCTTGAACTATTAACATTTCGGTGCCAGTGGGTCATCTACCCTTTATGATCGATTTAGGCTTTGTAATTTGCTTTTACCATTTCACTTCTTCACTTCTTCACCGCGTCGTGCGTAGGTCATGAGCCTTTTATATCTTGCTTCAACCTTATCTTTTCGTCCTTTAGCTTTATCGATTATCGATATCCTTCACCCACACGCATTCCGCATTCGTTTCTTCAACATTCCTCTTGGACTCCATTCGCTATATAACATGGCCTGTAACGTCTGTCGAACTCTACCGCAAACTTCGCAAGCTACTTTCTCTTCCTTCGAGCTGGCCAAGTTCTCGCTGGGCATCTTGTAGCAGACCATCTTCGATTGAGCAGCGGAAGCCAACCTAAAGCGAATGGGCCTGAGGTGGGATGTACGCGCAGATACACAGGGTTTTCGGGTGCATGATGGTATGTATATAGTACCTACTTAATACTGAGGTGAGCTGCTCAACGAGTGTGCTCAGCAAGTTCTCAGAAGTTAGAACTTCTGTAAACAGACTAGTCGTGCTCCTCAATTCCGTCTAAATTCAACAGGCACGAATTTCACTGGAAGTTGCATCATGAAGCACAACCTTCAAGTTGGACACCTGCGCGAACGTCACGGAATAGACAAGGACTCGGAATGACCTCGCCGCCAGGCATCGTCAGCAGTACCTAAATTGCTCTTCAAGCTGATTTCACCATTATGCCAGGTCACGATACTGACTTATTTTTCCGAGGATGGTTGCCGCGAATGCATGAGTTGTATGTACCTCAGGAATCATGATGCTCACAACGCTGAGATGTGGGTTCCCATCATTCGTGGAACTTCATTCATTCGAACTTCCAGTTTCTAGATCGTTTGTGCAGTGCTTATCTAAGGACGTATTTTAACTATGTACACAGCGAGTTCGTTTAGCTGTGTGCAATTCATGTGTCTGCCAATTAATTCTACCCTATTTTACCTTAGGCCACTATCTCCCTGAGAGATTAAATATTAAGCAGCAGAAGTCAAATGAGAGTGGGGTGTGTGCGGGCAGACGTGCAAGTCCATCAAAGAGTCACCGTAAATCTGACCTGGGACGTGGTATATCACATGTCTCGTTTCTTGTGCTCTATGATCTACCCAGGTACCTGCAGCTGGATGTCCATTTTGAAGTCAGGAGTGATTATCATCCTTCAAGCTTCAAGTCTTGATCAGCAATGCTTCATCATTGTAGTAGATATCGCAGGAATGAACTTGAGTAATTCATCCTGGGTTATTTGTGTGGGGGATAGAGCGATCAGATTCACATCTGTAATCGCGCTGCCTACCCAAAGGCGATGGCGCCTACAGCGGCATATACAAGCGCCCGCTCATTCAATTCCATCGTCAGGCGTCTTTTGCTTGCTATACTTGCTCCCCCTGCCAATTCGCCATCGTTCGTTGGCCACATCGACGTGATCAAGTCTCTTCCTCTCCAACAAAGGCGTGTACTTTGCGCTGCGCTTGTACGTCCCTGCACCGAGTGGGGCACCAAGGACCGGTTCTCGCCCCAAGTTCGAACGAGGGAGCGTGTGAGGTGTCAGTCCTGTCTGACTGAAAGGGAAGTATTGAGGTGGTGGAGAATGATATTGGGTAGCAGCTGTAAGAAAGTGCTCGTCTAGGACTGTGTGGATGAGGGAGCGTTGATGTATAGAATGGAGTTGGTGATAGAGGTCTGAGCCACTGCCGCTCTCTGTACCGTCGTCGTCTGTTTGCCATGTGACATCTGAATCTGCGTAGGCACAGTCCCAGAGCATGAGAGGGAGAGCGTCTGCCATCTGATACTCGGGTTTGCGATCCACCAGTGGCAACTGAGACTCGGGTAATGAATCAGATTCTGCATGACAGACGTTCATGAGGGTTGATATGATGGACGGTTGTTCGAGTCCTGTTCCGACGAGGAAAAGGACGGCCATGATATGTCGAACTTGATGGTATAGGAAAGCTGATCCTACGAGATCGAATACGTATACACGGTTATCGCCATCAGACTCTGGTGAGACTAGATTGATCTGTGCGCGGACGATACAGCGGTGAAAGTTGGTGATCTGTTTTCCTGGATCAAGCTTGCACAAATTGCGAAAGTCATGTTCGCCGATGAGACGGTTTGCAGCTGATTGCATGAGGGATACGTCGAGTCCATGAGAGGTGAAGAAGTATTTGTAGTGTCTGTGTTTGCAGTTGAAGCGGGCGGAAAAATTGGGGGAGATGGGAGACCATGCTAGGACGCGGATTGTAGGGGGGAGTACGCGGTTTAGGATGGATACGTAGCGGAGCTCGTTTTTCGTAGAAGGCTGGAGTGAGGTGTTTTGGGGAGTGTCCTCCGTGGGTAGGTCCTCCTCGGACGATGGTGATGATGTTACTTTGGGAGAAGTTTCGGTGGGGAGAGCACTTCGAACCCACAACGAAACTACCTGACCAGCAGCGCTCACCCCTCGATCTGTCCTTCCACATTTCTCCCATCCACAGCCATCCAAGCCGCCAGTTTCATCGACGAGCCTTGCCTTTACAAAGGCTTTAAACAAGACATCCTCGACCGTTGGAAGAGGCGTAGGACCGTTTTGATACGCCAGCCCATTATACTCCCATCCCGAGTAACAGAACTTGATAGCGATCTTGCGCTTCGGGTGGGATGAAAAATGGAATGGTTTTTTAGATGTTGGTAAGTGAGTTGACTTGGCGTGCTTTTTTGTCTCCACCTCTCTGAGTCGTGCGATCAGCTCATCCTTTGACCAGGATTCGTAGTTTGGTGTCATGATGCGGAAATGTGTTTTAGATGGTAGAAAACGGTACGTAAATCCGAATCTTCCAAAACGCATGAAACTGCAACAAGAGGCAGCAAGCCCTGCAGGTTCAATTCTTATGCCCGTCCGGGCCGGGCCGTAGCTGTAACCCCTTTTCCAACTTGACTGGTCCACCTCTAGGTGACACCAAACCCTTATTTTCAGCCTAACGGTTTACGCATCATCATAGGGCCAATCCATGCAACGTGGTGCCTCCAATGATACTGAGTCTGTATTTGACCTCTTTTCCACTGGACATCGTGAAGCAGCGGCCAAATTCTGACTTGCATCCAAATCCACTGTTAAAGGTCATGTACTTGAATACTTCATAACGTTCCTGCAACTTGAAATACCTGGGACCGATGGCTCCTCAAAGGGCCAGACGGAGCGTCAAACCAAGACACGTCGCAACTTGGCTTTCCACACAGTTAGTCAATACCTTCGCTGGACAAGCGAACTGTTAAGCGTGATGTAGTTGACGCTGGATAGACTCGAGCATGACAATATTTTGCCCGATACTACTCGTGCACACCTGTATATGCGAGAGATCGAGCAACAGTTGAATGCAACATGACGCGGTGGACGCTATCTGAGCCGCAGTGAGGCCTCGAGGTAGGAATGGGCTCAGGAAGTTTTGAAGTTTACAGATGGACAAGTCGTGCTCCTCGAATTCATGTTTATTCAATAAGTGCGAATGACACTTGTACCATTAAATCAAAAAAAGTTTGGAGGATAGTCAAAATATGTATGAACCACCGACCCGTCGCTTCTCCAGAAAAGTCTGATGACGCGATAATGGGTGCTAAGACGTCCAATTATTCAGGACACGGCCTGACACTCGAACAGCCGCGTGGATTATGGGCAGCTATGAGCAACATGGGGAAGGTCTGGCCGTGTCGCCGCACAAAGGAGCAAGGAAAAAAACGGAAGGTGGTATTTATATTGGGACCGTGGAAATATTTAGGGCAGGTGCTTCGCGTCCATCGACTACATACTTACAACTTAAAATAACAAGTTCTATGTAGGCTATATAATAGCTAGTGAGCAGACAGAGACTTATGTCCTACCTAAAGACGCTAGGCCTACCGCTCCTACAGCCGCGGCATCTTCAACGAACTCCACATATTTGAAGACATGCCCCTTCTTCGCCAATGCCTCATGTATCAACGCCCTATAATCCTCGATGCCAACCAAGCTCCCTCCAAAACATAACATGGCCTCATTTGCTTCCACTGCTCTTGGTTTCAAACTCGGATCCTCTCCAGGCTCACGGGAGAGCATTGCGATCTGGTCCGCAAGTCCCTCAGCACAAGCCTTCAACACATTCAGCGCGAAGGGGTCCTTGTCCTTGAATGCAGCCTCAAAAACGAGTGGAGCAAGCTGGCTTAACCGTTTCTCGCGCGCAACGAGGAGGTACGATGGAACAGAGGCAGCCGCCTCTTCTGTACTAGGCTCGGGCAAGTGCACCACCGGCAACACCTCTGGGGCATTATCTACCCCCTTGATCCCAAATGTTTCAAGCACCTTCGCTTTGAGGCTACTTGGGGGTAACGGTTCCATCCCCAACGACGAGCGCGCAGCATCGTACATCATTTGACGCATGGTCTCACGGCCCACATGAAATCCTCCGCCTTCATCTCCTAGAATCCATCCCCACCCGCCGGTCCGTGCAAGCTCACTTAGCATGCCTGAGGGTTCGTGCTGAAACGAAACGACACAAGATCCAGTGCCGGCTATCGCAGCCACAGCATGCTTGATATCAGGATGAAACCGAAGCGGAGCAGCAAGAAGATGTGTATCGTTGGCCACGACTAACCGTGGACCCAGGGGTATCCCGAGGAGAACAGATAGAACTGCTGAGGCATTGGCGATCGCAGCTAGGGAATCAACGCCGGAGATACCGAACCATGCAGATGCAAATATCTCAGTGTTGGGAGGGAGGGAAATGGGGTCGATAGATGGTGGAGAGACGCAGGTCTTCAATGCATTAGATACTGCTACGCGAACAGCATCTGTAAATGCAGCCGCAGACATGTACGAAAAGTTAGATGGGCCTCCTAGAGCACGCCCGAGGATCGTGCCAGATCTATCTGCAATGACAGCAGACGTCTTGGAACCACCACAGTCAACACAGAGGAAAAGCGACATGATGCTTTTTGAACACGTCAGTTAGCCAACGTATGCGTGGTCACCAGAAGTACTGAGCGCCTACCGATTTCAATAGCTTGATAATAAAGAGATTAAGATATAACGAACAAAGATGACCACCTGTAGTGCTTATACTTATATATGAACGGCAATTGAGCCAAGCTAGACACTTTGACAGCAACCCTGCTGGCAATGGGCTTTGGGCAGGAGCAGAGACGCCCAAATCTGTACATAGGCGAGCACATGTAGACTCGTGACCAGCCCCTCTATGAGGCAAACCGTCGATATTTGCCTCATAGAGGGGCTGGTCACGAGTCTAGAGCACATGGATCGAAAGCACGTTATCCGGATATCCCCATTTCGGTCCCCAAGGGCCCAAATGTCCGCGACACTGCCATACTTAACACTCAGTAATAGCTCTCGGACCTCAATGACCGCTCCGTGATCTATTTAACTGGGGAAATTTACGGTTAGTTAATGTAAATTCTGTAAATGACCGCGGCGAAGATGTACCGGTGCAACTTCACATACAGCGGACAAACTCTATCTTGCTTTCGGTACAAGAAACGTAATGTACATAAGTATGTATGTAGCATCTTTGCATTTTCCAGTACTGTTTCCATGTCCGCACATCATTACGAGCTCTAACAAACAGTCACAACGTCCAGGAACAACAAACGCGAAGCAAGAAATCATGCTCAAACCAGATAACCAGTGAATCGATCATCGCCTCCCAATATGCGTCCCCGCAAGCTCCTTTTCAAGCGCATCGCTAGGGTCATCCATGATAGGCGACGATGGGCGCTGGGACGGCGCGGTTGTAGCCAGATGTTGCGCCGTGTACTGGGCCGTACTCCTGCACCGGCGAGCTGATAATCTCGTCCCGAGAGGGGATGGGTAGACTAAAATGGTTTGATGATTAGGTTCGTAATGAAGGGTAGGAAAGAGGCGCGAGGATGATGCTGACCTGTCTTGTCTCTTGATCTGGCCCGTGGCCCTTGCCTGAGCGCGCACCTCAGCACGGAACGATTGGACCTCCTCGATGATGAGCCTCTTCATTCCCTCGATAGAGTCTTCCTCCTCGAACGAAAAGTCAAATTTCTGAGTACGTCAACCCAGTTTGAGCACCCTGGTCCTTCAAACAGGAAATAAAACTTACGGTATCACAGACCGGCTCATCGGCGGGGGTCGTGCCACACCTGCAGATACGGGTGGTTGAGCGCAGCCTCGCAACTGATGCGCTTGGCGGGGTCGAAGCAGAGCATCTGCTGCAGGAGGTCGATGGCGAGTGGGTTGGCGTGCGGGTAGAGTGTCTGGAAAGGCACGCGTGGCTTGATGGGGAGAGAGCGGATGTAGTCTTGAGCCTGTGTGATTCGGGTGAGCTGAGTATATTGGCGAGTTTGGCAGAGCACATACCCTTGGAGATCCGACACGGCGGAGAGTGTCCTCAGAGGGTGTACCGAGGTAGTGAAGGATTTGGTTCAGTTGGTCGACATAGCTATGTAAATTGTCGATGGTCAGTATCAATTCATCGAAATGTATGCACAAATTGCTCATAATGAAGTAAGAGTGAACCTACTCTCGTCCTTTGAAAATTGGCTTGCCGCCCAAGAGCTCGGCAAGGATACAGCCGACAGACCAGACGTCAATGGCCGTCGTCTATAAGTATCGTGGTCAGCTAGTGTAAAAAGACGCTCAAGCGGCTACAATAAACAATGCCGACGTGATAGACAAGAAAGGAAAGTAGCACACGTACATAATTCGCGAAGCTAAGCATGATTTCTGGCGCACGATACCATCGTGTTGCGACGTACTCCGTCATGAACCCCTGGTTTCCGGCGCTCTTGCTCGTACCACCACCAGGGGTAAAGCTAAATACGACGTTAATTTGGTCTTTGGAGTGCAAATATATTATTGAGAGATATACGTACCCTCTAGCCAGGCCAAAGTCGCATATTTTGAGCTCGCAGTCTGCGTTGACAAGGAGATTTCCGGGCTTAAGATCGCGGTGGAGCACGTTGGCACTGTGAATGTATTTAAGCCCGCAGAGGGTCTGGTAAAGGAAGGACTGGAAGTGTGCGTCGGTGAGCGGTTGTCCAGACCGGATCTGTGTGCAAGTGCCGTCGGCTTTTGAGTGTCAGATCAGCCAGGAGTGGGAAATGACACACGATGGCATGAAGATCAGCCTCCATCAATTCTTCCTAATGTGAGGTTCAGTGAGACCAAAGGCGAATAAGGAGGTAAACCGACATAGAGATAGACTTCGTCAAAATTCCCATTGGATTGGAAGACGATATCCATGTCATATAGGCATGTGATCTGTAGAGGGATGTGTAAAATGTAGACCTAAAGCACACGTGGTTGGCGTACATTCTTGTGTCCCCTGAAATGATGTAACAATCTGATTTGTGCTATGATCAGTGCTATACTCGGAGTGTAGTTGATTGTACAAACGCACCTAATCTCTCTCAAGCATCGCTTGGTGAGGATCCGCTATGGTACAGCGCCTATTTAGCCCTGTTCGAAGTGAACAAGCAAAGATAGGCACCTTGGTATTAATGTTCGTGATCTTCTTGATCGCGCATCCCTCGCCTGATCGACGGTGGCGGGCAGCAACAACACAACCGTACGCGCCCTGACCAAGCTCCTTGACGAACTGGTACTCGCCGTCAACGATGAAAGTGCTATTAAGCGCGGTGAAGGTGTGTCGCGAGATCGGCTGGCGGCTCATTGCTTGATAGATTATTCAAGCTTGGGATTCGATTTGAAGGGCCTGATGGAGTTCAGATTAGTCCTGCGAAAGGAGGATAAGAGAGAGAAGAAAATCTTATGCTCGATATAAGAACGGTCACGGACGGACTCACGATGTACAGGATATTGGATCAGATCACACCAAACATGTCCATACATGAGTATCCCGTGGTCCCGGTCAATGCTACATACATAGCGCTGATTGTTCTCTGCACTGCATGTACGTATGACCATTAGCAAGACGACAAGATTTGTTCGAGTACAACCGTTGAGAGATCTTGGTAAGATTGGCCTTGCATAGCCTACTGTGGCCATGTAGAGACAAAGTTCAAGTTCATGTCTGTCAAAAGGCCTCATGGACGGCCTAGTTCACCTGAATACAGCGAAAACCCTGCAGGGCGGGGAACTCATGTACAATATCGATAGTACCAATGCCAATAGTACACTCTAATTGGAGTCTCGTGCTCGATATATGATATTGACTGCATTGATCCGCTGTCACATCAACTCAAGCAGAATACATACGCTGGTATGGGGCCATTGTTGCCTGACGAGGGTTGCCAGTGGAAGCTTGGCGTCTGATTTCAACGCAGCTGCAGCGTGACAGTGGCTGTTGTGGACCTTACATACATTTAAATTTTACACGAGGCTATAAACCTAACGACGCTCGACTGCGCCCATGCTCGACAACGTTTGCCGAGTTCAGGCCCGAAGCATACTAGTATATTTGCATATTCAACATCCATTCAACATCCATTCAATATCATTTTCAATCGGCGCTGTAGCTGAGCCACTGCTGTCAGAAGTTGAAGTGCGAACAGGTGCCAAAAGCTTCCCTGTGATCCTAGACCGACGCCAAAAGCATGCGGTCTACCGGAAAGCTATCATTGAAAACAGACGCCAGACACACTTGAAGTCTTGCAGTGCATGAACATTGAATGTTGCTAGTGTGGGCACGAGCTAGTCATCAGCGCCTTAATTTGCTGGTCTGGACCGCTGGTCATCACAAAAACACTTTTGGCTTGATACAAGGGTGAGTAGTACCACCTTACTGACTCGGAATTAGAAAGGTGAGAGTAATAGGCGGTTTACTGATGTGCTTGGACTAAACGTGGAGAAAAATAAGTGGTTGACAGTAGAAACAAGCAAGTCTTGGGTCGGTGAGCTTTTATCAGAGAGAAATGAGCCAAGGTGAGACGCCGAGCGACAACTACAATAGCTATCAAACACACGATATTAGAATGTGCGGAATACATACGCTCTACCTATCAAACAGGACGAGCCCGAAACAGAGAAAAGCCGATACGAAATATGTAAGTACTGGTCAACTATGAGAAAGGAAACTGAATCGAAAGTCAGCAGAGCTCACGACACTGATGAGGATATACTTAGCTCTCTGTTTGAAAAGAGAAATCAAGAAATTCCCTTTAAAAAGCAAAGCAAGTACCTCTCACGAGAAAGGTACCCGAGACTCAGCACCGGAACCAGCATAAACGCAGTCCATCTTCACATCCGGCAGCGGGTGATCGCTCGTCCCTTGTAAAAGTGTCAAAGGAGTAGCATCGTGAGCACATAAGAACCCTACCAGCATGACAGTACGGAATTCCGTCCTTCTTGTGTCCCCACCACATCACAGACGACCACTCGTCCACGAGGTTGGCGAGGGTCTGGACGTGGCCGTATGCAGCAGGCTGGGGACCACGCGGTCGGCGCAGTGCGACGAAAGTGAAGAAGCAGGCAAATATAAAGAGTGCAAGGCATAAGTTCCAATCTGCACGAGGGTGTGAGGGTGTCGTAGCAGTTTTACATAGGCAGTAAGTGCGAACCTGAGCAGTGAACATGAATACCCACGGTCCTTTTACTAGTAGTGTCCCTTCATAGACGGGATTAGATATCGTGAATGATTGCCCAAACATCCAGTCTGTGATCGTTGAGGATGGCGTTCAATAACACTGATGAAAAAGACTAGACAGGAATGACTCACGCAGGAAAGGCTTCGCGAGGAAAAGTACGAGACAGATCGGATGAGTGACAATCGTCTTCACCGGGTTCGTCGCCGTTCTAAGCCCTTTCCTTCCAGTAGCGCATCTCCACTGTCTTTCGTCTCGAATGACATTCGCGATGAGCTCCGAGCAATGCAGCCCGAGTGTCAACGGTCCCTGGAAAACGGCCATGCTGACAAAGAGTACAGCCCACGTCCCAACATTGACACCAGGTGCATCATACACGATGAAATTGGACTGCGAATGGGGCGAGAACGACCACGTTTGTGAGGTCAGCGCATTGGCCGTTGGATGTGAGATGGGCCACTTGTCCCAGATATACATGATGAGTGCGGCCCATCCAGCGCATGCTGCAAACAATCACCCATAGAGAAATGACAACTTTCCGGATGCTAGGGTGAGCATGCCACGCAGAGGGCTGTACCTCTCGTGGCTTCGTTGGACCTCCATATGTGTCCATGTCAGACACACAACGCATGCACCGGAGAGTATCAGGGGTCAATTGGGTGTGGTGAACTAGTGCGGCGGTCAAGTCGAAAGGCGAGGAGCTCCATGTCAATATTTTGACAGCCCTCATTGCTGACAATGCGATCATCACCTGGAGAAGAAGTGCGACGCCCAAAATGAGGAGAGGTACCCCTGCGATGGCAGGTTGAAGACCCCAATTTTCCACGGAAAAGTCAAAACATATGACGAGTGAGGCCGAGCTGTAGGATATAATGAGGAGGACAGCCGAGATGCCATTAAGCAGTGCGCCGTTTAGGGTTATACCACCCTCGAGCTGCAGTCAGAAGGCGGAGATTGGTGTTGAAACGAAGTCGAGACTCTGAGGCTAGCGCAGAGCGCAATGAAATGCCGTGTACGAAGCCTATGGACTCGGTGCACAACGTGACAATTATTGGCAGTATCTCCTTCAGCACTTGCAGAGTAAAATCAAGGGCTGTGTTGGTCGTGGCTACTCCCGAGACTCCGTAAATGGCTAAAATGACGATGCTTGCAATGATGCATAAGCAGCCGAAGATACTCGAGCATGCCACTCCAACAAGGGCATATTTGCGGCTCGTCAGACTTCGGTCGTAGAAATCGGTTCTAGTATCAGCAGTGAACTTCGCATCAGATATCATCAAGTCAAAGTCCTGGTCATATGGGAGTGTGTCATATGAATGCAAAATTTCATTCGTCGGTTTGGAAGAAGCTTCCATGGGAGGCAGGGACAGGAAGGCTAGTCTCAAATGAAGAGAGGCTCGGGCTAGAAATACAAGGAGAACTATGTAGGTGGTTAGACTGAATATGTATCGGTAAATGCTACTTAATACACACCTTGGTCTTCAGATTGAGAGACTGAGGAGAGTTCGTTTTGGGGATGCCAGAATAAAAGAAACCTTGAAATGGAGAACGACACAAAGTGCACGCATTATGGACACCCAGGTTAAATACATTTCCTGGTGCATGATGTGACTTCGTTATGGAAAAGTGGCTGTGTGACGCTGTCATTCTATTCGCATCAGGCTAAGTACCAGCAGAGAGTTCAGTGGAGCTGCTAGTACTAGCCTGAGTGAGTAAGAACACAACTTGATCAAGTTGGGCCCGGAAACAAATTGGGCCCGGGTTCCAAAGGCCCATCTGTAGAATTCGACTGTCACATGTCACATACCCCCCTGAAATGTGGCACATGTCACAGGTCACAAGTGTGTTTGTCGAATCCATTCATAGAGTGATAGCATATTTTTTTTCAGATACTACATATTTTATCTGCGCTACTTATCTGCCAGATTTAATTTGATCAAAACAAATGGTTTTACTAGATGAAACAGACATAATTGACGAAAATCTAGGGTATGTCACAGGTCACAGGGCGATCTGTCGAAATGTCGAAAGCAGTTTAGATGTCACAGTGTCGATTTGAACGAAATACTACGGTATAGGGGTCCTGACCGCACTGTATGCCAAGCCGATCTTGAAATAAGATTTATTGAGCAAGGATCTGGATCTTTGTTCCTTTATTCTGTGCCTATATTCTAACACTGCCTACGCCTCTGCGGTCTCGCCGCCCATCTGCCACACAATATTAATCATACCATTTATCGTAACGGCGCTCTGGCCGGCGCTGCCAGTCCCTGACATACCTATATTTGCATAACATTTGAATTTGTCGTGCGAATTTTGACCGTGAAACATCAAACCAAACATGTGCATGAATCACGAACATTCTGGGCCGTGTCACGGTGACCGCCAGCTATCTGGACGATGTATACTATGAGAGAAATGAGCCAAGGTAAGACGCCAAGCGACAACCACAACAGCTATCAAACACACGATGTCAGAACGTGCGCGGAATACAAGTGCATACGCTACACCTATCAAACAGACGAGCCCGAAACCGAGAAAAGCCGATACGAAATATGTAAGTACCGGTGAACTATGAGAAGGGAAACTGAATCGAAAGTTAGCAGAGCTCACGACACTGATGAGGATATACTTAGCTCCTCTGTTTAAAAAGAGAAATAAAGAAATTCCCTTTAAAAAGCAAAGCAAGTACCTCTCACGAGAAGGGTACCCGAGACTCAGCACCGGAACCAGCATAAACGCAGTCCATCTTCACATCTGGCAGCGGGGTGATCGCTCGTCCCTTTGTAAAAGTGTCAAAGGAGGAGCATCATGAGCACATAAATACCCTACCAGCATGACAGTACGAAATTCCGTCCTCCTTGTGTCCCCACCACATCACAGACGACCACTCGTCCACGAGGTTGGCGAGGGTCTGGACGTGGCCATATGCAGCAGGCTGGGGACCACGCGGTCGGCGCAGTGCAACGAAAGTGAAGAAGCAGGCAAATATAATGAGTGCAAAGCATAAGCTCCAGATCTGCACGAGGGTGTGAGGGTGTCGTAGCAGTTTTACATAGGCAGTAAGTGCGAACCTGGGCAGTGAACATGAGTATCCACGGCCCTGCTACTAGTAGTTCCCCGTCAGATGCGGGGTTAGATATCATGAATCCACTGTCTTTCGTCTCGAATGACATTTGCGATGAGCTCCGAGCAATGCAGCCCAAGGGTCAACGGTCCCTGAAAAACTGCTATGATGACATAGAGTAGAATCCACGGCCCACGCGATGGTTGACACCATATATACCAATCGCGATGAAATTGGACTGCATGTTGTAGAGGAACGACCACGTTTGTAGGGTCAGCGCATTGGAGGCCATTGGATACGAGCCGGTCCACTTGTCCCAGATATACATGATGAGTGCGGCCCATCCAGCATATGCTACAACGATCACCCAAAGAGACATGACAACTTTCCGGATGCTAGGGTGAGCATGCCACGCAGAGGGCTGTACCTCTCGTGGCTTCGCTGGACCTCCATATGTGTCCAGGTCAGACACACAACGCATGCACCGGAGAGTGGCGGGGGTCAATTGGGTGTGGTGAACTAGTGCGGCGGTCAGGTGGAAAGATGAGGAGCTCCATGTCAATATTTTGACAGCCCTCATCGCTGACAATGCGATCATCACCTGGAGAAGAAGTGTGACACCCAAAATGAGGAGAGGCATCCCTGCGACTACAACTTGGAGATCTGTCGACTCGGGGGAAACGTCAAGACATACGACGAGTGAGGCCGAGCTGTAGGATATAATGAGGAGGAGAGCCGAGATACCATTAAGCAGTGCGCCGTTAGGGTTATACCACCCGCGAGCTGCAGTCAGAAGGCGGAGATTGGTGTTGAAATGAAGTCGAGACTCTGAGGCTAGCGCAGAGCGCAATGAGATGCCATGTACGAAGCCTATGGACTCGGTGCACAACGTAACGATTAAGGTAAGTGTCGTTGTCAATGCCTCCGAACGAGTAAGGAAAGCTTTGTTGGTCGTGGCTACTCCCGAGGCTCCGTGAACGTGAAAAATGACAATGCTTGCAATGATGCACGAGCAGCCGAAGATGCTTGAGCATGCCACTCCGACAAGGGCATATTTGCAGCTCGTCAGACTGCGGTCGTAGAAATCGGTTCTAGTATCACCAATGAACTTCGCATCAGATATCATCGAGTCAAAGTCCTGGGCATATGGGAGTGCATCATATGAATGCAAACTTTCATCTGTCGGTTTGGAAGAAGCTTCCATGGGAAGTAGAGACAGGAAGGCTAGTCTCAAATGAAGAGAGGGTCGGACTAGAAACAAGAGGAGAACTATGTAGGTAGTTAGAATGAAAATATGTATCGGTAAATGCTAATACTCACCTTGGTCTTCGGATTGAGAGACTGAGGAGAGTTCGATGGGGATGTCAGAATAAAAGAAACCTTGAAATAGAGAACGAAAAGTGCATGTGCGCATTATGGACACGCAGATTAAATACATTTCACTTATGATCATAGCCTCTGGTATATGGATGTGACTTCGTTATGGAAAAGCGGCCGTGTGACGTTGTCATTCTATAAAACGGCTAAGTATCGGTCACTAAAGAGTGATGCAGGAGCATAAGTAGTGCCAAGTGAGTGTGGTGCCCTGCAGTTACCACTCCGCCACCAGAGTCGGCTGCCAAGCCGTGGCAAAAACTAGTACCAGCAGTGTAACGTAAGAACATCCATCCAGACAAGTTGGGCTCCACCAACCTGGCTTGCAACGGTACCCTATCTGATTTCACTGCCACACAATATTAATCATACCATTCATCGTAACGGCGCTCAGCCGCGCCAGTCCCCGACACATTTGTATTTGTATTTGTATAGGATTTGAATCTGTCGTGACCGTGAAATATCAAACCAAACATGAATTGCGAACATTCTGGGCCGTGTCACGGTAGCCGCCAGCTATCTGGATAGTGTATATTATGGCCAACAGGGTCTCTGGTAGCTCCTACGTTCATTCATCGATGAACAGTGCTGTAAGTCAATGAGGAAATCATAATGAACATTCGGATCCAGAATACAATGCGCCAATATTCAGGACGCTCATACTAACTACAAGCAGAGTTACATAATGGTAAAAGATATAAACGCGCAGCTGTCAACGACCAACAGATGAAACAGAAGTGCAGTCAGGGCTGCGAAAGGGTAGTCAGCCATGTTGAAGACGTGACATCGAGGAGTAGTAACACAAAGGTCCGCGATGGCATAAAGGAGTCACATATAAAGGTAGCGCACATAGGCACATGAATGTCATCGCAGGTAGTAGAGGAACCTGCCAACTGCGCAGAGTCAGAGTAGGCGCCATTCGTATGTTGAACTGATGAGAAGTCACAAGTATCATGTTCCCCGTTCCAAGGGATAAGTCTGTGCGCCCTTAGCAATGCACCCCATCTAGAATTCTTGAAGCAGTCGATTCATGTCGAGTGTTCCGAATTGAAATGAATAGGCGCTCTTCCTTTCCGGTTTCCTGTAGCCTGTAGGAAACAAATTTGAATCCAGTATCGATGAACCGAGGAAAGTACGACGAGGAGAACGCTCTCCTACTTTGGCACATGGCAATGGCACACAGTAATTCAAACTTTCAGAGATGATAACGTCGGAGGCGGTACCCAAAAACAAATAAGGGAAGTAATGCCCACACAAAAATTACAGTCTCCCACTCCACTAAAGGGGATGGGCAACGCCTGCAAACAAAGCGTGACATTATGTAAGCACGGTGCTAGGGAATGCGATGGCAAATATCAGGAGTACCACTAGCGCACACCATTTACGAGTGCAAATACCAAGCAATTACTATCGAATGATACTGTGAGCTACATTAGACAATTTGGACACCAAAATCAACTATCATTCATCCTCGCCCTCGTGCTCACCATCCCCCAGCTCCGACAAGGATGCAACAGCGCTATCATGATGATTGTTTGGCTGCAACGACATCGAAGGTCCACCAGGGGTTGCCTCGCCACTCAGATACCGTGCGACGGCCTCCATTAACACTTTGACCTTCTTCTGTTTTGTAGTTGGCGTGTCTTTGGCTGCTGGTACTGCAGGGTCAAATCGACGATGCCATCGAATTTGCAGGTCTATCTCTGGGGCACGGAGCTTTGTGAGATCTTCAAGTGTGAGCCGAGGCACAACAGCATCAAGTTTTGCCCCTGCAGCATCACGGCTCGTAAGTCCTGGCCTTCTGTTGTTGTGCTTTGAGCTCAGTTTGCAGCTGTGCTATGACGACAGTACTCGGGCTGCTGTCCCTTGCACTACGGCTCTTGGTAGGAGGAGTGTTCTCCTTTTCGACAGTTTTTCTAGAGTTTAAGCATGCAAGGTGAGCCATTTGCGCTGATGAACGCTTTTTTAAAGGGTTATAGCGGTCCCTTTTGATGTATCGCGGCTGCATTATAATATAAATGCTTTATTGCCATGTCGAAACGCGTCGCAACGCGTCAATTCCTGCTGAGTCAGCGCGCTCCTCAATGTCCTCAAAGATCGACTGGGCACCAACGATATGACCCCCCTTTTCTCTCGGAAATTCGCTTAAATGCATTTTTTTGGGTCTGTCGTTGTATTCTATGAAAAAAAATGAGAAAATTCATGCATTTTGTATCTTTTTGGCGACTGATCCTCCCAAGAACAGCATCATTTGCACATTTTTTTTCATACAATACCTAATTTCAGTTAATTCGTGCATATCTCTCCATACAAACCTTTTGTCAAATGTTTAGGGTAATGTAGCGCCAGTCGATAATTCTTCTGGACACTCATTTCGATTCCACACGCTACCACACAATCACGGGCGGAGTTTCAAATTGACTGGGTGTTGCCCATCCCCAACTAAAGTGGGTGTCTGGATCAGAACAATCGTCGTGCATCACTCTTGAAAAGCAATGATTTCCTAACAAACGTCATGCTCAACGTTACCCTAAGTACTCGCAAAGCTCCCATCGACCTTGAATAACCATCTATAACTATAAAACATACGTACACAGTGATCGGTAAAAATGGGGTAGGGCTGGTTTGGATCAGCATGAATGGATAACGAAACAGCAGCTATGATTCCCAAAAGCTCACCATGCAGTATACCTGCAGATGTCCCATGGCTCGCAAGTGAGAAGGCAACTGGGCTGTCAGGCATTGCAGCTGCGGATGTGATCGAACGAGCCTCCAAAAACGACGCTGGCGACGGGAGCATTGATGCATCCGACGCAGCAATAGTCGGTTTCTGGATAATGTGAAGGCGGGAGCTGAATGGAGAGATGACAACGCGACAGTGTAGTTTTCGGCTTGTGCGCATCGCAAAGGTCGAGCAACAGCAAGTGTGCTATCGCGGGAGCCAATTTATACCCCCGGGTTACATCGGAGGCCATACCCACACCCATGCAGGATTTACCTCGAATGGATGCAAACGAGTGCATTGTTTTATCATAAAAAAAAGAGATGGAAATGGGAGTGCAAAAATAGGTACGCACTCCTCCCCCTTCCTCTCACCACCACCACCCTCCATCTATTCCTCTTCCTCCGCTACACTACGCATTCGTGTGTCGACGTTGTTGACATTTGCTAACATAGCTCGAGAGCGGGACATAGCCAGAGCACCGTCAGCATGAGGGTTCGGGATAAAACTGCTTGCTTATTAGCAGCTTGTTAATTAGCGTGTTATTAACTAGCCAATCAAACACACGATGTGAGAACGTGCGGAATATAACTACATACGCTCTACCTATCAAACAGACGAGTCCGAAACAGAGAAAAGCCGATACGAAATGTGTAAGTACTGGTGAACTATGAAAAAGGAAACTGAATCGAAAGTCAGTAGAGCTCACGACACTGATCCGGGTATACTTAGCTCTCTGTTTAAAAAAAGAAATCAAGAAATTCAAAAGCAAAGCAAGTACCTCTCACGAGAAGGGTACCCAAGACTCAGTACTCAGCACCGGAACCAGCATAAACGCAGTCCATCTTCACATCCGGCAGCGGGTGATCGCTCGTCCCTTTGTAAAAGTGTCAAAGGAGTAGCATCGTGAGCACATAGGTACACTACCAGCATGACAGTACGGAATTCCGTCCTTCTTGTGTCCCCACCACATCACAGACGACCACTCATCCACGAGGTTGGCGAGCGTCTGGACGTGGCCGTATGCAGCAGGCTGAGGACCACGCGGTCGGCGCAGTGCAACGAAAGTGAAGAAGCAGGCAAATACAACGAGTGCAAAGCATAAGTTCCAGATCTGCACGAGGGTGTGAGGGTGTCGTAGCAGTTTTACATAGGCAGTGAGTGCGAACCTGGGCAGTGAACATGAACACCCACGGTCCTGCTACTAGTATTGTCCCGTCATAGACGGGATTAGATATCATGAATGATTTCCCAAACATCCAGTCTGTGATCGTTGAGGATGGCGTTAAACAACACTGATGAAAAAGACTAGACAGAAATGACTCACGCAGGAAAGGCTTCGCGAGAAAAAGTACGAGACTGGTCGGATGAGTGACAATCGTCTTCACCGGGTTCGTCGCCGTTCTAAGCCCTTTCCTTCCAGTAGCGCATCTCCACTGTCTTTCGTCTCGAATGACATTCGCGATGAGCTCCGAGCAATGCAGCCCGAGCGTCAACGGTCCCTGGAAGACTGCCATGCTGACAAAGAGTATAGCCCACGTCCCAACATTGACACCAGGTGCATCATACACGATGAAATTGGACTGCGAGGTGGGCGAGAACGACCACGTTTGTGGGGTCAGCGCACTGGAGGCCGTTGGATGCGAAATGGGCCACTTGTCCCAGATATACATGATGAGTGCGGCCCATCCAGCGCATGCTGCAACAATCACCCAAAGAGAAATGACAACTTTCCGGATGCTAGGGTGAGCATGCCACGCAGAGGGCTGTACCTCTCGTGGCTTCGTTGGACCTCCATATGTGTCCAGGTCAGACACGCAACGCATGCACCGGAGAGTATTAGGGGTCAATTGGGTGTGGTGAACTAGTGCGGCGGTCAAGTCGAAAGGCGAGGAGCTCCATGTCAACATTTTGATAGCCCTCATTGCTGACAATGCGATCATCACCTGGAGAAGAAGTGCGACGCCCAAAATGAGGAGAGGTACCCCTGCGATGGCAGGTTGAAGACCCCAATTTTCCACGGTAAAGTCAAAACATATGACGAGTGAGGCCGAGCTGTAGGATATAATGAGGAGGACAGCCGAGATGCCATTAAGCAGTGCGCCGTTAGGGTTATACCACCCTCGAGCTGCAGTCAGAAGGCGGAGATTGGTGTTGAAACGAAGTCGAGACTCTGAGGCTAGCGCAGAGCGCAATGAGACGCCATGTACGAAGCCTATGGACTCGGTGCACAACGTGACAATTACTGGCAATATTACCTTCAGCACCTGCAGAGTAAAATCAAGGGCTGTGTTGGTCGTGGCTACTCCCGAGACTCTGTAAATGGCTAAAATGACGATGCTTGCAATGATGCATGAGCAGCCGAAGATACTCGAGCATGCCACTCCGACAAGGGCATATTTGCGGCTCGTCAGACTGCGGTCGTAGAAATCGGTTCTAGTATCAGCAGTGAACTTCGCATCAGACATCATCAAGTCAAAGTCCTGGTTCATATGGGAGTGTGTCATATGAATGCAAAATTTCATCCGTCGGTTTGGAAGAAGCTTCCATGGGAGGCAGAGACAGGAAGGCTAGTCTCAAATGAAGAGAGGCTCGGACTAGATCCGTCGGTTTGGACGAAGCGTCCATGGGAGGCAGAGACAGGAAAGCTTGTCTCAAATGAAGAGAGGCTCGGACTAGAAACAAAAGGAGAACCATGTAGGTGGTTAGAATGAATATGTATCGGTAAATGCTACTTAATACACACCTTGGTTTTTGGATTGAGAGACTGAGGAGAGTTCGTTTTGGGGATGCCAGAATATATAAAAGAAACCTTGAAACGGAGAACGAAAACTTGAAGTGTACACATTATGGACACGCAGATTAAATACATTGCTAGCCTCTGGTGCATGATGTGACTTCGTTATGGAAAAGTGGCTGTGTGACGCTGTCATTCTATTGGCATCAGACTGAGTATCAGTAGAGTGATGTTAGTGGAGCTGCTAGTACTGCTCAGCGCAGTCAGCGCTCAGTACTACTAGCCTGAGTGAGTAATAAACTACATACCGGCAGTATAACGGAAGAACACAGCTTGGTTAAGTTGGGCCCGGAACCAAACTGGGTTTGGCCAAAGGCATCTAGAGCGTACCCTTCGGAAGCCAATCTTGAAATAAGATTTAAGGATGATCTTTGTTCCTTTATTCTGCGCCTATATTCTAACACAGCCTCAGTATCCTACGCCCTCATCTGACTGCGGCTTCGCCGCCCATCTACCACACATTATTGCTCATACCATTCATCGTAACGGCACTCCAATGGCCGGCGCCGCCAGTCCCTGACACATTTGTATTTGTATAAAATTTGAATTTGTCGTGCAAATTTGGACTGTGAAATATCAAATCAAACATCCAGAATACAACGCACCAACGGCCGGACGTTCATAACTGCAAGCAGATTTACAAGATATAAACGCGCAGCTGTCAACCACCAACAGATGAAACAGAAGTGCAGTCACGGCTGTGAAAGGGTAGTCAGCCGTGTTGAAAACGTGTCATCGAGGGATAACACGAGGGTCCGCGACTCCGCGATGGCAAAGGAGTCACATATAAAGATAGCGCACATAGGCACATGAATGTCATCGGAGGTAGTAGAAGGACCTGCCAACTGCGCAGAGTCGGACTAGGCGCCATCCGTATGTTGAACTGATGAGAAGTCACAGGTATCATGTTCCGCGTTCCAAGGGATAAGTCTTTGCACCCTCAGCAATGCCCGGCACCCCATCTAGAATTCTTGAAGCAATCGGTTCATGTCGAGTGTTCCGAATTGAAATAAATAGGCGCTCTTCCTTTTCGGTTTCCTGTAGCCTGTAGGAAACAAATTTGAATCCAGCATCGATGAACCGAGGAAAGTATGACGAGGAGAGGGGCACGCAAACCAGAAAGGGTCGGAGGCGGTACATGGAACCCAATAAAGGAAGTAATTCCCACACAACAATTACAGACGCAGCCTCTCTAACTAAAGCGGGTGTCCCAAACACGTTGCGCCCAATTCAAGGAGTGAACTTTTTAATGCAAAGCGCTGTATATTGGCAATTTGGAGCCATCGATGATGTACAGAACAATCGACCTTGAACAACCATCTATAACTATAAAACGTACACACGTAAGCATCAATTCAGCAAATAGTTATTTTAGTTGCTCGTATCATCAGTGTATGAGGTGGTTGCGAAGCCGACTTGGTTGTTGGTGGTGTCGAAAACAGAGTAGTGGCGTTGACTGTATAATAGGTCGTCAGTCTCATACCAACCAAAGTTACTTGAACACCAACAGGAATGTGTAACCGTTGATGAAGTCCAATCCAGAACCAGAGTCGCTTCCGATATCAGAAACAATAAGGTAGATGTTGTCACTGCTGCCGCCTATGTCAGCGTTGAGGGAACGCGGCCAAATTTGGGCGTTGGGGGTCAGTTCGTAGGTTTTGCTACCAATCTTGAAGGTCAGGGCTTGCAGCTTAGCATACTGACTTGAGGTGATCATCAGGAGACCAGTGGCCTCGTCCATCACAGCACCAGTGGCAGTCTGGTACGCGCTGAACGCATCTAACATTCTGCAAGTCAGTATGGGACGACCCATTTATGAGGGACTTATCTTACCGGAGGCAATGAGAACGAGAGTCGTGCCGGTGTCGACAATACCAGCAGTCTCAGACAAAATGGTGGAACGTCCATAGGAAATAGACTGGTCGATACCCCAGTAATCACTAGCAGGTGACGTAGTCGTGAGAGGGACGTAAGTCACTGAGCTCGTTATCTTTGAGCTATCGTGCCCACCAAAGGTGAGCTCGCCGGCATCATCAGAGGCAGTGGTAGGAACAAAGTAAATTCCGAGTGCCTCAACGCCTATGAAACCTTGGCTGTAGAGGTTGTCTGTGACAGTGGGGGCTGTCTCAAGGTCAGAAATGGTGCCATACGTCAGGTCAGTCGGTCCGACTCCGAGAATTCCATCCACGTCTCCGAAGCCTTCTGAGTTGCTCGCAACTCCGATGGATTGTTCGGTAATGACCAGACCAGTGCTCAAAGTAACGGTGTCCGTGTATTCTCCTCCCGAGAAACTACCGGAACCATAAGACACTGCCTACGAGATTGTCATGAGCACCTTTTTATGAACAGAGTATGAGAAACGGCATACAACAGTACTGCCAGTATCCACACTAGTGATAGTGGGATTGTATGGAGTGTTTGCACCAATCCAGGTGTTGGAGCTGCCCGTATCAATGAGGAGTGTGTCTGATAAACCGTCCAGTCAGAAATTATCTGAACCAGTTGACAGTCAATCTTACACTCAGTGGCGGGGCTGCCGACACCAACTTGGGCAGTGTAAGTAACGACAGCGTTGGTTATGCTGAAAGAGGATCTGCCAGCACGCTCGCCCATGGAACCAGCCTGCTTCATCGCCTGAGCGCGAGCCCTGTCGGCGGCAGCGATATTAACAACACCCCTGGCGTTCACCCTAGCGGCAAAGCTGAGGGTTGCTTTCCCAGCGTCAGGACGCAAAGGAGATGCATCTGCAGAGGACAACACGACAAAGAGGATCGACAGGAAAACCTTGGAAGGGAATATCATTTGGGCAAGCTGTTCGAAGGTCGAGTGAGAGATACGATCAGCTCGAATTCAAGCTTCAATCACCAAAAGACTTTATATGAGTTGGCCCCCCAACTGACCATGTGATATGCGCAGCCTAGATTCTACACGCAGGGGTGAAGTTCTATCCCAAGTTATTGTGATATCCACATTGCTGCACGTCATTAGAGGACGATTCATCACTATCAAAATCGCCAAGCCAAGGGCCTCGTGCCGACAGCCGCATGGCAGTCGTTGAAGTGATTTACCTGGACTGTCACGAGGACGTGTTAGACGGTATCGCGATCGAGTAGTTTGCCTACCGTATTGAGTTCTGACAAGAACCGACATCCTTTGAAACATGATTCTAAGCGCTAACCAAGGAAACATTTCGCCCTATGAAATGGAGGTAGCAGGTAATATACAAACTTGAACGCTTCTGGCATGGCATGGCAACCTTTTGCCTGTAACTAGCCTGAAGAAATATGCAGCTCATCAGATCAGTATAAGCAAAACACGCCATTGACCAAAACCGTATCAAGGACTCTCATAGCAAAAATCATTCATGCCCGGGCCACGATCCTAGAGTGTTGCGACTCGAAGACCCCTAGCGCATTTATGTCTGACAAAGCTGGACAAGCAGACGATGGGAGGTGAGAGTGGTGGAGTATAGAATCCGGCACATTCGATTCCACCCAAGTTATAGCTATGCTCCGGTTGTCATACATGGGTTGTCAAGCTTGGTGTGGCACGATCATGACTCGGAAAATATTGGGATCGTATGGATTTCCATCATGACTAGCTAAGGAGGAAATTCGGAAATTGGCAACGCACTTACTACAAACAAAGATCTATGAGACAGCTTGGTTCAACCGTCTAGTCTCCCTCCAGGCAGACTATATGATAGACAAGAAGACAGCACACAACGGGATGCTGGCAGTAGATGTCCGTCGGCACTGACACGCAGTTGGGCGCAATGGACGGTTGATGGACGGTTCAAGTTGGGCTTGGGCTGGGCCTTTAGTAGGACCTAGGTGTCATGCTGTCTAGTGCCGCCAGAACAGGTTCAACATGAGCTTGACATGAGCCGGATCGATTTTTAGCCAACTGACCATGATGATCATGATGATCGAGTCGAGAACTTCAATGGATTCGATGACTTCCCGCAGCGTCTAAATTTATGTTACTCGTGCCGAAATGCCGCCGTCAAACGTCCAAGTCCGCTAAGCTGTCAAAAACAACCCCCATTCAAACGAGAGGACATCTCTGATATGATAGAGTCAAGTCGAGACTGATGCAGTCTTCGTGTGGCTGGGGCAACTATTATCCATCATAAGGAAACTTGGGTGGTTGACCCCAAGATTCAAGGCTTGAAGTAAGCCCTTTGCCATATTTGTGTTGACTCTTGTTACTAATACAAAGAAAGTTAACTACACCAGTTCACTGATGGCAACTACGCGCGCATCAATCCAAGATGTCCTTTTCGCAACTTTACCACAAATCCATTCACATCCTCAGCCTCGAGATTATTGATAGAATACTCTTGATGTACGACTCTTCGGCCATTGATTTGGTCCAGAGCGAGTTTCAGGTCTTCCTCACGTTCAGAGATGTCCTGGTCACCCTTTGGATTCTTGAATGTCTTCGAGATAATGCTTCGAATAGCGTGCGGATCCATGAGTGGGGCTGTAACATCGAACATATCCTTTGGAAGAACTTCTTTCGAAGCGGGTGCAAGGTGCTCAGGTGACGTGGGGTTAAAGCACTTGCCGCAGAACTCCAGCGCACTCTGAAGCTCTTTCCCACTCAACCGGGTCCCCCATCTCCGATGCACCTTGGATTACTGTGTGGAAATGATAGTCAGCATCTTCGACATTATTGCCCATACTATACAACGATAGCAATACCTGGTCGGATGGCAGCGAATGCCCGATCATAATTGTCCTCATCAACGTCATTCAGGATATCAAGATCCGTCGATCGTATCTGTTGATATGCGCTCATCACCACTATCTGGAATCTATGCAGGTTACGTTGCACATGGCACTCTGATCAGCAAGAGCAAATCCATCCACTTGTGGACGAACCTCGTGTAACTCAACGAAAACCTCTTCGTGTGCCATGCAACTGCTTCGACTTCTGAACAATCTCCTCGGACTGCGGCACATATAGATACTGCTGCAGATAGCCCAGAGGTCATTGCGAGGTGTATTCCGGAGGAGAAGAATGGATCTATGAAGGCTGAAGGTTCGGGAATCAGTTCCATCATATAGACAAGGGAGATGTTCAAGTTCGTACCACCAGCGTCCCCGACCAAACGAAAGCCAGGTCCCCCATAGCTCGAAGCGGAGTAGCTGAAGTCAGACGCTGATCGTATCAATGGGTCAAGCTGCCCAGGTTGTCCCCCATGAGCCTCTTTTTGTACCATCTTTCCGGTTCCAATGAGCTTGATTAGTTCTGGGGCAAGAGTTGTGGAAATCTGATATCGATCTTCCAGAGAACTGCCTTTCAAGGCACGGACCCTCTCGTTATACATGTCTTGATTCATAACGACGCCGATGGAAGTTGTTCCATCGTGTAGAGGAATAAACCAAGCCCAGCCGGATTCGTCTGGTGCACATCGGCTCGATCAATGCATTCTCATCGTTGACAACACGATGCGTACCTTTCAATGTCTCGAACCAAGGGGCACCCTCTCTTGGGGTATTCATGCCATATGTACCAACTCCCGTCCAGTAACCCCAAAGTGCGATGTTCTTCAATGATGCGTTAAAATGACGATTGCGCAAGTATTTGGTTGACATCAGTCCTGAGCGTCCGGATGCATCAACAAGATAGTCGAATGAAATTACTCCAGTTTCTCCATCTGCGGCACGCAGCCATTCGGCGGTCACAGGCCTGGAAGACTCGGTTGCGGAGAAGCCGAAGGATTTCACACTCGTTTGTTCAAACACCTTTACTCCGCAAGATGTCGCATGGTCTAGCAGCATCTTGTCGAATACCGAGCGTACCTGACTGGAGTATTGACTTTCAAGAAAAGAAAAGATGTCGAGTACATACTACGTTCCATGAACTGTTATTATGCCCAAGCGCAACGAAGTCGGTGTCTGGACGCAGGTGAGTGTGTCTCTTCGGCATATTGCTATCATCACTCACATCCTTCCTGTTTGAATTGATTGAACTTTATTGCAGCTCCGGGCTATCAATAATAATATATCATTAGGCCTTATTATTCGAGGACAATTTGGCTGCACCTTGTGCTTGAATCCCATCTCGACCAATTTTTTCTCCGCATCAATGAACCTCAGGTAGTGGCGGACTGAAGGAATTAAGCTCTCCCCGATGTGATACCTATATGATAATCGTCAAGAGGGACGCCTGAACACTTTGGACAAGTCTCTTACCGAGGGAAACTGGGCAGCCTCCAATAACACGACGTCGAGCCCTTCCCTGGCAAGGGCCGAGGCAGTATAACTACCAGAGGGACCTCCACCGACGACAAGGATTTGAGCATGCTGACATGGATGTCAGCTCTGCTGGCGAATGTAGTACTGGACGACCAACCTTTGGTATCTGTGAGGCCATCGAACGCTACTCAGTGGGTGTGTAGAAAAGATTTACAATGTTCATCGAAATGCTCTGAGCTTTTGTACTAGACGCGTCTGAAACGCATCATGTCAAGCCTAATCAATTAATCCCCGACTCCTATGTTAGTGTAGATCCAGATGATATCCCAGACTTCCACGGAAGAGGGTTTAACCCTCAGGGTCCGGGGTGGTGGGTTGTATCAAGAGGTATGGGTATAGGTTGGGAGCTCGTGACTAGACTATTGGTAGGTACCAGAACTACATCGTAGCGTCACTAATCACCGACTCACATGGAACTGTAGTCAACAATGGATGGCTTCCTGCAGCATTTTAGAATGCTGTTGTAGTTCTAAACGTTTCATGCCACTGTCAAATGTCAGTACTAGTCTTAAAAGATTGCAAGTTCGTATGTCAAACTAACTCACCGAGTTCTATGGAGGCATGTATATATAGTGGACGATAGGTTACGGTTGATTTGCCGACTTGCCGCGACTTATTTGGAAGTCCGATCAATGTTCATTCTCGCCTCATTAGGGGTCACGAGTCTAACTCCCGACTGAGATACGCTGGCTCACTAGAGTTCCCATAATCTATATATATAAATACTGTCCGTGATACTGAAACGCAAACTTTCAGTATCACTGCCTTTTGGCATAGCTGTTAAGTATAGGTGAAACTCAAGCCTTTTCTAGATTCAAATCGCGTTCTAAACGGGATCCAAATCGCTTTCAAACTCCGTGACGATTGTCGCAAACCTCTGTATGCATTCTGCCACTGGCCAGCATATTCGACGCGGGCCGTCGCTGACCTTTTTTTTTTTTTTGATTCCAATTTCTATCCTTTTCAGAGTGATACTCTATGTAGGACAATACAATCTATTCTATGGGACCCCCAGTGTCCCAGTCGCATCTCCAAACACGCGAATGCCCTGATGTGAGGCGTGCCCCCATCAGTCCGCCGTTCCTGCTGGCCGTTTTAGACGCGCTGTTCGATGAGTGAGATGACTTATGAATGCTATGTGCGTGGTATGTGTACTATCGTAGTATCAACTTGACACGTACTCGGCCGCTGATAGCGGGCTGGTACAGGATTTCGTGGTGTAAACATGTATATATGGGTGGTCCTTGGGGGCAGAAGGAGTGGCCAGATACTTATGTTGACGTATGCCGAGGCAGGCGAAGTGAATCCATGTAGGCGAGTGGGTGATGGTATACAGGGGTTGTACAGTGTGTTGTTACATGAGTCGAGGGTGAGGGTGGGGGGGTCACTGACCTTATAATGTACCGAATGGCCAAGTACCTGAACATTTTGTCTAGGTCGGTTGGTCTCGCTGGCAGTGTGGAACGAGCAATGGACACGCTAAACTGGATCTTTAGCAAGCCAATAAATTTGTCGTCGGCAGCTGCGAGTTGGCAAATAGCAAGAGCTTCGAGTTCTGTAGCCAGTTGTGCATGCAACGAACGACTCTGTTTGCCCGTACGACGAAGTCGGGCCATTGAACGTTGAACTTTGGCACGTCCACCAAGGTCCTCTAGCACCAGACACGGCTGCGGTGAAATCTCCGGCAGGGTGTTATTGTAGACATTTGTGCGTAGATGACAGCAGATGCATAGCATTCTCATAATTACGTGCACTTTAGTTAGAATTGAGCATCCCTAAAAGTTTAAAATTTGTGTGCATTGCACGCAAACTGTACGTCACTCCGAGTCCTCGATCGCTTTTCAGCCCGACCAGTCAACTAGTCATGCATTCTCTCAAACCCGAAGACCTCAGGCCTGAACTGAAAGTCTGAAACCTGCGAATAGGATAACGAATGCAATTTATGTACATTGCGCTCAAGTTCGCAAATGTCCCAGATGGACTGATATGATTGCGATATGAGTTAGTCGAGACTTATGAGTCTTCCTGCGGCTAGGGCAACGATTATCCATCAACTACGTGCACATCAATCCGAGATGTCCTCTTCGCAATCTCACCACAAATCCATTCACATCCTCAGCCTCGAGATTATTGATAGCATACTCTCGATGCACGACTCTTCGGCCGTTGATTTGGTCCAGTGCGAGTTTCAGGTCTTCCTCAGGTCCAGAGAAGTCCTGGTCACCTTTTGGATCCGTATGCTTGAATGTCTTGGAGATAATGCTTCGAATAGCGTGCGGATCCATGAGTGGAGCTGTAACATCGAACATATCCTTTGGAAGAGCTTCTTTCGAAGCAGGTGCAAGGTGCTCAGGCGATGTGGGGTTTTAAAGCATTTGCCGCAGAACTCCAGCGCACTCTGAAGCTCTTTCCCACTCAACCGACTCCCCATCTCCGATGCACCCTGGATTACTGCATTGCAATGATAGTCAGCATCTTGGAAGTTTGTCCATACTATACAAACGATAGTATTACCTGGTCGAATAGCAGCAAAGGCCCGATCATAATTATCCTCATCAACGTCGTTCAGGATATCAAGATCCGTCGATCGTATCTGTTGATATGCGCTCATCACCACTATCTGAAATCTATGCAGGTTACGTTGCACATGGCACTCTGATCAGCAAGAGCAAATCCATCCACTTGTGGACGAACCTCGTGTAACTCAGCGAAAACCTTTTCGTGTGCCATGCAGCTGCTTCGACTTCTGAGCAATCTCCTCGGACTGCGGCACATATAGATACTGCTGCAGATAGTCCCAGAGGTCATTGCGAGGTGTATCCCGGAGGAGAAGAATGGATCTATGAAGGCTGAAGGTTCGGGAATCAGTTCCATCATGTAGACAAGGAAGATGTTCAAGTTCGTACCACCAGCGTCCCCGACCAAACGAAAGCCAGGTCCCCCGTAGCTCGAAGCGGAGTAGCTGAAGTCAGACGCTGATCGTATCAATAGGTCGAGCTGCCTAGGTTGTCCCCCAGAAGCCTCCTTTTGTACCATCTTCCCGTTTCCAATGAGCTTGATTAGTGCTGGGGCGAGGGATACGGAAATCCGATAGCGATCTTCCAGAGAACTGCCTTTCAAGGCGCTGACTTTCTCGTTATATATGTCTTGATTCATAACGACGCCGATGGAAGTTGTTCCATCGTGTAGAGGAATAAACCAAGCCCAGCCGGACTCGTCTGGTGCACATTGGCTCGATTAATGCATTCTCACCGTTGACAACATGATGGATACCTCTCAGTGCTTTCGAACCAAGGGGCACCCTCTCTTGGGGTATTCATGCCATATGTATTAACTCCCGTCCAGTAACCCCAAAGCGCAATGTTCTTCAATGATGCGTTAAAATGACGATTGCGCAAGTATTTGGTCGACATCAGTCCTGAGCGTCCGGATGCATCAACAAGATAGTCGAATGAAATCACTCCGGTTTCTCCATCTGCAGCACGTAGCCATTCGGCGGTCACAGGCCTGGAAGACTCGGTTACAGAGAAGCGGAAGGCTTTCACACTCGTTTGTTCAAATACCTTTGCTCCGCAAGATGCCGCGTGGTCAAGCAACATCTTGTCGAATGCCGAGCGCACCTGGCTGGAGTATTGACTTTCATGAAAAGGAAAGATGTGAAGCACATACTACGTTCCATGAACTGTTAGTGTGCCCAAGCGCAACGAAGTCGGTGTCTGGAAGCAGGTGAGCCTGTCTCTTGGGCCCATTTATATTATCACTCACATCCTTCCCGTTTGAATTGATTGAACTTGATTGCAGCTCCGGGCTATTAATGACAACGTATCATCATGATTGAGTCCTAATATTCGAGAACACTTTAGCCGCACCTTGTGCTTGAAACCCATCTCGACCAATTTTTGCTCCGCATCGATGAACCTCAGGTAGTGACGAACTGAAGGAATCAGGCTCTCCCCGATGTGATACCTACACGATAATAGTCAAGGGGGCGCCTGAATACTTTGGACAAATCTATTACCGAGGGAAACTGTGCAGCCTCCAATAACACGACGTCGAGCCCTTCCCTGCAAGGGCCGAGGCAGTATAACTACCAGAGGGACCTCCACCGACGACAAGGATTTGAGCATGCTGGCATGGATGTCAGTCCTGCTAGTGAATCTACTAAACGACCAACCTTTGGTATCTGTGAGGCCATCGAATGCTACTGGATATGTATAGGAAATCAACAATGTTCACCGAGGCTCTGAGCTTTGTACTAGGCGCGTCTGAACACACCAGGTTAAGCATCGATATTGCAAATCTATGAAAGAATACTTCTCGAACCAATCCAGAATACGTTACCAAGCTTCTGCTATAGTGCCGGTGGATTTGTGTCGATACGTCAGCTCCTTCACCTCCGGCCACTGCATATACGGTTTAAGCTTCCTTGTTCTGCGTGAACTTTGTCATCAAAAGCACTGGCAAGGACCTTAGCTACTAGACATACATATCCGCTAGTTATTCGATGTCAGCAGCCGTAGAAACACGTACATGGCACGGGCACAACCAACACAAAGTTAAAGAGGAATTTCCTCTTCATTTGAAGCTCTCGTATGAAGATTGCGAAGCACCGGCGAAGGGATCGTCAAAAACAGATGTACTTGAGATATTTATGTAATATCAGATGTTAATACGGGTAAGACCCTTATCTTTCAAGAGTCCGCAGTTAATTGGACGTGAGATTGGTGCACAGTCTTGGCAAACCCGACTCTGGAATTCGTCGTGTCGAACACCGAGTAAAAGCGCTCCCTGGGAAGGCACAATTCAGCAACTTCTTGCTTACTGAAATGGAGTACCATACAGGAAATAATAACCTTTGACAAAATCGAAGCCAGAACCAGGGTTGTTCCCGGTGTCACTAACAATCAGGTATATGCCGTCGGGGGTACCGCCAAGGTCGCTGCTCGATGATCGAGGGCAGATTCGTGCATTGGAGATGAGCTCATAGGTTACACCACCGAAAGTAAAATACATTGATGAGAGCTCGTTATATTGCTCTGGTGAGATCTTTAGCAAGCCAGTGGCTGTATCGAGCGTTGCACCCGTCTACGATTGATATGTGTTGGAAGCATCTAAACTGCTCATTAGCAGGATTTCGATGTCACAAAGGACACCCATCAGTGGCAAAGAGAATAAAAGTGGTTCCTGTACCAACGATACCAGCTATCTTGGTCAAAATCGACGTAGCCCCGTAGTTAATATATTGGTCAATATCTGCTCGCTGGAGATGTTGATACGATAGGCACTTCATGGCCGCCTGCGTGTGCTGAGTACGACAGGAATGAACAATAGTTTGACAGAAGGGATATGATAGCGCACCAATTACGGTTTCGAGCGCTTTGCTTTCCAGCGCTACTTGGAATCACAATTGCACACCAAGGATCTGTCTGTGTGCATTCTGACACGAAGATCAGTTGCCGTGCGAGACTTCGTGGCTATAATACATGTCAGTATGAGAAATACTCAACAACGTGAGAGGAAGGCGCCATTGATATTTGAAACACCAGTTCTGTGGGCAGCACTCATCCGGTCCATGATGCGCTTGTGCTGGCCATCGACGCAGGTCTATATCGGGTCTTCAGGCACATTTAGTTCCAGGAGAATCCTAGTCAGTGCTGGTCAAGAACGAGACATGCAATAATAACGAGCAAACGTACTCAATACCCCTCTCCATTTCTTCGACGCTCCTTCCGGGTTCTTGCAATCGTGCCAAACGTAGTGCCTTCATTTGTTCCATCACCTTCTCAACGTTTGCCCACACCTTGTTCAATATCCTCTTCTGTTGTGCCGTAGAACCTGCGTTGGCACATGCCTCAACGGGGAGGTCTCGGAGCTGCCCAGGGCGAGAGTCGAGGAGAAACTTCCCCTTTTTGTACTGACGCAGGCCAGCTTCATACCTTCCAACCTATCCCGGGAGGCTGAAGAAGAACTTGGAGCGCTCAAACACGTCGAGCGTCACCAGTGCGCAACTTTGGGGACTTTGGCGCAGTCCTCGAGGATAGGGAGGAGGACTTTACAGCCGAGCCTAGGTCGGAGCGCATCAAAAAAAGAACTGGAAGGAATGAACTGGGACAAACGTTTTTAAGTAATCTACAAGCGGTCAGCTAGCAAAGTCCGCCTTGTCGCTCAGTAATCCCTCGCGCATAATGCTACGAGCACGCACCAGTTATTTTGGAGTAGCAGACAAGTGACACACAACACACCATCAGTAGAAGCCTTGACTGCAGCGAACCGATCAAAGTTATCCTCTACGACAACACCGTGACGGACGGCCTATCAATGGACGACTGGAGATGGTTAATGCCTGCTGCAAGAATCTAGATCCTGGTGTGTTGCGTTTGGGTGTACAGCAGATAGAAAGGCTTTGGGATCAAATGATTTGGAAGAGATGAGGACAGACATCTCCAGAACCGTATGAAGTTATGAACGACTGAAATCCTAGCTGAAGTCAGACACAATGATCACGTAGTAACATGTACTCGATTCCGCATCCAAACTCGTCAAACTGCGAACGTTGTTAGCACCGAATGGCGGGCTCAAATGACGATACACACTCAATGATGCCGCTAAGGTCCAGCGGGTCACCGTCTCCATCGTTGGATTGGGAGGTGAGGAGGTCAGAAAGCATGGAAAGCCGGACGCGCGCGCTCAACAATTATTAAGCGTCACACATACATAACAGGCAGTAGGATCTAAGTCTTGCCGCCACCTATTTATTGATATTTGGCCCACTCAAGAATCTTTATGAATGATCTGGCTGGCTCATCCTCGTCGTCAGAGTCAGACCGCAAATATCCTATCACACTGTAAAATCCAGATAATTCCATAGCAGCAGCGAGATGAACCGCCTCATCTGGACTTGATTCATCACGACAAGCCGACAAACTCTGGACTTTGCAAGCGAGATTGGATAATGTACCTTATCATCAAAGGACTGTCACGCATTGCAAAGGAGGATTTGAATGTTTGTTCGGTTTGGCATTCCAGGTGAAGCTACTGGGTTTGGCCTAATGCATCGAATGCTCGCTGGGCATTGCTGTCCACAAGCGATGTAATGGTAGGATGGACTTGATACGCTGAGCGACATATTGAATCACATGCGAGGGTGCACCGGTGAACGTTCATCGCGAACTACCTTTTGTCCCGAATTAATCAGGATCGTCCTATGTCACCTTTGGGAGCTAGCCTAGAACCAAGCTCCGAGTCCATGAGGCTCACGGACCTTCGAATAACAGCCTCTTTCAGTCAACGTGTTGTATGTACCCTTCAAGTCCTTCCTCACCTGTTCGTTTGACTGTACCATCTTCGTTTTCACCAGCTAGCTAGGCGAAATCAACACCGAGATCATGGCATATCCTGTCCTATGGAGAGAAAAAACGTTCTTCTACCCTATTGGCAATACATCTGCAGTTTGCCTCACACAGGATCTTTGCCCATCTGAAAAGGCAGATGTACTGCTTCTTGGATGCGGTGACCCGAGGCATATCCTTTACACCGTATATGCAAACAGCATGGGCTCGCAAGGTAAAAGCATGTGAATATTTTAATAAAGTGGTACGCTAATGCTCCGTACTCAGCATCACGAAAACTGGACTTCACTTGCTGCGACCTGGAGAGTGCAGTCATTGGCGAGCCCAGATTTAACACTAGATTTGTCTTGTTAAGCTGATGTATCAAATAGCCCGCAACGTTATCTTATTCACCCTCCTTGCCGACGAAGGCGCTGTGCAGACAGTGCCGCAAATCTGGAACATCTTTTTCCACTTTTATCTCGACAAAGCTTCCCATGACCTGCTCATATCACAGTGCAGAAAGTTAGTCGAGTTATCCAGCGATCCGGATAGCTGGAACGATGGTCCTTACGGTCATTTCCTTCGTGTGTGCACTAGAGATACTCTTACCGAGTTGCGGCGCCTTTGGCAACTTTACGTCAAGACGACGACTTTCTCTCCTAGCGAGGAAAAAGCATTTAAATCTGCATATGCTGCTGACGTCAAGGCTTCCAAAACGAAATCCGGATTCGTGTTTACAGCAAGTCGGGCAGCCGGGCCACTGTCGATGTATGCGCTCAAGATGGTGGATGATCACTACAACATTTACTGGGAGACAGGCATATGCTCTGCCGTCCCTAAGAGACCCTCGGAGATATCACATCCAAATCCAACCTTAGCATACTCCATGGTCGGTGAAAAATTTGGGGTCCACTATGGAACAGATCCCCTCTCTGGCTTTCATTTGGCGGAAGCGCTTGCGCCAGCTGTCGGAAGCTCTCGCCATCCAGAGCAAGTTACTCTGAAGGACATAGTAAATGTCTGCAAGACGCAATTTTCCAGGTGGTGCACTTCGGTTTCCAAGGTCTTGAGCAGTCAAGGACCATCTTCTCCGAGCTTGCTCATTATACGTTGCTTTGTGGGAGACGCTCTGAGCTTGTGTCAAGCTCTTGACTACTCCCGCACCATGAAATCGACATCCACACCATTCCCCATTGCTCCTTGGAAGAGCGCGTGCATCACATTTGATCCTGAGGCTTACGGAACTGACACACAGTCACCTGCGCCAACCACGTTCAACATCATTGATACATCCAACCTTCTTGATCACGTCGGCGTGTTGAACATCCTCGTTGTTACTTCTCCTATTCTTCAGCGAACTCTATCTGCTACGTTGTACACGGAAGGTCTCTCCGGGAGCAGCCCAGAAGACACGTTGCCACAGCAACTCTGTGGAGATATTGCGACTATTGGGCTACTCCTGGGCCTTATTCCCGTGTCCTTCGTTTCGCAGTTCACAAACCGGTCGAATATGCACGAGGTCCTCATGCATTTTGTGACTGAGGATGTAGCTCAGAATCACGAGCGTCTCGCCTGGAAGCTTATCGGCGGTGCTGAGAAACTCGTGACTGATCTCGACTGCCCCATCGACATCGCTCCGGAGCAGCTTGCAGGCGTTTTCTTCAATATCTATCTCAACATGTTTTCTCACGAGAACGTAGCACAGAAGTCGGCCATAGTCCAGCAGTCGCCAGAGTCAATCAAACTGTCTGGGATTGTACATTACCATCGTCGTTCGTTTGTGGGGATTTTGGGTGTCGTCAAGAGGACCATTACCAAGATCTCTGCTGCCAGCTGCACCTTCTTGGCGTTTTCACTGCGGATTGGGTGTCTCTACAAAAGGTGCATGAGGTGTATTGTGTCAAAAGGCCCTTTGTCTTCCGTGATTGGAAGACGCTCACCCAAACCGTTTGTGTCGTCCTCGTCATTCCTCGTGCTCGCCTCCAACAATTCTTGCCAGCTCTTGACTCGGCTAGAACACCCGTGTTGCGCTGTGACATCAGGGGAGTAATAACCTCGAATATGTTTTTATGCATCAATGCAGTTTTCGGGACAGTCAAGATCAGCGGTAAGGGCGAAGGAAAAACTGTAGCTATTGAGGAGGACGCGACTAGACGGTATGGAACTTCCCCTCTTGTTGTGTGGTTCTGGGTGCCATCTGTCGTGCTTTCGAACGAGCATCGGCTGTCGGTAGTTTTGTCTATTCTACCCACCCTAGCGACTTGCACGCCCGCCATGCAGCTGGGGTTTGACCTTGACTTATTCCGTGCGGACATGGAAGATGAGAAACTCGTGCACATCCTGCGACAGCGTCCTAATGCTGTCCCAGAGAGTCCTGAGGAGAAGAGTATTCAGATCAGCGATCGTCCTATGAAGACACCTGGCGCCACATTTGTGACGTTAGATAAAGAATGCAAGAAACCTCTGTCATTCACCACACGGGTGAATATCGTCGAACCGGAGATGAAAGCTTCCTTGACCAGCGGCGCTACTCCCACTGTGAACCAAGTTTCCATGCATTCAATCGCCATCGTTCTTGGAGACAAGTCTTTGCAATTCCCTTTCCCACTCCCTATCGATGCCAAGAAAGCCAAGCTTCGCATTGCACGAAAGTCGCTATACATCGAAGTACGTTTCCTCTATCTCTGTCTCTCCAAATACTCATGTCGGACTCGGCGCAGGTGACCTTGCCCCTAAAACTTGCTCTTGGAGAAACTGACTCAGACATGTTCCCTGTTATCCCGCACGGAGGTGATCTTGCTCTGTGGAACATGCACCGCGTCAACCTCGACCAATGCGTGCCTTTCAGCATCACCAATAAGAAGGCTCTCAACTGGGTCAACCCACGTCTCCTTCATGTTTTCTGAGCGTGAAAAACGCATTCCGCTGGGTTTGATAACAGGATCTACGCTGTTGGATGTCAAGCACACACTTCACATAATCTTTGGGCACGCAAGTGGTACCGCGGATGGCAAACCCCCTCTATGCTACGCCCTGCAGAAAGAACATAAGGCCTTCGTTATGTTATTCATCACGGACCTCCGGTTGGACCTCGGCTCGCACGCCATAGTCGCTGACGCTTGGTTGATACCGTCTTCTCCCGAGCCTGCGAAGATCAAGGCTTTCGGCAAGGTTTCTAAATATGTGATGTCTGACACCAATATGAAGCAATTGATGATAGCTGCTGAAGAGAGGAGGGCATGGATACACCTCCTCGTAGCCGCAACGGAGCGGTGCCGTACCTGGGAGCACAAGACCAATTGCGAGTATCGCGTCAAAGGCGCTATCCCTCTAACTTTTGAGCCAGACCATAGTCCTATTTGCTCTTGCGGCGCTGGGGTGGGGGCAGAGGCGTTTGTGAAGAAATATCCGATGCTTCGTCCACTTGCACCGTATATGACAAGGGCAGCGATCAGTCCGCTGTTCGCGCTGTCATACATGGAAAAGGTCGGTAGTTCGAAAGATGCCGTTGCTACGAAGACTCCACCGACGCCTGCGTCGGCAGCAGCGGCGCGTCATGTGTGCGCTGCTTGTGGAATGGAAGGTGGTGGTTCTGGATCGTTGGTAATTTGCAGCCGGTGCAAGGTTGTGCGGTATTGCTCACAGGGCTGTCAACACGAGGACTGGAAGGGGCACAAGAAGAGTTGCATAGCACCATCTTCCTAGATCGTTCATCACGAGTAGATATGATGTTGATTGTTTTTTTCTGAATTCATCGACGATTGATGTGTTGCAGCTTGCTGCTAGTCTTGTTGGCAATCTTAGGCCATTGCAGAACCTGGTCGTTTCTATCTCGGATCCTTCTGTCGTGGACTCGTCAGATCTCTCGGCGTCCAACAGAGCGCGCGCGTCCGGCTTTCCATAAGAAAGAGGATCTTCTCATTTCCTATGCAAGGGTTATTCGTACAAGCGGGAATTATGTACATAGACTCATAGAGATGATGAAACTCTCACGAAACAGTTCGGGGAAATAAAACGGGGAACAAACACAACTGGGGGAAAACACTGGCCATAGGCCCATAGACTTGTACGAGTCGTAAATCAGTCTGCCTACGCGCTAGAGACTCAACCCTTTATAGACGAAGAGATATAGTCGTTCCCCTACGGGTATTTTGAGATGAGTCGAGGATTTCTGCCATTCTAGGCACCATAAAGGCACGGTGAACGTGCGTGGTAACTGGTAGCTTTGAAACTGATGCAGAGCAGTTTAACGTATGATTGAATGATGCATAAGTTTCAGACGGAAGCACACCATTGAGAAGGCCCTCCAGAAGAGTAAGTACAACCATAAAATAGCTTTTTATGATCACACTCGATGCACTGTGAGGTCATTAGCTAATAGCTACGGACAAATAGGGCAAACTCGGGCGACAACGCATCATGATGAAGACTGGAAATGCTTGAGCGGTTGCTGCAGTCCAAGATGGAATCAACTAAGGCTCCGGTCGATGGCAGTTTCCCGACATCCTTTAAGTGACGAGTAGTAGAAGTGTTGACGCTATAGTGAGATGGACTCTTGGCAGCAGAAAAGGCCAGCGAATCATGCCCGATATTGGTAGATCCGAGGGGTAGGGACGACCGTCCGCAGTCTGTCCAGGAGAGACTGGGTAAACATCACCAAGCCTACCTCAATGCACATAGCCGTTGCTCATGCGACATATGTGAGGTTTGTAGGAGAGGTGAATCGATCTGTCAGTATCTCGAAAGCCTCCACCATGAGAAACCTATGCATTGAATAAACTTGTGAGAAAAACGTGAAATTATGTGCAAAAATAAGCTACAAAACACTCAGTGTTCAATCCCACCGCACTCTCTGAGCAAACTCCCTAATGCGAGAGACAAAGCGATCCTCGATCTCATTACCAGCACCAGTGGCAACTTTTAGTATGAGCTCATTCAGACCTGTCGACCCAAGGATGTCAACATGATCTGAAGTATTTGCTCCACCCCGAGGGATGTTGGGGGCGGGTTGATGAGGGAGCTGTATTCGAGGTCATAAGGAATATCGCAGGATCGCAGAGAACGTCGGCGACGTACCTCAACAGTGGTGACTTTTATTCCTCCCGGATTCCATCTTGGTCTCTTCCAGCCTTCTGCACACATCGCTCCCAGGCTCAATAGGCTGACGGTGCCATCCCCTTCACCCATCTTTACGCCATTGCGCACCTATAATCGACATACGTATGACGTGAGACATGATTGAAGTCGCCAACTTACCTTGGGCGTTGTGGTCTCTTGCGTGTAATCAGCATCTATCCTGTTCGCCCTGGAAAATGACATATCTGATGGTGGGCGTGCATAATTGCATTTGTCGGTAGGGTCGGTGCAAGTCGAATGCTCAACCTCTACAAACGATTCTTCGTATTCGTGTGGTCCGTGAGCATACCAGTATGATCTCTGTTGTTGAATTCAGTATTGTAAAATGCAACAGGAAAACTGGTAGAGTACTTCAGTTTCTTTTCCATGACCGTAAACACAGATGATCCTCATAGAAGGCGCATTTGGCAGCCTAGGAAAATCCATCAAGTTTGCTTCAAGAGGCTTATTAAGAACGACATACTGCACTTCCAAAGGGTTTGTCCATTTCCTCGGATCTAGGGCGTTCTTCTTGAGCACCTGTTCATTCCGCTCGATACCGAACGAGTAGTTGGTCCATAACATTTTCTGTCTCTTTGTGAGCGTTATTTTACAGAAAAGACACGGCAGTCATCAACCTGGAATGTTGAAGGAGTACGCTCCAAAATCCACGTGCTTGCGTCATCAGCCGTCATGTTCTTTGTTGGTTCCACACTTGGGGTAATGCTATGCGCAGAAAGTGGCACGGATGCTTGTCTGAACGCAATCAGCTCGCCATGAGTATGTGATGATCCGGGCTCGTCATCAGGTGCCCAGTTGGCATCGCCCCAAACATCCGTTCCTCCCTGTTAATTGTTACAGAGGCACTCAACCGAAGACAATAGTCTCACTCACCTTAATCCACATGCTGGCACTGCCAGCCCAACTACAGAATAGCTTCTGCCGCTCCTTTCGCGAGAAAAAGCGTTCGAGCACTTCAGGGCATCATCAGATTATTACAACTGAGAAACCTGAAAGGTCCCGACCGTATGCGCCAGCAGGATTCATCTGCACTGTATCCTTCATTTCACCAGACAAGAAAGCAGCCATAGCTTTTGCCTTTCATAATAAAAATAGTAAACCCATGAGCGGTAAACAACAATAAGGCAATGAAACAGGATCTACCACGCCCTGGAAATGCAATTAGTGATCGTTATTCGAGGAAAGAAATGACTTACAAGATGTGTCCCTGCGATGGTAATGTAGGACTCGATATGATTCTGCGCAGAGTTTTAAGGGTCTCGTGTTATGAGGGGGTCAGGAACTGACCTCTACCCAATCTGATCCACCGCCTCCGTGTTCGGGAGACTCGACCCATTTGAAGCTACAAGCAAGAGGTCAAAAGAAATCACCAACCAAGTATATCTGGGACCTACAAGTACTTTCATCGAATGATCAGTTTCACAGGAGGAACTATCTGAGAGGCTCGACTTACCAGCATGACCTAAAAGTACTACAATCGACAAGGTAACAGCGACAAAAAGAAACTAGGACATACTGTACTACCCATTGAGTGCGCAGCAATGACGGTCTTCTTGCCTTGTCGTGCCCTGTGATGAAATATGAACTTGTCTAGTGCGATATTCAAATTTGTGGCACCATACTTGAACCCTTCTATTGTAGCTTTCAACTTCGAGAAGTACCCGTCTCGTTCTTCCAGATTGGACATGGAGAGCCTCCAGTCATATGGAGCTAAGTGAAGATTGTTCGTGTCATAGTTTACTACAGCAAGATTCTCCACGATCTTGGACCTGAATATATGCTGTCATTTTCAACGCTCAAAAGAACGTCGCGTTATAAGACATACCAAAGCCAATACCCGGTCATAAAGCTACTTGCAGCACCTACCCCTTCTGCAGCTCGAATTTTGACACCCGGAGGGTCAAGACCGGTGACGGGATCGAGCATCATCGCTGAAATCCACTTTTCACGATTGAAGATCACTTGTGAGACCATATTGAAGCCTCCCCAGAGTTTTTCGCGGAAGAAAGCTCGATACTCGGGTGAAGTAGACCAAGATTCCAAACCCTAGTTGCAGTTTAGACAATGATCAACATCAATTAGGATTGACAGTGTGGCTTACGGTGGATACGATGCCAGGAATGAGCACGATGGGATAGTGCGCCGTCAAGCCTCGCGCCTTCATCGCCTCCCCGACCTGAAACTCGCGTCCGTCATTGTTCAGCTTCCAAACCTCCGGGATATTGTTCCGAAAACGTCTCCATTCTAATTCGACACGCGATAGATCAATGTCTGGTATTTTGAGCGAGATGTCGTACTCTTCCATGATGAGAAGCAGGTTGCTGTGAATATCTTGCAAGTCTGAAGGCTGGACGAGGATGAAGCCTAGTAATATTCCAACTGTGCGACAATGTCATCAAATCTAAAGAGATAGCACATAAATGACATACGTATGATTCCAAGAGGGAACAGGAAACGAGCTTTGACGAAGAACCGACGTTCTTTCTGGGGCGGGCCACCATGAGGCATTGAAAGAACCACAATGTGCCGAACATACCTTCATCTTGTGTATCTGAGCATCGAATAACTTTGCTTGCTGTGTAGCTTCCAACTGCACATCATGCACTAGCTGCGGCAGGTCCTGTTCTTTTCCAACGTCACCCTCGGACGGGGGCTTGGCTGCTTCTGAATGGCTCGCTGACCAAGTTCTTATCCGTTGCGACAAGGTAGACATGGCTGCGAAAGTTCGTAGTAAATACTGCTTGCTCGTCATAAAAGATGGTGTGCCATACATCTACCTCCTATCAAAGGCTATACCAGCAGTCACCGGTGACCGCACAAGTAAGTTATTGCAATTTGAAAGCAGCAGAACAAGCAAACCTACACAAACACGAGGCAATTGATTGATAGCCGAAATGAGTTATGTTCCGTTGTAATTGATAAGATAATTTTATTGGGTTGATAAGCCATATGCATAAGTACTATAGCTACGTAGCCTACATCGTGATAGCAACTCATCATAGACCACATTAATACCAAGATGCCACTAGACCTTGCATACGTTGAACCCTCCAACTCTGCCATACTCGTCATCGACGTACAGAACGACTTCGTCAGCGGCAGTCTCGCCGTCCGCGATGCAGAGCAGATTATCAACACCATCAATGCACTTCTGACGCTTCCATTCGCTCTAAAAGTAGCCACCCAAGACTACCACCCCGCCAACCACATATCCTTTGCGCGCAATCATACGGGCAAGAAGGAGTTTGACAAGATCACCATCTTTCCTCCTGCAGAGTTGGTAGCAAGGAGGAAGCCTGAGGATCAAAGGCCACTTGAAGCGCTAGAACAGGTACTGTGGCCTGTTCATTGCGTTCAGGACACGACTGGGGTAGCATTTGTGGACGGTCTAAAGCACGAGGGCCTTGAGGTCGTCCGTAAAGGCTGTGACGTCGGGATCGAGTGTTATTCTGCATTCGAAGACCCATGGGGGCTCACGAACACTGGGCTCAAGGACAAGCTGAGGAACAAGGAGATATCAAATGTTTTCGTGGTCGGCATAGCAGGGGACTATTGCGTCAAGTCTACTGCACTTGATGCAAAGAAACACGGGTTCAGGACATTTGTGATTAGGGATGCGGTCAAGAGCGTGTCTGACGAGGGCACAGAATGGATTGAGATGACCAAGGCAGGAGTGGAAACCATTGACACAGCTGAAGAGCTTTTGACGTCAAAAATATTCTCTCAGTAGCTTACAAATTAGTCATTCACAAGATTTTCTGATTCAACTATCACTGTGCACCGAAATGCCTCGTTGAACAGCTCATCTCTCCAAAGCATTGTGCATCTCGTCTACATTCATACGAGCGTCCGCCACCATCTGCGTCTGTTTCGATATGCCACCCAGCGCCGCAATCACTATCCTTAGGAAGCATCGCCAAGTCTTTTTCGTTCACATTCCTAAGACTTGACAGCATCTTGTTCGTGAACGCGATCAGAACAAGAAGCAACGCCTGGTTGTCCAGTCGCCACCAAGACAATAGCCATCCACAACACTCTACCTCCTTGAAGAAGCATCGCTGAGCATTTTACTGTGTCACCTCGGGCATCACCTTCGGCGGGTCCGGCGGTCACGACAACGAGCTCGTGGTTTACGGATAGCATATACCTCCCAGCAGTGCCGAGGCCTAATGGCCCGCTCTCTTTCCATCTCCTTCAATTGCATATCCTTCGTGATCTCGCTGGAACAAGTCGAATTCTGAACGCACACCACGCGCATTCAAATTGCCAACTGGTACGGCCTTCTACTCTTGTTGCCCATCGTTCTTCCTCCAGCTAAGTCGTCTTAGAAATTTGAATCTCATCCCAAAATCTCTTGGACACCACCCAGGCCTTCACTTCTTCATCCAGGGAGGGATACCGCTTTTCCGAGACCCCCGTGTCATGCACATTTCAACTTCACGCACGAAAAAGCTTTAAAAGAGTGTTCAGTCGCTCTTGAGTAGTAGCCAAAGTCTACTGGGGGCTCAAAGAAAGACCTGAAGGCGTGAGTGCCATGATCGAACATGAGATAATTCCCTTCCGGATGGTTTGGACAACCATTTGAACGCTGCAATGACAATCATAGTCACAGGTGCAACATATTAATTGTTGGTACCGGGCCTGCAGCGAAAGCAGCGTAGTGATCGATTGTTCTTTTAGTCTTCCTCCTGCCACCGAGAAGAACTTCCATGACCGGTATCTCCAAACGATCAGCTATGCGAATAATGTCAGTCTTGCAGCTTGGACTTGACTGATTCGTTTCGTGATGATCAGTAAACTCTTCTAGATTGGACGCTTCCTTGCTTAGTTCTTGCTTCAGCGTTCTCATAGTTGTCTGCGTAACATTGTCATCTGTGCAATTTGACGTTGTCATTTTATCAGATGCTATGTATTGTGTAATTTGGCATCAACATGTTCGCAATATTCACCCTCAATCATGCTATGCACTTTCGAACAGCACTCTACCCTTCCGAGTTGAGCAAGTAAGCAATGGCTGTAACACCACTTGGCCCTTGTTTTCTGCATTGGGCATGTCAACTCTTGGGTGAAGGATAATTCAGTGTAACGTGCGTATCAAATAAAACATTCACTCGTGAACGACTTCAACGATTGGATAGGAAACGTCGATCATGAGTGTTCTACCTCGCTATTTTGTGGTTCTTCCCGAAATCTCTCATCGCTTGAATGATGGAAAACTTCTCCACGAGGTTGAGACGCTTGGCTTCTTGCAGCATATCGTTCAGACGCTCATCATCCATGGTCAGGACAGCGAACATTGACTCGTCATCTTCAATCCCAATTTCTTCAAGGATGGAATGGACCTTCTCCCCATGAACAAGTGTTGCTTCGTCTCGGAACATCCTGAATATGCCAGATCTGGCCGTATCCGAATTTGGCTGACAGGTTGGGTACACATCAGGCTGAAACGGCATAATTGAACAAGCGAACTTACTTCTACCTCCATAGGAACTGGCGCAGGAGGGGGAAGCGACAAGATGCTGCCTGCGATGAACGGGAGACGCTTCTCGTGGAGGTCTTTTGGCAAACATTTTGTCCTAGGAAGTTGATGAAAACAATATAGGTCATTAAGAGTAGACATCACGACCGATCACTACCTGTCTCTTTCGTCCCCTCTTTTTCTCCCGGGTGCGCGTAGGTGACGGTCGCTGCAAATGTAATGCATGAGGTCGAGAGAGACCGCACAAATTCAAAGACTCACATTCAAGATTATTTTCGCGAGCTCACTCTCCTTGTAGAAGTTTGCATCTTCCGATACTTCGTCGTCCACAGCGACGTACCCATTGGTAATGGTTTTTTGAATAATGGCAAGTGATACACGGAAGACGGCGGCGATCTCCTTCGGATCCCAGTTGGCACGCTCTGCGAGTGCACGAACCAATGCTCGCTGATGTCGGTCGAATCTCATTTTATTTTGTCCACTTCACGAACGTTTAGCTCGAATTCCCCATGAGAAGAAAATGACTACTTGCGGGTGATATTTATTTGGTTTCTTTACCGTGACAACTGAATGGTTGTCGTCGCAGGAGTCCGGGTCATATTCAGACCCATCGTCACAAGATGATTCATCCCTCTTATCGTCTCTGACGACGTCACTATGAGGCTGTGAGTTCGTTGTGCCGACTTGCAAGTTACTAGTAGTGAGCCGTTCCACCTGGGGGGGCGGTGCAGACATTTTAGGCTCCTCGGCTTCTGACACGAATGCGCAATTATTGTCGATATTTACAGTCAGACTTATGAAACGCACCGCTAACTGCGACAATGCCTCTGAATGCGCTGAGGTCAACCATACTGGAAGATGACGGTATTGAGAAGTATAGGGGCTTGCATTGTGTGGTTATAGTCACCAAATCAAACCAAATACAAGACTTCTCGAATTCGAATCTCCGACTCCCAGCTTGCGTTAGGAGGGCTCTTGTCGAGCACGATTAGTTTCCCATCTAAACCTCTGCCGGCTACGATTTATTTGCTAGAGGCTTGTCAAGCTTTGTCAAGTTGCCTTTGCGTCTGTCATTCAATATTCGGTTCTCGCTGAACTCTTTTTCCGTCACGCATACCTTGGTGGGATACTCCTGCATGACCCGTATCTTGAGCTTTCCGTCATAGGGTGCTCTAGCACTTCGCATTGACATCTCTGTCCGGTGCCCGAATCCCATAGTCAGATCCCCGCTCCAACAACGGCCGAAAAGCCTCTCGAAAAGTCCTCGTCTCTAGTCCTAATCCTATCTCTCTTCGTGTTACCTACTAATACATCTCGTTTCTATCTCGTTTCGTTCGCAATTCCCTGCCGAATTCATACCCAGCCTTACAGACATTACCCTACAGACACAAAATGTCTTACACAATCTCAGTCAGAACCGTCGACGCTACCTCCTTCAACCCCGGTTTCACGCTTGTCGAGAAAACCGTGTGGCACTATGCCAATGGCGGGACGTGGACCAACACAGGATCAATCCAGACCCTCGCCATGGGAGGCAGTGGTACGTCTGGTACGCTCCGCTTCAGAAGTGATTTCGGGGAGGAGTTCCTCGTGGCAATGGGCGTCCACAACTGTCCACAACTACAAGAGGTGGTGCGACGTCGTCCCTGACCTCGCGCCTGGAGACACGTGCATGAAGATCCATCCCAAGTACTACCGTAATGGATGGTAACCCTAGGAACGAGATGCTGTGGAAGCAACTAGCTGAGATCCAAAAGAAGAGCAAAAAGGGAACTAATGTGGGGGTTAAGTACGTCGAGGAGTTTGACGATGGAAAGTTCTTCATGGTTCACATCACCATTTCTTGAGCTCGTGTATACACTCTCGTACCAAAGCAGTTGTCGAAAGATGCAGAACGAATGTACTACTAGTATGTCAAAATGAAGTCGATATCACGATGAGCTGTTGTAATTGTGGAATACTCGACAGGCACTTACGCAAGTATGAATTTAATCACATTCATATGAACAGTGACACTGTCACACTAGATGAACGTCGTCGACCGTGTCAGATCGGCTACCGGTGATGTTCAAGGCAACTTTGATCATAATGGCGCTTACGCGCCCAGTAAGGATAAACGTGCGATGACATCACGACTGATAATTACTTGTGTCTTTCGTTTCCTCTTTTTCTCCGGGGCAGGTGGCAGCCGCTGCGAATGTCATACATGAGTTCTCGAGGCACGCTGTACGATTTTCAAGACTAACCCCTAAAACCAACTCTTCAAGGTCACTCTGCTTATAAAAGTTTGCGTCTTCCGATACTTTGTCGATTACCGTGGTATAGCTGTTGGTCACGGTCCTTTTAATGAGAGGAAGCGATACACGGAAGACGGCGGCGATCTCTTTGTGGTCCCACTTGCAACGTTTTGCGAGTGCACGAACCAATGCTCGTTTATTTCGGTCGAGTTTGGGTTTATTTCGACCCCTTCACAAATGATTAAGAAGAATTTCCTGTGAGGTATGATTATACTTACACATTGAATTCCTTTGGTTTCTTTACAGTTGGACGGTTATTATTGTATTCGGACCCGTCTGACAATTCATCCCACTCGGCCCCACCGTCATCATGCTGTGAGATAGATTGCCAGTTAGGTTGTCTCGATTTGGGGGACATTTGGGGCTCCTGAGCTTTTGATAGGTATGTTCAAATCATCAACATGTACTTTTTTAGAAAAAAACTGTGAAACACACGGCTGATTCTCTCAAAGTTTCTGAATATATTGTTGCTGATGGAAGACATGGTGCGAGAGGTTGAGAAGTATAGAGGCTTGTGAGGGGGTTGCGATCCTGTCATAAGTACTGTTAAATAAAACCAAATAAATTGACTCCTGTTCGAATTCAATATTCGATCAGACCTTGTGAGAGTCTGAGATCTGCTTGAGAGCTTCTTCACCACGACATTCTGGGAATCATTTAATTCGGGAGTAGGTTGCACTTGCCAACTTGAGGACAACATTTTGAGGTCATGCTCATATCCACGGGATCAAAGCACTCGCCAAGACCTTACCAGTACTCGAGTAGGATAGCCAACACATTATCCCTGCAGATTTAGTACAGCAATGATAGGTTCGCGAGGATTACAAAGACCCTGCCTGAATTGTAAAAGCATTGAAACTTTGTGCGGTTGGGCGTACCGGCCGCCGTGTTGCAATGGGCACTCGTGTCCATGTCTGATTTAGGATGCAATTAGCGTCATAACCCACCCAAAAGTGACATCAGCCCATTTGCATAGAGATGTTCGTCGTACCATCTATTTACATATGATCAACTCATCAGTTATTCAGCCCTCTCAAAGTCTCGTAAAGTCCTTGATGCGGGTATTCCAGATCCGCACCGAGGAACCCTTTCAACGGGACCAATCTAGCAAGCGATGAGAAACAGCTATCTCAATATGAATACAGTCACCTACCAGTCCATTCCACATATCTGTAAGGTATCTGATATTCATGCGTATCCAGAAGAATGTCAATATTGCGGAAATTTCGCAAGGCAGTGTCTCATCGACATTTCTTATTGTTCACTGTCGACACCATCAAAAATGGTACTGAGTTCGGAATGACACTAATCATACCAGGGCTGTTGCATAATGTGCACAATCGGAGTCACCAAAATTTTCTCGTCATTATCGAGTCATTTGAAAATGGAGAGTACTTGGTCTTAAGTACATTCCTCGTGGCAGCGTAAAATCATGAGAGGCCCCGCAAAAGATGAAAGTTCTCGAATTCATCTAGGTTGAAAAGTCAGTCGATACAAGACAGTGACGTAGTAACTGACGGAGGCACACACCAGCTATGCACGCATTCAAGGAGCCACGGTTCTTACCAACGGCAAAAACCACTCTGGTCGCAAATTCTTATAGCCGTGGGAATGATATGATATGAAACTGCCTGCTCGTTCTATCATCTGTGTGTATTGCCGACTTAGAAATACACAAGACCGGCCTCAAAAAGTGAACAGGCTAGCCAAATGGCATCTGATCAAATCGTCACGATTTGATGGACGTTTCTCTATATGTCTCTATACAAGTCTTCCAGAGTTGACACTATGCGGGTAACAGAAGCCTCTGAGAAGGCACTCCTCTTCGGGCCTGATGTAACGATAAGGTTTACACCGAAAAGTTGAGTCGTATCGACCCAATGACCACCATACTTGGATGCCTTAGCCGAGTAAGGCGGGCTAACTTGGGGGAAGGGTAACATCTGTCGTGGAGCACAGCAGCCTCGGAGATAGCTTAAGGCACCTCCCAGTCGATGGCAGATTACCCGAAACATCTGGTATCGGTGGAGCGGGGCGCTCTGGCAGGACAGATCAGGTCGGGAGTGCCAGGGGTCCTGGCTCGTAGTCAGTACTCCTGCGGCATGTCGTAGTCGGTCCTCGATAGAAAGAGCAGCCTCCTCCCCCCACAGAGGTTTGGCCTGGGTTTCCCTTGCAGTCCGTGCCCGATCCATCAGTCTGAATACAATCGCTGCATTCCATAGCGATGACTCTAGAGCGTCGATTTCAATGTTTCACGCCAAGGAGCCACTCCCAGTTCGGATAAGTCTCCCCTACTAGTAGGAGTCCATACGATAGAAGGAAGACAGTCGTTCCAATAAATAGGACCTGAAGGATCTGGATACTCTTGCACTGTACTTGCACTGTATGCCATCTGGAACTGATCCGTGGAGTAGGCTACGCCTCTCCGCTTGAGCCATAAAACAGAGTGCTGTAGTACGTACTGTGTCACGGCCACATACTCTGTTTGGTTCAGGCTCTGCCACGGTGGGCCGGGAGCCTGTGAGCGCTTGAGCCTGTGACCATGAGTCACTGTTGAAAAAGTGACCAAACCAGAAGTTTGTTCGTAACTTAATCAACACAGGACACTGGAAGTAGCAGAACAGAAAAGCTCCAGGATATGAGTGTCTTTGGATTCAACGGAAGAGGGTTCTTTTTGCGATTGATTTTACGAATAGGTCACCGGGTGAGAACATTTCGCAAGGTTGTGGCAAGAAGAAAGATGTCATCGGTCACGGTGCATGCAACTTGAAATCGCACCGTCTAAACTGTTATGTAAGTCAAGCTTACTTGCTGGCAGCCATGTTAACTGCTATGGCCAGCCATGCGCAACGAGCTCTTCTCTTCTTTCCTTTTCGACGCTATCTCCACACTCGAATACGAAATCGGCCGTTGCTACCTTTGACTTCGCGCGCGAATCCTTTCATCCCACAACTACCGCACTCACGTCTGTCTCGTGCCTTATCATCCCAAGCGTTTGTCTGCTGTTTCCCATTAACAATCATGGACCGCTAACGCTCAACAAGATAGCCTACATGAAGCATCATACCCTCCACGATCCATTCTAATTGTGAACAAGCTCCGAACTGACCCTGTGATTGGGGCGATTGACGAACTACTGGAGTGCGTAATAGTCTTCCGGCGTTCTTCCAACCGAATAACAGGTGGTGCCCAACACGCAACAGTCATGTAGTGAAGACGTATCCAGGTGTGAAGGTGTTCTCTGAAGACCGTCCAGACATTCCATTCGGCACACAGGTGTGGCGTCCTGGTGAGTAGGTTGTACACGCTGAAACAATCTGTTTGAATGGGTCCATTACAGGGCCTCATGCCGAGAAAGTTGATCTTGTCGTGACTCTTGGAGGTGACGGTACCATTCTGCATGCTGCATCACTCTTTAGTCTTGGTGCAGTCCCTCCTGTGCTAAGTTTCTCAATGGGCACCCTTGGATTTCTCCTTCCATTCCGTAAGTGCACACGCCCTAATGCCGGGACGCCACTGAACGTGCGACAGATATCGATGACTTTGTGAAAGGGCTCGAAGCAGTGTTTCAGGGCAAGGCAACCATCCTCAATCGCATGCGTTTGTCGTGCACTTTCTATGACAAAGACCGCAAGAAAGTAGGGTTCGGTGACGATGGTCTGGATAAAAACAGTGCAAATATGTACTCATGATGCTGATTCAATTCCAGAATGGCAGGTTATGAATGAGATTGCGCTACACCGTGGGTCAAGTCCACATCTTAATACCATTGATATTTATGTAGATGGGCAACATCTCACGGAGGCCGTCGTGCGTACTAAATCTCCCAAGCACCGCGTGTAGCTGATTTATGTAGTCTGATGGCGTGATTGTGTCAACGCCAACGGGATCAACGGCATACTCTCTCTCAGCTGGAGGGCCTATCGTTCATCCCTCATTGAGTGCTGTAGTGCTCGTGCCAATATGTCCACGAAGCTTATCGTTTAGACCGCTCGTCTTCCCCTCGTCTTCATCTGTAACGCTGCGTGTGAGTCATGCGTCCCGTGTATTATGACAGCACGTGGAAGCTATTACTCAAACGTTTGATTGACACTATTAGATTGGTGACCGTTCCCGTGCTGCGGCCGGCGTTTCGATGGACGGGCGTGTATCGCATGTTCTTAATCCAGGGGAGTCCGTTACTGTACAGGCCTCACCATACCCAGTGCCTTGCATTAACCGCTCCTCCATATCCGATTATGGAGACGAACAACCGGGCGAGGAAGGCGTTAGTCCTGGAAAAGAGGATGATTGGGTCCGGGACATCAATAATTTGTTGCAGTATAATGCAACGTTTAGGAGCAAGGCGCTTCTTCGTTATAGTGGCAAAACCTAGGTTCGAGGTAAGCGCCAGAAGAAGTCGTTCTTCCGTTACATGCTGTATTTGACGTTGGCTAAGAAGGAAATTAAGCGCTTGGACTGGCGCTTGATCTTGGCTGGCGCTTGGTCGAGCGCTTGCAGTACTTAGTTGTGTAGTCTTACACTGTCCTTTGCAGTGCAATGCCAGCGGCAAACTATCAAGGATGTTACGATGACCAAAGATTCCATGTGCTAGACTCGTCAGCGTTTATGCCCCGTTGATTGCTCGATCTCGTCGCGACAAGTAAACTTAAAACCCATTAATTGAGAAGCGCGCATATTGGGCACTGTGTGATGATGGTAGCATAGTAATACACGTCTTTATTCAATCTATGAATTGATACAGCAGTAATATCATATGAAATATTAAAATAATAATATCCGTCTCGCCAAAATGTTCAACACTAACTGAATATTGACTTCGCTTGGGTATCGGATATGAGCTGAAACACTAATACTCCATATGTGAAGATAGCTAGGTATACATAGCGAAATAATACTGGAAGCCCAAAGGTGCCTAGCATCATGCTGTAATCAGGCACTCAGCCGCTGAAACAGACGTTTCGGAATGAAACTGTGGAAAGCTGATGATGAATGTGATGACAAGTGCTGCTGCTTCTCGTCGTCCTCGGTCGAGCCACAAGGTTGATAGCTTGGAGGGGGCCCGGATACTTTGATCTCCGGCTGGACGTGTATGTCTATTATCTCATATCGTGCCAAATGTGACATCATTCTCGACCATGCCACACTGCTGATACCCACAGAACTCTGCTTCCCATTCGCCAGCACATTCAGCGAGAAGGATATCTGGCTTTTGTCAATCCCAGTGAGATCGCTCTCGAATGCTGATCTGGCAAATGTGACTGCTTGCTGCAATGATCGCGCTCAGTTTAGTAGTAGTCGAGTGGCTACGGCTGAAATACTCACATCGAAGTTCTCTGCCGGCGGGACATACATCATTTTATTGTTAAAACGATATGTGATAACATCTGTGGGAGATGAGGACTGGCGTTTTGCAGATGTTCGCATGGCGAGTGACGATCAGCGCGCGGAAGATTTGTTGTGCAGAATTGAAGGAGCATAATGACCTTTTATAACATGTGTTGCGAAGGCCATGATGCAGTACCGCTACCCGATTATCCATTGTTAGCCTGTCCGTCGGCCAGGAAATTGCTGTATGCTATCATAGCTTCATTGCGGTGTTATACATGAATAAATATTTCTACCTAGAAAACACAGCAAAACGTTATGTAAGCTGTATTGCACAGCCACAACAGGAAGCCACTGCATGCCACCGCCAACTGCTAACTACTCTCTTAGTGTACAGATCTTTCAGCTCATCTCAGTGTTTCTTAGTATAAAAAAAGTACAGGAAGTCAACAAGTACGTCAAACTTGAAGATCAGCCAACAATTCAAACTGGCTACCTGCTGCCCCAACACGCGCCGCTTTCCGCACTGACGGTCGCTCAATGGACTTCCCATTGATCTTCGATTTTTTGACTTTGACTGGGCGCTCCTCCGCAAATGCATCACCTAATCCCTCCGTACATGCATCCCAAAGTCCGACCGGTAGGGTGTCTCGACAGTTCGAGCCTTTTTGGGCAAGGAACATATGAAACATCTGGCCTGATAGCGTATGGACACGCACTGGAACACGTTCTGATACTGAGAGAACTTGGGATAAATGATGTATACTCTCGATTGCCATAAGCACCTGGGCCATAAGCTGGATGCTACGACTACTGATTGGCGTAGTTTCAGATCCAGCGTTAGGCCCTGAGCCGGCAGGTGCAGGCATGGTACGGAAGTCGAGACTATGCCCTTCTGACGTGTAAAATGCAAGGAAGGCGCATGCTTCTGATCTAGTCCATTTTTCTTTCTCCCGTTCCTTACTTGAGGATTCTATTGCCCGTAGGTGCATCACCCGCACGACCCATCGCAAAACGAGGGCGCACATGAGTTGCTCGCTCGGTAATTCTTCCAGAGCAACAGTACTGCTAGAAAGGATATGCAGAAAAACTGACATCCGCTCTGATGCGGGCCTGAGTGGCAGGGGGGTCCAATTTTCTTGACTATTGCCACGGAACGCGGATGACACCAACAGCCTGGAAATATCTGGCACCGTCACACTTTCCGGGGCAACGCGCGTACCTCGCCTAACGTATTCCATGACACATTTTGGTCGCGGTGGAAGGTGAGACCGGGATTGGGATGTGACCGACGCCGGAGTCTCTGACTCTTCATCTGGCGCGCGGAGTTTTTGGAGCTCACCACGCAATGGGGCCAGGAGATCAGCCCCATCGTCGTCGGAGTCTTCTTCCACGACGTCAATGAGCTCATCCTCGTCTTCCTCGTTCATCTGAGATGTGTCAAATTGCCCCACTTCAGGGTCCCCAGTCGCCTCTGGCGCTTCCGGCAGACCTACGGCATCTTCCAAAATGGCAAAGATCCACTCCCGGATAGGTCTGCCGATACTCCGCGCTACATTCTCCGCGTCGGGGTTTTCTAAAAACAACCTTGGCCAAAAAGTCCCAGTATTCAAGATATCCATGAGCTTTGGTTGCAAGTGACCCGATCGGTATGCAGTGATGTAGAGAGAGAGCAGCTGGGATAATCGAGTATTATGCTCCGCTGCGTTGTCATCGGCTGCTTCATCGTCGGTAGATAGTAATAGCGCATGGGAGAACAATCCCGGCAGGCGGCAAGTTTCTGCGCGATGCAGTGCACAAATTTTGCTAGGCCAAAGGCCATCCGGCCCAAATGTATCTCCGTCATACTTGTCAATTGCGTACTGCAATGCTGCGTTAACAATCCGGTCAACGATGGCATCTATTTCTCCGGAAGCCATGGTGCTTGGCGGCCTGATTAGGAGTGCGTGCACAGATCTGTCAATCAAATCCATGACTGAACCGACCTGATGCCTAGCTTTTCGTTTCTGAGTGGCGGCGGAAAGTATACTGTTTAAAGTGGATCCGACACGGGAAATGCGTTGCGATAACGTTAGCTGTCGCTCGAAAAATAAACTTTGCACGTTCCGTTGTGTAGAAGACTGGTTGGAAAAATCATTTCCGACCAGGGCGCCGAGCAAGGGTAACAAGGTGACTGGAATCTTGAAATGGGATGCCAAGGCAGCCGGCGTGTAAACCGAAACTGACAGAGTGAGATCCGTGCTATGCTCGGGAGGTATTAGACCCCTGTGAGTCCCTTGTTGAGCAGCACTTTTCTTTTTTGTCTTTGCTTTCTTCACTGTGCGGAACTCGCCATCCTCGTCATCAGAGCCTGCGCACACGGATTTGGGTACCGCCCACAGCATGTCATCGAGCTGAATATATCCTGCATATTTCCCAGAATTGAGAATGACAAAATCCGAGTCATTGCCGACAACAAATGCCCCGAGCCTGCCGGCGAGTTCGACGGCATAAGGATCACCCTCTTCATCTGCAAAATGCACCTCCAGAGCATCTGCTGATGAGGCAACTTCACGAAGCGCATGCAGACATGCATGATACGCAAGTGGTGGTATCATCCGCGTTTCATGCAGAAAGCGGGGAGTTGAGCGTGATGTCTCGGAAGTTCTGAAGAAAAGAAGGCTCCTTTCAACGATCGAGTGATTGAGGCGGCTGATGAGGGTTGGAATTTTCAGCTCTGGGGCAGAACCTTTTCAGAAGATCGCTTAGATGCGCCACAATGAATAGGTAAAGGGGCATACCGTCAAAGACAAAATATACCCTGAGTCCAACAGCCATCCATGCTTTCACGACACCTTCCACGCATGCAGAGAACGCTTTGTACTCGCCACCATACACCCAAGGTAATTTAGACTCTTCATAAAGCTCATAGATGAACCTGAAGGGCGTAGCATAATCAATGTTATCACCAAGTAATCGACGACATCTTCATATACTCACGACCAACCATCGACCACAATTGAAGTCACATCGGTCGAGCGCGAGGGAAATTCGGTGGCTTTGGCGAGAATTCGCTGATTCTCTCGCAGATAGGTGGTAAGGCCATGAACGCCCATAACAAGTCCATGATGTGGCGCTGCGGACGTGGCTGACGAAAAAGGCAACTTAGGATACGTTACCAGGCTCGTTAATTGCTTGCAACAATTCTGGCAAAATATAAGTTCTGAGTCTTGGAGGAATCAATCTCATTGATAGAGTCTAATCTACTACCATTGAATCGTACTCTTGATGCTGTCAATAAATTCCTATGCGCGCAACAGCACGCGCGAGCGCAGTGTTGGCTCACCAGAGCCGCAGGTTGCAAGCAAGAATTATATTATGAATTACGCGGCTTGATATTTAGATTTACTGTTAATGAGTCAAACTTCAATAGGAGCGCTCGCACCAAGGGTCCAAGTAGGCTTAATCGCTGGTTCAAGCGCGGTTAATCAATGACCAGTGGCATTAAGGGGGTGATGCAAACGGGGATTGATTTGCTTTGGCAGATGAACGGCATTGGTTGGCCCTCAAAAGAGCATCGGAATATCCAGCCAAGGCTACAAGTAACGCGGCTGTGCGAGAAGTTGGCGCTGTTTTGCACTGGAGATTTCCATGTCTGCCTGGTTTGGCCAGGACAAGCGACAAATCATGCTGCGTCGAAGTGACTGTCAGGGTGCGATAAGGATGTGAAATACAAGTAAGGGCGATCTGGGGTGATGACTGGTGATGATGGTGACTACAGCATCGACGCAAACAGAAGCTAGCAATGATGCGGAAGAGCGGATGAGTCTGAGGGGGCAGAGTTCTTGTATTGCAACCAGGTACAGTGCAGAGAAGCCTTATCAGCGACAATAATGACAGCTCGTTTACATTTATCAACTCCCCTGATGGCGCTGGGATGATAATTCCCAATGAGTCTACTGGTTTCCCCGTAGAACGATCGAGTCATCATGCATTTGTAAGCGGGTCATGGTGGCCATGCGTGCGTGCAGTGCATACCTCAGCCCAGTATGGACCACAATGTATACAATACGCCCATTGGGATTGAGGTGTGCGACAATCAAATGGAAGTTCAGATCCGCCAAAATTGAATTTGCAACAGGGGACTGACGCGTCATGCTGTACCAGACACGCAAGCGATTAATCAATCGGTGAGGGTTAAAATAACTTATCCAGACAGGACTGTACTTGGGTCCAGAAGCTACTCACAAGATGATTTGTGAACGGTTGATTGGCGTTGAAATTTATGGGAGTTTCCGACACCTGAAGAACACCTGTGCAGATGCTAGTGGTTCGGTTCCGCCAAGGAGGCAGATCAAGATGATAATCAGAAGGCGCCATAGCAGTAGAATTCTTGAATCAACGTCTGACAGAAATGGTTTATAGGAGATACTTACTTGGATAAATATATTCTCGGCTCATATGCTGTATAGACAGTGCAGGCAGATCAACACGCGTCAATGACAAATTGATATATCACTGGCGGAGTAGTAGGGGTCAGCATAACACCACAAGAAACCATAAGAAAATTCTTGGCATATGGGGTAAAAACATCCAGTAATTGGGAAGGCGGCGACTGAAAGAGCTGTGTAGTACGAGAACCACGTCACCTATAATATTGAATGGATTAAACGACATTGCAGTGATTCGAATTGAGTTCGTGCACTACAGTCCGGATCACATGCGCAGTTTTCCATTCTGAAACGACTAGTCTGATGGGGTAGTCTAGGATGGGCGCACACGACTTACTAGCCAGGGCTGAGTATGACCACATCTCGCTGCGCATGGCGCAAGCTCCAATTTCATCACGTGTACATGAAGCGATGAGGCCCGAGGACTCTTCTCTGCAAGTCATCAATCCAGAATAGTTTGCGCGTGTATTCTGGGAAGTATGAATTGAGGTTAAAGCTGACCAGCCTGTCTTTGGTATTAGTAAGGCTCGATGGTCTGACATGATGGTCATGACGGCGGGCCCCGGTATTGACTAGTCATGACTCTCGAGCGAGTGGCTGTGAACAGAGACATCTCACCAAACATTTCTGGAATCGATTTGAACATCGCGTAGGATGAAACAACACAATTGCAACTTGACATGAACGCGTGAACTGTGGCTTTTGTGAAGCCATAAGCCATGGTCCATCGCGATTCGCAAGCCACTTGCGGCGTGGACCTTGTCACGTGCCTCAACACGTTACTCCCGTCGGTATAAACCTCCAACGTTTAACTCATCAACGGACAATCGTCCGTGACGCGGCACTGACGCCTGCAGCGCATTAGACAGCGAGCACGCGGCTTCGCTCTACGCTGACACGTACATGTCTGTCGAAATCTCCAAGAGAACACGATCCCAACTAGCCGTACCTGATCACGTCCTGAGGCTACCCCTCGCGCGTTCTCCTCTCAAGCACGCCAGAGTCACGTCGAGGAATCAGTTACATTCAGAATCAAACGAAAACAAGGAGGGGGAGGAAGAAATGGATATAAAACAGGAGGAGGAAGACGAGAACGAGAATGACGAGATACTCTTGTCGCCGAAGAAGAACAAACGGTCGTCCGATACATGTCCTGAAAATCTGCTCGGTGCCGCCGGTTATCGTGAAGCAAAGCGTATCAAAATCGATCCATTACCAGCGTTGAGCTTGTTGTCAATGGGTCACCCTGTAGAGAACCGTGAATTAACATCACAATCTCCCAGGAAAATGGCGAAATCGTTTGTCCGTGCTGCCACTGAATCGGCATGCCATGCTACGAACGGCAAGGTCAAATCATGCGCTTTTTTTTCTGGGCGTGCACGCTCTGTTCCGCTTCCTACAGATCATGTTCCAGAACTTGACCTTCGAACCCTTTCTCCGATGCGTTCGCCTCGGAAGGTGCCCAATCAACTGAAAATCACGCCTATCCCTCCACCCACAGAGGCAGCCCAGACCTCTCCGCTGACACCGCTCTCCGCCACCGATGAGGGTGCTCTCGACACAGAGCATGCAATGGATGTTGACACTGCGTCCGCTATGTCCCACTTCACAAACGTACCGAAATTTGACCTCAAGCTTCCTGATACAACCAACCTGATTGTTCATGTCGAGTCTGCAACACCACGAAATCTGACCGGATATCCTTCGCATATGTCTCTTTCCCCTCTTACGCCTCTGCCGCCCACTTCATTCATAAGTCGCCGTCCCGCCGTACCAAGTCTATTTGCTGTTGCTGTTGAGGTGTGCCTAACATTGGGTGTCAAATACTTTATAGACAATTAACACCCCCGTTTGATAGAAGAAATCCAAGCAATCTCAAGATGACATTTCGTCATTGAATGTTGCAGGATCTTCAACCTCTTCAGCCGCTCCCTCTCGTCTTCCACGTCCATCCACGTCCGCTTCGTCTCTTATGCCTCCCCCACCTGTACCAGTGAAACGGGGGCGCTCAGCAACTGTTGGAAGTTCCCATACAGCGCGCTCAAAGCCTATCGGAAACTTATCCAAAGGCAAGAAGACCATGCTTCCACCTTCTGGCCCTCGCCGCGTAACACGCAGCGTATCAATGAAAGAGAAGAGGCCTGAGAGCCTCGATGAAAGCGACGCAGCACCCGAAGCCAACACCATAAATACCTCGTTGGATACAGACGATGAGCCTTCCAGTGTGACATCATCATCTCAGGCCTTGACTTTCAAGGGTAATTCGAGCGCATCATTATCGTATCCTTTCTGACAATTTCATTTCTAGTTTCAAACTCTGACAGCTCATTGGTCAAAGGTTTCCCAGACCCTGCCAAGTTTAAACAAACATCGCTCGCCTCTTTCATGAAGGCTAAACCTACACCTTCGTCGTCTACAACTGGTCCATCGTCATCTAGCTGTGTGCAACGACCACCTCCATCTCCCTCTAGAATTCCACTTCCAGTGTCTCCGATTAAGCAACGCGCTGGAACCTCCCCAGTAAAAAGGCTATCTATTGGGGGACCCAGCATTTTCGTTCCGTCGAAACCCAAGTCTTCGCTATTCACACTGTCAACAGCTCTGGAGAAGCTTGCCATGCCTCCACCGACTCGTCCGAATACGAGTTTGGGCTTCAATATCAGTTCAGACAAAGGCGAACACACAGGAGCAGTTCATTCAGTGGTCAAGGACGATAATGTTCTTACCGGCTCATCGGGAACCTTTGCGAGACCGACAGCATCTTCGCTAAAACGGCATGCTACTATTTCTGGTTCTAACCGAATCAGTATGGTGGGGCGGATGAAAGATAAGAGCGGAGCACTTGGGCGTACCGCAACTGGTATCTTTGGTCCGGGTCTTGTGAGGCCATCTCTGAAGGCCAGTCGAAAGACAAGCCTACCAAGTGTCATGGCTAGTCCAGTGAAAGGTGAAGGTGGAGGTACCGTCGACGGTAATCATATTACCAATACGACCGTCCATGTTTGGGGTGCGGAAGAGGATCTCGGGCAGGGAAAACAACTCGATGTGACAACCCCATCTGTACCGTCTGGCAGTAAAACCTCCGAAGAACAGAATAGGGAAGCCGACCTCGTAATTGAGGAACTAGTAGGCTCAGCCGACAAAGGCAAGCAACCCGAGAGGTGGGACTCGCGTCGTGCATCAAGCGCGTTGCATGCTTTATCGCGATCACTCTCTGCTCTCCCGAAAACTCCGCCGAAACTAGTTGCAGTAGGCACGCGTTCAGGGCTTCGGTCATCGAGTAGTACGTACTATGGCGCACTGTCAGGTGCAGGCTCAGGCTCCAAATCTGCCCAGGCTGTGAAGGATAGAGGCAAGCCTACCGAAGGTACGGATAGCGCAGCTTCGCAGCGGAACGCACCTTCAAAGAACGACGCCGCTGCTAGTCCCATAGAAGGTGGAAGCGCAGGTAAGAGCGTTTTAAAAGTGTTAAAAAAGTGTGCAATATTTGTGGATGTGCGGACGGATGACGGTGATGACGCGGGGAGTTTGTTCGTCGACATGTTGAGAGGGCTCGGTGCCAGGGTAAGTTACAATATGGCCCCACTCGCTTGATCTTAAACGATTGCCTCCCTCTAGATACTTGCTCGTGTTGGGCAGAGCTGCACCCACATTGTGTATAAGAATGGTTCAGCGAACACGCTGACGCGATATAGGTCAGCTGTTTTTTTATCAACATCATCTATAATCTCGTTGATTATGCGTTAGACTTCTGAATGACCCCAAACCACTCGTCGTTGGCATTGCATGGGTGGTGGAGTGCGTTGAGCAAAGATCCAGGGTAGATGAGGCGAAGTTCAAAGTTGATCTAGAAATGGTCAACATTGCGGGCACCAACAAGGTATGCAGCGTCTGAGGTCGCGCTTCATACTCTGACGTCACTCTATTTCACAGAAGCGACGTTCTATGCTTCCGAGGCATATGTCACCTGGTGCTGGGTCAAATCTCATTCCAGCCAACCCCTCGTCGGAAGCTGATGACAATGAGCGACAGCGACAGCCAGATGATGGCAGTAGCTCACCAGGTACATTTCTCCGGTATTTCCTTTGTTCCTGGTCACTCACCCGCGACACCTTTCAGCACAAGACGCAGATATAAGCATTAGGTCTGTCAAAGATGAAGATGACCTGCCACCGCTTGAACGTGCACGAAGGCGGCGCAGTTTCCTTCCTGGCGGACAGACACGGCTGATTTAGAAGTCTAAATACAGAGTGTACAATTATTTTTGCTTGCACCTTCTTGCTCAATAACAGGACCTATTAATTTCATCTCTCATACTTTTTATTTGCCGATGTTATCAATCCTTGTCAGAGTTTAGGAAATAACTACTCTTCGTACTTATGTCCCCCCAATCTGCATTCTACTAGCCTACGTTGCCTAGTCTGAGTTTGAAATGGAATACTCACGAGTCACTTCACTGCACGCTTTAACTTTTATTATTATTGTATTCACTTTGCCGATGGGCCCTAAACGAAAACGCGCACAACGTCCAGTCTCTGAATCGGAGGAAGATTATGCCGAAAACTCTGACAGTTCCTATGATGAAACATCGCGTGCTAAGGTGACACAGAAGACCAGGAAGGCGCGTAAGAAGGGCCGCGAGAATGATGGCTCTACCGTGGTCAACAGTACTTCAGGTCATCCAGCGTCCATGCATGTCATAAACGCTGTTGAGCCGATGCGAATCGCCCTCCTGGAGTGGTACGACAGAGTCCATGACGCTCGAAAAATGCCCTGGCGCAAGAAGTTTGACCCTTCGCTCGACGTCGAGGGACGTGCGCAAAGAGCATACGAGGTAATCATTTATCTTTGAACTTCAAAAAGCTGCTCAGAGTTGACTCAGACAGATTCTTAGGTTTGGATCTCGGAAATCATGCTCCAGCAGACTCAAGTCGCGACAGTAATACCATATTATAACAAGTGGATAGCGAAGTACGTCACCGCACTCAGATTTCTGGGTCATCTGGCCTAATTCATCTAGATTCCCTACCATCAGAGACCTTGCAGCATCTGATATTGAGACCGTCAACTCATTGTGGAAGGGGCTGGGCTACTACTCGCGTGCGGCGCGTCTGCTGAGCGGTGCCCAGAAAGCCGTCAAAGAATTACATGGTCGTTTACCTGACAACGCAAAAGATATGGAGGCAAAGATACCAGGCGTAGGTAGATACAGCGCAGGCGCAATATCCTCTATTGCGTATAATCACTGTGTACCTGTGGTAGGTTATCTTTTGCCAGAATTACCGCACTACAGCGTCTCAATGTGTCTTAGCTTGATGGCAATGTACATCGACTCCTCAGTCGTTTCACAGCGTTGCATGCACAGCCCAAATCTAAACGAACCCTAGACGTCCTGTGGGCAGGCGCCGAATCGTTCATAGAACAGTCAAAGCGCCCAGGTGACATAAATCAAGCTTTGATAGAACTAGGAAGTACCGTCTGTGCTGTTCGAGATCCTGTGTGTTCGGAATGCCCCCTGCGTCTATGGTGTAAGGCATATCAGAGGACGCAACCCACAGTTAGCGTTCTAGTTCAAGGCGTCCTGATCACATCATAATGAATTCATTTCACAGGCATCGCATACAGGTGCTGTAGAAACTGATATCGAGGAACTCTGCCTCGTTTGCGATCCTATACCATCCGATGAAGACAACGGATCTGTTACTATATATCCAATGAAAGCTGAGCGCAAAAAGCCCAGAGAAGAACTTGATTCTGTAAATGTCATTGAGTGGCGATGCAGGAACAGCCGAGATCGCTGGTTTCTGCTGGTCCGCCGACCCCAAGGGGGTGAGTAAACGCTTTGCTGAGATATACTTCCTGACTCTGTATGGACACAGGACTTTTGGCCGGTTTACACGAATTTCCTACATTACCTAATTTATCTGGAGCAAAGGCATCCAATATGGCCGAGATACCATACACACTCCTCCAGGAATTTCTCATGCATCCACCGTCCTCGCACAGCGACAAAGAGCCCTTGAAGAAGTTAGCGAACTCTAACTCAGCATATAACGTTCCAAAAGTAATACAAGTGACGTCCGCGGGTGATGTTGTCCATGTATTTTCGCACATCAAGAAAACCTATCGTGTTCAGTGGGTATTACTGGAAGGAGACGAGCTTCCGCAACTTCGTCCAGCTGTTTCCCCAGATCAATGCACCAGGGAAAATGGCAGTCGCGCCAAGAATCCCAAGGGAAAGCAAAAAGTATTCGAGGTATCCGAGGTGAAGCTTAATACAATTCCACAGACATCGAGTGCTCAGTGGGTACCGCTCACTCAAGTAGAGGACGCAAAGTAGGTATTCTCACGCCTTGTACTTATTTATCATTGCTGATGATGTGTGATTTCCTTCAGCATTGGTACCGGTGTTCTAAAAGTGTGGAAGCTCGTTGAGAAGCTGTGGACTGCCACACGGTGATTATACCTTATCTCGGAAGCGCAAAAGTCTATTTTATATGCCAACAATTAGATTCTATGCTTATCGCAAAACCTGCAAATCTTAAGATGCATATTGCTTACGTGGATGAACACATAAGTCAAAGGTTTTGGAATATTACAAAACAGAAAGCTCTAAGATGCATGCTTCAGCAAGTCCCCGACCGTCTCTATGCTTACGTGGATGAACACATCAGCCAAAAATTAATTAGCCCGCGGAAGATTATGCGGCAGAATACTCCAAGACGCATGCTTCGGCAAGGTCCCAGACCTTCTCCAGTTTCAAGCCAGCAGCAGTGCTATTCCGAACCAATCAGGTGAAACCAAGGCAGCAATCGAACGTTACTCACGCGAGTGCGAAACAATCTTGCAATGTTCGCTCCTTTGCGTTGTGTACTAACCACATAGTCATGTCTTGCTCGTACGCACGCATACTTCCAACACCATAGTTTGGAAGAAGAGGTTCAGGAGCCTAGGTGCGGGGATGAACAAAGATGGATGCAGATCAGCGGACATGACATACCGAAGTAACTCCCAGGTTTGAAGCTTCTGCTGCTGCCTGCTTGCGGCTAAGCTGGCGGAGCACGTAGTCATCTAAAATGTGTCAGACTGCGGGACGACAGATTACGTTATATTTAACATACGGATGAGGACACGGCTGTTTGGACCGAGCGCCTTGCGAAGGTTGGAAAGAATGAGCGCAGATTCGTGGTCAGGCCAGTCGTGGATGATATTTCTGAGCTGCGGTCGCCATTAACTTCGCAGGTTGCCGCCTACAGAGTTTAGCACTTACATAGTAGATGTCCTTACCCTTCACGGGCACTTGTTCGAAGAAGTTCAAATCCTCGAACTGGACTCTGTTTTCTGCCAGGGCTTCAGGGCATTCTCTCGCCCAGATCTAGATTCCATCAATTTGGTGACAAGCACGTTGTCCTACTGACTTACGCCTCTCGCCTGGACCAATGCTTCCGGAAGATCGTGGATTATGATTTTCACGTTTTTGTGCGTTTTGGCCAAAGGCAGAGAAAATGCTCCGATACCTCCTCCAACATCAACAACCGTGGAGTACTTCTCGAATGGGAAATCTATTATTAGGTTAGCACAAAATTCTCCTGTCTTTGCGTGCTCAAATACTTACGAGTCAAGACAGCGAGGGAGCCCATAATGACGTTCAGAGCTCTCATCGAGGTATGATAGGACTATTAAAGATGTCAGAAAGATCGTGCGAAGGGACCAAAATCCCTACCTCGCGTTGGCCGTCCTACGAGTCAATCATATGCATATGAGGAACAATTTATGACGAGCAATATTTAAAAACATACATTCCGCGCCATCCAGTCGAAGAACGTTCCTTCAGTTCCTTCTTTGTTAATGGCGTACATCACGGGGGCAACCGTTGGTTCATACGAGTACGCAATCTTCGGATCTTTGAGTGTCTCATAGAATACTGCTGCTCCCCTGGCAACTGGCTCCACGTGAAGCAAGATCATGTGCCTGACAGGGTTCGCATTGAGCAGGATTAGAGACAGTCGGTTGTTGGCAAAAACGTCCATATCAACTGGCAGAATCATGAGAAGAATTGGATCAGGCAACAAATGGCTCCTTACCTTCGTTGTAGCAACCTCTCGTGGCTAGGAGGCGCATAATCCTGGCCAGTTTCTTTGTCTCGATGTTAATTTTTTCGAGAGTTCGTTGATGTGAAGACCCTTCGGGTAATTCAAAAGAATATCTGAAATATTTTCCCGAGCAGCTACTCGCACGCAAGCATGATCATACACTTGGACAAGCTGCGTGCAATTTGATCAGCGAAAATAGAGTGCATTCTATCACAAGTTCTCACGTTGATTGCAGTATGGGCAGGTGGAGCAAGTGTCGTGCTTATCTGAGCAGAAGCACCTTCAAAAGTACGAATAGCACTCTTCAAAGCTACTTGGTCGACCTCATCGTCCAACGGGTGGGGCTCCATCTGGTCTATGGTGGGTACATCACCGTACTTCTCATACAACGCAATGGCATCTCGTGCGGATGTGTTGATCAGAGTCAGGAGTGCCTCGAGTTTTGCCTTGTTGGCCATTGTTGTAGTAATTGTAGGGGGCTTGCGGAAAGGTGAAAAAATGTAATGAATGGGCTGAGCAAACAATTCGCAAGCCTTTATATTTCTTCCACAATAGAGCGAATGAAGGCTTTACTTCTCGAAGCCTTCCCTTTTGTGACATTCCGTGCTGGCAGTAAGATAGCCAAGGGCCCAAAACACTCTAATGCTCCCAGGAGGTAACCTACCCCCGGTCATCTAACTTGATAAGTTCCACACGCTGGCTTATCACAGGGTTAACGGTGCAGACCTTCACACAGTGACTATCTCCATAAGGCCGCCAGACATGAAACTCGCAGATTTGCATACGCCCGAGAAGTTAATGTGCGTGAATTGTTCCTAATTCTCCTGAGTATTACCGAAACCCTGGAATCCCGAGTAGTCTACCACCGCAGTGCCATGGGTCGGCTGTTCCATGTACATTGTGCAAGCCTACGCCCCCGGTATTTAGTAAGTGAGCGGGGTGCTGGACGTCATGTGCCACTGAACAACAGTGAGTTTCGAGTGGTTTCCGAAATTGCAGCAGATGATATTGTTTGCATGGAAGGCTGCAGCTATATGGTCCGACATGTTTGTACGGTTCTGCACAAAAAGACACCCAAATGCTATCGAGAACGTGTCAATGATAATTTGTTGCTATCAATACTATCTATTCTCACTGATTCAACGATAGAGATACTATTGTTGGTTTTAACTCTCTGACACACAGTGTGACTGTCCGACTGGCGCAACATCTGGATGAACGATAGCCGATTGCGTCAGATAGTGGGACTCGATGCCTAACTTGAAGTAGTCTGCTGACTCTGGGATTACTGTGATCTGTTCAGGTTGCAGTGTGTCGGCAGGTTGATTTTCAGGCTAGCTCGGCACAGGATATCCGACGGGTGCGGCTGCTGGCAGCCTGAGGTCGATGATCAATGATGAGTTTCGAGTGAATTTAGAAGTTACGATTTGACACACCAAGCCTGTTGAAATGTACTAGGCCTTGACAGACCACGGTAGACCGTGATGGCCATGGAGCTCGGTGCATGAACGTTAACGGTAACTTTCCAGAATACCATCGATATCGATAATTTTAAACATGATAAGTTCGAACTGTGGCATGGGATGGTGCCGCTGACTCACTGAAAAGCGGTTTAGGCAGTTTGATTGGTCATGTTTACTCAGGTGAGAAGAACGTGTCTGATTTTAAGCTACTTACTATGAACCTTCCCCGGGCCGAATTGTCTTCAAGATCTCTTAGTAAATTAAGACGGGACGCCTTTGTCAAGCGATCGAGCTTCTTATTTTCTAGTGGACAGTTTTCAGACAGTTGCTGGACAGCTCTCGCTAGGTAGGCCTCAAGCCCCTCGTGATGCAGCTAGAATCCTCGATTCGTTCGATAAGGCGCGGTGCTTATGGCGTCGTTTCATGTACGAAGCTCCAAGTTGATCCGGCATTCGTCACAGTCGGGCGCTACATATCATTCATCAAGAGTCTATATACGAGTCATGCGCCAACAATCCTTGTGACCCATCTGGAATGATATTGCATCAGCTAACATCTGTCGTGGATGTCAACGCTGGTCCCAATATATAGGAACACTGGAAGCATCCGGACGAGCACAGATCCGGTTTCCCCGGACTTTCCCCGCTTCCTGAAACATCTGGTTTCGAGAGTACGTACTTCAACGCTGGTTTCCCAGAAATCTAGTCAGCGATGTTCATACCGTCTTTGTCAATCGAGTTCATTTACTCTGGCGGCGTCTGGGCGACGTTGAAATTGCGTTGCAGCTGCCTTGGGAAATGCAAGGGGTGAGCATGTCACATTTCATTAATGTGGAAGCCCCTGGAAATTGATTTGGCTTTCTGGATCTGGTTGTGCTTCCAACTCGTCCACGAAAATATTTCGTGGAGAGTTGCCGATCCGTGCCAATCGGATATCCAAACACGGGGTCTCGTTGGACGAGTGTGCTCACTGCTGGCAGTGGATAGCACGATTGCTCTGCATTAGATCAGCCGGCCGGGCCGCCGAGGGAAACGTAATTCACTACAGAGTGCTACAGAGCGCTCTGTAGCACTCTGTAGCACAACCCAACCCGCTGATCTGGCAGGGGTGCTATTATGATCTCGGTGCGTGAATCTCGTACAACAAGAAGCATCTTATGCTGACATCAAAGATTCTGCAGTGAGTGTCTAGCGTCGGTGGCGGCATTCAAGTGGCCAGGCTGTCGCGCGAGAAAATGTCGTTACGCATGAGGTCGCTACATATAGTACTCATCAGGACGGTCATCATCATACGGCTAGATGGCCGAGCGGTCTAAGGCGCTGGAATCAGGATCCAGTCCGAAAGGGCGTGAGTTCGAATCTCACTCTAGTCAAATACTTTTTGTTCGTGATGAAGTATCCATGGTACACCAGGGTAACGCATTGAAAATCGAAACATATACATAAATTTATGACCAAAAAGAATTGTATAGTGAGTAATCAGAGTAGTATTCTATGGGTGGTATAACACTGTAGGCAAAGTTATCAAAGGTCTGAAGTGGTGTCAGAATCTGGAGGTCCTTCCTTCCATTTCTCCCACATCTTCCTGCAAACCGTGCTCGCAAGGACAAAGGGATCGGGCGTCCTTGCCTTTTCCCACATGCGGACAGCGAGTTCAGCATGAGCGCCCGATTCAAGACTACGTTGCAAAGTGGTCAAAACCTTGAAGGATGGTGAAAGAAGGTCGTGGATTGGTTCCAACAGAGGGGTGAGGGGAGGAGGTAGTTTTACTAAATTAGACTCTTGCCTGGAACAAATATGATTAAGCCTGATTTGTGATTAACGCCGTAAGTGACTCACCATGGGTGCCTGGCCTCTTGCTTAGGGAACACCTGCCCATCGACTGGATATGGTGTGCCCTCGAGCTGGATGTTGTCTGTAGGCGTGCCGTGAAACTGCTCTCCTGACTGTCTCTGATGTTCTGCCCAATACTCGTCCCACTGTTTCTGCACCTCGTCCTTATGGCGCTGCCAATGATCCTGGTGGTCCAGGTCCCACATCATGAGGTCCAATCTCTCTTGTGTTGCCCATCGACTCCTACTCGTCCAGAGGTACCAGCCCTCCTCCCAATACCGTATGTCATCAGACTTGGACGATGATAAGCTATCTACATTAGGCTGGCCCTCAGGTGGGAGGGGGAAACCGTAATCCTTTTGAGCGGCTTTCTCCTTTAGTGCATCATCATGGGCGATTGCCGTTCTGACTTCATGAGCGAAGACCCTGCGGAAGCACACCGAACGACATGTTGGTTCACGGCCTTCAGTGCGTCCGCGGGTAGTCTGAGAGCAGTACGAAAAGCAGCGCTCATCAGTCTGTGGTGAAAACTTTCCTGTAAAAGAACGGATGATGTTAAACTTGAATCTAGGGAATAAAGAAGATTGGCAGCTTGCCAGAGGGGTGCCGAGTCACTGAAATAGAGGGAAGTGGCCACATACTTGAGCGGCTTTGAGGTTCCTTGCGCGTGGTGGATTGAGTGGAAGTGTTATGAGGTAGCTCCTTTCCAGTAGAATCCTTGTTTTCCGCGTCTGGAGAGTCCATTTGGTTACTCATAGGAGAACACGGTGAAAGTCGGTTAACAAGGGCTTTGGTGCATGACACTGCATGTGTCGCAACCCCGCACCGGCCGGCGCCTCGAAATCAAGTTCGGAGTTTAAATTATGCCCATAACAGTAGTTGTCAAAATTTTATCCCTTCAACTGCATCGTCTGAAGATTCGCTGTCGCAGCACACGCACGGAAAGGTTTTACTTTCTTCTTTGGCTGCGGGGAAAGTCCCCGGAGAAACAGGGTTATACCTTCTTGTTCGCAATGGAAATCTCCCAGCTCTAAGAGCGCTGCGGGGAACGAGACTGGTCGGGAAGGTCGATTTACTGGACTTGTTGCCATCAGGCTCAGGACCAGTTCCGCTTGCCTACCCTGTTGCTTTCTCGACTCCGAGTGCTCTTCCAACTGCACGGCCATGCGAAGATACGAGCGTGGTCGTGTTTGAGTATCTTGGAAGACGGTTGGCGCTTCGTTGCTCATAGACATAGTTATGCGATTGTCGACACTGCTTCTGGCATGTCATCAACTCAATGGGGCTTACTCTCATTCGATGTGGTTTCCTGCCTTGTGGCGTTATTTTTCGAGCTTCCGAACGTTCGCCGTTCGACCCATCCGATTTTGTGCGCAGGTTTTGATTATGGTGAGTACCTGTTTTGTTTTGGTTGACTTATGATGTTGGTTTTTTTTTCGTTGAATTTCTTCAGGGAGTTGACCTCTTTCGAGGGCGTGCTCCACAACTTGACATCCTGATATTCTTTGTTCTCTTGGAAACTTGTTTCTGATTCGTCCTTTGTTAGATGGCACACCATGCGCCTTTCATCGGACAGCGGAGTTGTGTAGACAACGTGTTGCAGGTCTGGCTCGTGTATTTTTATTGTCTATGTAAATTTAGAGTTTCAGTGAAGACGGTTGCACCTTCAGAAAATTGTTCTTCATGACCAAATGGAGCAAAAGTTCTGCAGTTAATACAATGTTCTGCAGTAAGTACGTAGCGTCATCCAGTGCAAACGCGACAACTTCACGCCTTATCTACCTGTGGTCGGTGGCTCTTTGATCGACAGTATGACACGAGGCAGCGAATATAAATCGATATGAATCTGCCATTTCTTCTTGCTTTATAAATCTCTTGATAACGGATTCAGTGGCGGCAGCTAGCAAGTACTGATGTTCAACGCGAGCCTCCAGGAGACTCTCGCGCGCTACTCTGATCCATCTCAAAACCCATACGTGCAAGTCCGATCACAAGTGCGCAGTTACCCTTTCTGAAGAAATACACTGACACCCTTGACTTTTCAGATGCCCGAGCCGACTTCGTCGCAACATCTGGCGCAATCGCTACGTCCTGGACTTAACGTGTCCTTAGGCGCACCTTCTGCCAACCAGTGGGAACCAAGATGGAAGCTAGATATCGAAGTGGTCAGTAACGGATTATTTTCTGTGGCGCCTTGTGTTAATGTGCCACAACGCAGTTTGAACAACCCTCACAGGTGCTGGACTCAGGAGGATGTTATATCCAGTCACCGAGTTTGAGGTCAGTTTATCACAATGAGAGGTCCTTATGAGTTCTGATTAGGCCTGCAGGATCCATCCCCAGTCATGCGTACAGCAGATTCTGGCAGAACATGAGCATATTACACCTTCACGCTGCGGGACCCATCCCCAGCCATGCGTGCAGCAGGTTCCGCCAGAGCACGCCAATTTCGTCAAGTCTTCATGCTACACAGATGAGAATTCAGGTGCCGTGCCAGCCCCCATGCACGACGCCACAACAGTGAATCACAATCAATCAATTTCCGATGTTCCACAAATACTCTCTTCCCAGTAGGTGTTGTTATTCACATGGAAGCCAATCTGACAGCAGTGATAGATCTTATGTTCCCCGAAGGTTCTGGTCCAAGTAGGCGTCGTTATTCGCGCACATACTCGATCTGACATCAGTTCTAGACATCAACCAGACTCTAAAGCTACCCACGAAACGATGAGTGTTCCGGCTCCTGCCAGCCTTAACGTGCAGTATTCTGCGCCTGGCAGCCATGTAGACTCTATCGTTACGCCCGATGAATCAGACGCATTTTTTATGTCAGAAATATCTAGCCCGGCAATGAGAGATACGACAACGGAGAAAGAAAAAGGTGGAACAGTTAAAGGAGAAGCAGACTCGAGAAGGGAGGCAGCGAACAGGGAGGCAGAAAAATTGGAGATGGAAAGAATGGAGGTACAGAAAATGGAGTTAGCAACCAAGGAGGCAGGGAAAGGGGAAATCGAACGAATGGTCATAGAGAAACCAGAGATAGAGAGACAGGAGTCGGTGGCAAAGGAGGCCGAGACAAAGAAAGAGCGACGCGTTTCTCCAGCCACGAATACCTCAAAACTTCTCCGAATAGAGCGCAAGCTTAACAACAAGGATCTCTTCATGGGCTGGTACAAGTCCGGGAGCTCATCAGAGCTTCGGTACCCGCGCGAGTGCATAGCACCCAAGATCGGTGATGTCTATGTCCACTCCTGCAAGAAAGAGGGAAATCCGAAATTTCAGCTATGGGTGCGACAGATCAGCCGTGGGATGACTATCTGGGTCAAAGCTCACATTTTCCACATACACCCCAAATTACTCGATCGCAGATTAACACTGGCAACGACAGGCGAACCTTACTGGTCGACGAGGCAATCGCTTTCGGCTTCGGGAAGTCGGGAGAGAGCTGGCAAGATTGCAGAAATGATTCTGTATTGACTAGCCAGGTGACTTGGTCCTGCACACGATACTTTACATTAGTACTGACCCGGACAATAATGCCATACTACAACACTACTATCCTCAGGCTGCGGGGTTCAGTCTAGGAACCTTGTACGATTACCGTTGACTTACTACGATCTTCACTCGATTTCCTAGGTGTAGCGATGCTGGAATAGTGACTTCATAACTAAGTTCTGAGATGCGTTGCTAGTGCACGAGACGACTTGCGAAATATATCGTTGTTGCACGTTCGTTTCAGGCAATTCGATTCCGGGATGAGTTTTAACACGTTCGAGACGTTTATTTGCCCACATGACAAAATTGTTGGAAGCATAGCAGGTGTGTAAACCCTCGAAAAGGACAACCCATGTCGCACGCTTCGCCACTCTGGACATCAGTCGGACACTTCCATTGATGAGAAAAATGCGGCAGGCAAAACGCATCTCACTCCACTAGATCTGCCTTCGTAACTGGACTCTTGGTCGACTGCATCTTGCAACCATCGTGGGATCACTGCGCATTCCCATGGAGAGTTAACGGTTGCTGCTTCAAAGCCGATGAGGCCAGTTACTCGACCTGTATCTGCATATGTAACGAGAGGCACCCCACTCAAAGCGGAATCCCTTCCGCTTTGATAAGCCACTCGCTTAGCTATAAAGGCATGTTCTTACTTTTCGTACCAGTAGTGAATGACTCCCACTCACCTCTGCCCGTCGATTGCTCGAAAGACTTTCAGATACGGCAGAGAAAGGACATCTGTTGGGGTCGACATTTGGTGAGATGTGTCGGGAACCCAACAATGCCATTGAGAGCACGGTAAAAACAGTGTGCTGATTATTGGTCCGACAACGAAGTGAAGAGAGGGCTCAAGTAAAGAGATCCCGCGCTTTCGAATGGTAGTGTGTAACCTGACTATGATCTTTTCGATCTCCTCGGAGAGAGATCTCCAGTTCTGACTGGCGGGGGTACCTTTATCCTGAGTGTGTGGAGTATGAGTGAGACAAGACAAATTAGGTTTTGGCAACCTACTTTTTCTATATTCCGCCCCAACACGATTCGACACGTCAGTCCCATGAATAGATTCGTGGGACAGGCCCGGTATCATCATGGATGCAGCGGTGACCCCGCGAGTTGCAATTGCCACCTTCGCAAAGAACGCGTAGTCTTCAATACCAGCACAGATAAGATATATTTGTAGCTACCTCCCAATCTAGCTTATCCTTTGTGAACGCGAAAGAGGCTACCCGAACTCATTGTCATAACATCAAGAAGGGATGCCATCTGTAAGACATGATCTTATACCCATACTAAAATAAGTCGTGTCAGGTAGAGGTCAGGACGTACTTCGCGATAATCTCTATCAGTCAGCTTCTGCACCTTGTCAAGAAGCAAAACTTGTCGTCGTTCGCGTACTTTGAAGACACGTCTGATATATCCCAACTGCTACATGCACATTCTTTTTTTGAAAGTGGGGTTGAGATGAGGTCACATTTCAAGTCGCTTTCAGTATCATGCATGACGGCGGTAACGCATGGAAAGTTCAGAGGACGGTGTAAGATGATGTTGAACAGACTCAGTAACCGTGGGAACACGTCAATGCACGATCTCAGATCCCATAATAGGGGGTATTAATGACTCCCCGGCGGGCCGATGATTTTCATTTTCCAACTCATGGTCGCGCGACTTCAGGCTGGGGAAAACTCTTCAGGCGTTCTTCTTCATCTTCTTCGGTCTTGATATATGCGAAAGCATTGACTTCTCTATATTTCACTTCCCACACCAGTTTTCGCGGGTCTTTAGTCATGTGGAAAGTGAAGATGTGGCAGCGCTTCGTGCGGATGTGCGCTACAGTCATGATGCCAAGTCGTTGCTCTGTGTGCTGACTGCGCTTCAGCAATGGTTCGAAATCACCCACGGTGACTCATGGTACACTACCAACTCCGCTTGGCTCAAACATCAATCTCGACGACGTACCCGACGATCCCCTGGGATGGTTCTTAGTACCTGTATCCTCTCTTGCACGGCCTTTGCGGATCTCCGCTGCCATGGTATTTGAGGGAGGGACGATTGCAATATGTCTTCATGTCATGACCGCGACATAGGATAAGCGTATAGAATCATCACCATCTTTGGTACCGTTCATTCTAGGCTGAGGATTTAAGCGTTCGTGAGGGTGAAGCAGAGAATTGATCACTTCAAATAATCGGGCATCACCTACACATAGAACCCCTCGGAACTCCACTCTTTCGCCTCCTCCCCCTTTCCCACCCATCCCATGTGATCTGCCGTCAACACGGCCGCTCGTAGGAATAGCGAGCCGTCAAGTTCATCTGCCCCATCTAGTTCAGTGCCAGCAAAGTAGCCTTTGGACTGGAAGCCGTAGATGGTAGAGAAGTGCGCGAAAGCTCGTTGGATTTTTGTATGGTGGTCGTCCGGGTGCGTTATGGACGATTGGATAAGGGGAAGGAATGGGTTAGGTGGCTGCGCATCTTGTGTTGGGGCACTATCCGCTGGTGGGACTGCGAGATTATTCGGAGTGTTCGGCACTGGAGACGTTGACTTAAAGAAGCGCTTGAAATTGAAGCAGGGACGGCCGCGTGATATCCATGATGCAATTGCGCTTGCAAAGTACACACGGAGAAACAAAACTTGCGCTCGAGGAGACAAGGATGCGATGAGTGAAGGGATGAATAAGCTCGACGTGACCAGATGCATCCTGGAATCATTATAGGTGAGGGTTACCCAGACGCAATCAATACTTACAAGAAGAAATCAGCCGTAAACCCTTTCTCACTCCACCCTCCAACAGCGTACATCACCGATGTTGTCCAGATACATTCTTCCATTTTGCGTTCAATCTCTCCTGGAATTGAGAGATCTATCGTCCACTGATCAACGTATGCCCGAATTTTGTCCTCATGAGCTGTGAGTGTGTCTGGATATTGTGCAATGTATTGACGTGGGCCATCTGGCGCAAGGCTGGGGTCCTTGAGCACTCGAGCCAGGATTGAAAAGGCATGTGTTCCTTGTTCTATTGCTGCCTTGTTTGGGATCATGGGCGTGTCGTCGAGCACCATTGATGTAAACTTGGCCTCGGTTTTGTCAACATCACTAGTCACTTGAGCGACAAACAGTGGCAGCGGGAGGAACCTTCGTGGATGATCATCTCGCAACGCTGTCATTGCAAGACCTAATGGAGATTCAGCGAGAGTAAGCCACTCGTCTTCCTTGGCACCAATGTGACTTGCCCTCGGAAAGCATGCCTTTCAAACCAAATTCTACCCCATATCCGCAATGGATCAGTGGATGCATGAGTCCGTCAACAAATCGTGACAGCATGTTTGGTTGGCTTGCTGCATCTCTTCCAGGATTGAAGTTGTATTTGTCGGAAAACACGAATTCTTCCAAGGTTGCGGCGGCACCCTTCTCTTCGATGGCTTTGTCAAAGAAGGTTGTGTATGCCTCATAGAAGCTTTATTTTTCAAACATATCAGATGTCGGTGTCGGACAAAGTTAGGCAAGTTTCTACTTACTTTTCATCACCGAGGTGCTCGACGAAATTCTGTTCTGTGATAGGCTTGGGCGATGCAAACGCAGGTCTCTGATTTTGGCTATCCTGTTGGTAGAATGCTTCAATCACGGGGCCGCTCCCTCCCATCGCATATATCGCCAGTGCTCGATGAGTTATATGACTATACATGATTGAGCTCGCCAACTGGTTCGGTCAAGGTTTCTGTGCGACTCACTTATTGAACTTTATGTGATTGAAGAAGATGTGGTATCTGTTGTGGTTATCGATTAAAACATGCTGCAGAGCCTTCAGTGACTCGAGATCACATCCTGGCAATCTCTGGGGACAGAGCACCGTCGGTGGAGGGGATGGAGCTGGAAAGAGTCTCCCAGCCTTCTCGTCGCTAGCCTCTCCGTCCATTGTATCGTTGGGAGCAGACAATTACGCAGGGATATTTAACGGCTATCTGGGCGTAAACATTTGAACATTACTAACCCCAATTGCCCGGTTGCTCCACAAATTGGATTACTTCGCTTGTAGCATATGTAAGTCAAGAAGACTAGTTCCGGATTCGAGGCTTGAAAGTATGTTCGAGGTCGGTCTTTATAAGGTGACGGATCGCCGCATTGTCTTGCTCATGTCTCCTTGATAAGTCTCGTCCACAGTCCTGGCTTCAATATCTATGTCACGCGCAGTGTCTCCTTTCAAGAGTAGTAGCCTCAGAAACTCAGACCGGCACCTACTTTCTCCCTTAACGGTTGTGAAGGGCCACAAGGGCCCGAGTCAACGCGCACGTCATGCACGACAAGGAGAACATGGTGGATTGGAAATAACATGGCTTCGGAATCTGGACTGCGATATGTGGCCCGGTTGTGCGCATTTTCGGTGGCGTAAGTCGGTGAGGACTCTTGCAGTCGGCGAGAACATCAAGATTCAGGACCATCGATATTGATGACGTAACTTCCTGCGTTGGATATTGATGACGTCATCATTGAACACCGCACTGAAGTGACACTATTTGTACTAGTAGTACTACGTACTGCCTTCGCGAGGGAGTTTGCATTTACATGATAACATGGATGGTTTCAACTTTCCATACTACTTACTCCGGTATGTAACCTGTCAATGGCCACATGATAAGTTGATTTTTCTGATCTGCATATGAAGAGACTAACCACTACCGGGAGGCTCCTTCAACTTGCCCGAGCTCGACCGTCTCGGAACCTCATCGCCTCCCATGTTGGCCATGCGTAAATGAATAAGTATGCCAGCCATACATTTTGTAATTCTGATGAGTCTAAATTCAGATGCTCCTTAGCCCAATGTTCATATCATATAATACGTATGGTTTTCGCGCTATATCAGGATTAGACAAAATCGAGGGTTTGACGTGTAGCCATCTTCTAGGTTTCAAGCATCGAGAAGACCAAATCCGAGCACTCAGGCTGTATAAATTGACACGTTGTAGCTGAAGCTTTCGTTTTGAAACAGTGAACTAGTGCGTAACCACTGATCATGTCATCGGATATTCCACCTCGCTTTGTATGGCGCCGTCTTCTTCATTCCTCTCGTCCTAGCATGGAAGTCGGCAAGCAAGAACTCGAGTCTGCTGCCACTTCCACCGGGTCCCCGTTTACTTCCGTTCGTAGGCAACGCTTTCGATATAGACGTTTCTCGGCCTTGGCTTACATATACTGACTGGAAAGAAAAACATGGTAGACCGTCTGACCCTCCTTGCCAATGCCAAAGTTTAACACCGATGACATGTTAGGTGATATCGTGTACTCTCGTGTACTAGGACAACACGTCATCATCATCAACTCCATAGAAGTTGCCCGGGAGCTTTTGGACAAGCGTTCTGCCACATATTCTGACCGCCCTTTCATCCAAGCAAATGAAGAGTACGTGTAGTGAATGGGTACCTGCATTTTACTCAAGTGACGGGAAAGATTTGGAACCTCCTTCAATACTGCGTATCTGCCATATGGGGAGACACTCCGGATTCACCGCAAGCTTTTCCATCAAGCTTTCGGAGCAGAAGCGTCTGCAGAGTATCATGATCTATACTGTCGCAAGGCGTATGAGCTCGTCATCAATCTCATTAGCGCTCCTCATAAGCTCGAGAAGCACCTCGAAATGTTTGTTGATGCTCCTCAACCTGGCTTTCTATATCCTCTTATGCCGCATATGTTAGGTATTCTGGTTCGCTCATCATCACTGCGATATATGGATATGAAACCCCGCCTGGCGCAGAGGGTGACCCTCTGATCCGCCGCACTCGGGAGGCTACTGAGATAGCCAAGAGAGTGCTGGCTCCTGAAAGAGCTGCACTGCTGATGGCTTTTCCTTTCCGTATGTGTTAGATATCGACTATCACAACTCAATCGTTTAGTGTCATGATAGTGGGTCATCTTCCTTCGTGGTTTCCAGGGGCCACAGATCGGCGTTTGGCGCCTTATTGTAGGAGACTTGTTCGTCAGATGTTGGATGAACCTTTCGAAATAGGAAAGGAGAAGATGGTGTGTACCTCGGATCTTTCTGTCGATGTATTGACTGGACGCAGATATAGACGGATGACGGACGACCGCCCTCTATCGTGGCCAGATTCCTGAACGCGGGTGATACCTCTCCAGCACAAGAAGAGTTCATGAAAGGTGTAGCTGTCAGCGGATTCGTTGGTGAGTCAACGCACGATCAAATCTACGAGTAAAAAGTAATTTCAGACCTTACATAACTTAGGTGGAACGGAGACAGTGAGGTTATGTAGTCGATATCTTGACATTCGCTGAACGTTATACTCCCAAGACTGCATCAACTTTGCACTCATTCGTGTTGGCTATGCTACTCCACCCAGACGTGCAATCTCGCGCTAGTTGCTGACATCAATGCCGTCTGCGGAGATAACGTGCCAAGCTTTGAGCACAAACCATTCCTACCCTACATCGAAGCCATTTGTCGAGAAGTACTCAGATGGCAGCCCATCGTACCGCTAGGTCGACCACCTTGTTTTGGTTATTTGATCGATTTACTTATGCTGAGGAAAGGGCTGCCACATATGACGTCTCAAGATGATGTTTACGAAGGATACTTAATTCCGAAAGGTACGGACCGTGTTTTATTCATTGATGCACACGACTCACTCGAAGTGCATCGCAGGCTCGATGGTCCTGGTCAATGAATGGTATGTACTTTGCCTAAGATTTCCGTTCGTAACCTAAAAACACCCAGGGCTATATCTCGAGACGAAAGCCTCTATCCTGATGCATCTCGATTCGATCCTCAAAGACATCTAACTGCTGAGGGGAAGTTGAAAGATGATCCTCTTGCGGGACACTTCGCCTTTGGCTACGGAAGGTAATCGTCACTCCCAAGAGCTTCATTGATCCATGTCTCAATCTGATAACCTGTAGGCGTATCTGTCCAGGACGCCATTTCGCGGAGCTTTCTCTATGGGCTGCCATGGCTTTCCATTTTGTCCACTGTTCGGATCACGAAAGCCAAAGACTCGGAAGGCAATGATATCCCAGTGATTCCGGAGTATACTTCTGGTCTCGCTGTGTTAGTTGTGTTTCACTGATATCTGGGTAGTGTTGATTTTTTTTGTCTGACAGTGAACCGAAACCGTTTGCTTGCGCCATCACGAGTATTAATTCGCGAAGGGAGGAACACATGAGAGCCGCGTCTCGGGTGGATTAAAGCTCTTATGGCATGCCTTGTTTATTCGATTCCGAATTATGATGATACAGCACTGTTACATAAGTGGCGTTCAAGGCGGTTTCCTGAAAATTCGCTAAGCTCGGTAAGCTCCATGAAACGTCAGCAAACTTCGGTTAAGACTTCAAAGAAATAGCCTGAAAATCCTGACATAAGGGCGGCTCAGGTCAGCATCACAGTCGGACTTCAGAACGAGACTTAGTGATAAAAATGCGGTCAACATCATGATCAAATAGCCACAGTCAGATACATGTATATGTAGGTAATACAACTACAACAATGCACAAATCTCAGCAGCATACACAAAAGCTATTCGATGCAATAAGGGTGCAGGACGAAGGTGCGTGACAAAGACAGCGAGGAGATATGGATGGACCTGGATGATGAAGGCACCCAACAAACATCTCCAGTTCCATCAGACGCAAATGTCCGCGGAGCTGCCGGTGTCATTCAAGACAAAGGTGCAGACGAGGGCACGATACGAGGGCGCAAGGTGCAGGCATAAGGTACAGACAAGGGTGCAATGAGACGTAGGTGCGAGACAAGGGCGCAGGAAAAAGACAAGGGCGCAGGAAAAGATGCAGATGAGGGTGCGCTGCGGGGGTGCGAGACGAAGATGCAGGCAGTGAAGTTGGTCATGTGGGTCGTGGATGTCAGGCGTGTAGAGCATTGTCGCTGTGCTCGTCATCTAGCAGAAGAGCCACCAACCAAAATTAAAATTCCGCTTGAAAATGTTGCCATTTCCGGCAATGGTGTCCCCTATCGATGCAGGTGATAAGCTTATCTTTCTCTTGATCCCCCAAGATGCCTTGTCTCTCCATGCGCAATCAGCTGCTTGAGCAACTGGATGAGGCTGAACTAGCCTTAGCCAAGGCCAGGCTAGAACATTCTCTCATTACCCTTAATGATCTCTACGATTCTGACTCTGACTCTGACTCTGACTCTGACTCTGACTCTGACTCTGACTCTGATTCTGATTCTGATTCTGATTCTGATTCTGATTCTGATCTCGGCCTTGATCTGATGGTCACTCCTCCATCTCCTCTTACCCCACAATTCTCTGACCTGTCAGATTCTTCTTCTAGTGATGAATCTGATGGCTTCACTACCCATTATAACCGCCTTCATGATACCATTGCAGCCCTCCGTGATGAGGTCACCAGGGCCCATGTTCTTCATAAACCAGATGCTCCCCCTATGTGAGCCCCCCAGATTCAGCTCCTTCACGATTTTGGGCGCTCTAGGCACCACCTCTTCCGTAAGAAATTACGTGTCAATCCCGACATCTTTGATGATATCCTCGATCAAATCTCTGATCATCCCATTTTCACTAACCGGTCAAACAACCTTCAACTTCCCATTGCCATTCAACTGGCTATATTTCTCAACTGTGCTGGCCATTACGGCAATGCTATCTCACCAGATGATGTGGGCCAATGGGCAGGTGTCAGCGTTGGATCAGGTAATCAATTGCAGTAACCGTGTGATGATTGCCCTCCTTGATCAGCATGACACATTCATCCATTTCCCTGCTCCTGACTCTGAGGATGCTGAGCGTGCTCGGCAATATGTCGAGGCCAAGTCTTGCCCTGAGTGGAGAAATGGTTATCTTTGCAATTGATGGCTCAGCTATTAATTTGTATGAGAAACCTGGTCTTTATGGTGAGGCATTTTATGACAGGAAGTCTAACTATTCCCTCAACTGTCAGGTATTTTTTTTCTCTTATTCTAATGGTTAGAAATTAATAAAAAATTCAGGCAGTTATTATGCCCCATAATCTCCTCATTGCCGATTATTCACTTGGTCACCCTGGAAGTACACACGATGCTTATGCCTTCAAATCTACTCGTGTTTACCAGGAGCATGACACACTCCTTCCTGATGACCATTGGATTTGGGCTGATAGTGCTTATCCACTTGAGAAGTAGTGTATTCCACCTTTCAAGAAGCCTCGGAATGGCAGGTTGACAAGGGACCAGAAGACCTTCAATATCTACCTATCCAGGGTATCTCCTAATTTTTCTGCTGATTTTTTAGATTTCTTTACTGATTTTCATTGATTTAATTCATCCAGGTCCGTGTCCGCAGTTGAGCACACATTTGCTGCTTTGAAGGGGCGTTTTCAGTCTCTTAAGGAGCTTTCGTCACCCTATGCAGACCCAGAAAGACCTCCAGATTACTCTGCATTGGGTTAGGTGTTGCCTTATTCTTCACAACATGAATCATCAAATTTGAAGAAAAACGCAACAAACCCACAACCAGATGGGCCATTAGAGAAGGGCAACATACTCTGCGTCCAGAGTATGAAGGACCAGATGGTAATGAAGTGGTGGGTGATAGGTCATATGCAGGCACTCCTGGTCAAGCACACAGGGCTAGGTTGATGGATCAACTGTTTGACAGTCCTCACTCAAATGCTCAGCATAGGCAAGGATAAGTTGAAACAAGTATAAGCTTTGACATACAAATGTACTACATACATGCTAGTAAGTAGTTGTAGAATTATCAAACAAATGATAACATGCAGCGGCGAGAAAAAAAACATATGACGAAGTGCAAAAAACAAAGAGAAAACATAGATCATTTGTTGAGCTTGGCATATTCAATACGCAAGAGCATCACCTCCCTCTCTAACTCGAGAACCTTCGCATCCGCTTCCCGCAAACGAATCTCCTGCGCCTTGTTCTCCTGCAACCGTTGATGAATGAGCGCAGCGTCCGCATGCGCTCGTGGGCGCGCTCCTCGCGTAGGAGATGGTGCTCCTTGTCCTGCCGATTTGCGTTGAGCTTGACCATCAGCCAGCTCGTTCTTGAGTTGGTACAAGGCAAGCTTCTCGGAGTGCATGCTCTCCAAGTCGTTGTTGAGCATCTCGACCTGTTCCTGGACCTCTGTTCGAAGATGCACTTTTTCACCGACTCCCTACTGCTCGCTCTCTCAGAGAACGAGGTTTGGGAAGTCGGAGACACCTGCTGAGGGGAGGACGGATTGGACCGTCCCGACGAAGCCCTCGACGAAGAGGTCACAGAAGAGGCACTCTCGTGCATGATGACTTGGTTGGCGTGCGATTTGAATGAGCTGCGACTGTCATGGTTGGAGGTGCGGGGAAGGGGTGCAACAGACTGGGGAGGCGACGGAGTGGGAGACAAAGGCAACTGTCGCTTCTTTCCGCGCGCCTTTTTCGATTTGGGCGGGCTGTCCAAATTATACATGTTCTCGTCATGACAGATGTCGTCCATGTCGTCCATATGAAGGTCCTCCATACCATCAGCAAGCGGGCCATCATCAGAAGGTGGCTCGTAGTCGTTGAATTCCGGAGGGGCCAGAGAATAATCCTCACGGCTAAATGTGGGAGGAAGGGGCATACAGGTGAGGTGGAGGGGGGGAGCTAGCGGTGCTGCCTGGACGGTTGCTTGGGAAAAGCTCCATTGCGGGGAGGAGCCAGCGCGCCAGCGCCGCTGGCTCCCTGAGCGTATTGAGGGAGAAGGTGGTTGAGTTGGAGGGGGGAGCCGGCAGGACCAGTAGGTGGAGCACTCTGGGGAAGAGATGCATAGGCCGTTTGCACTGGGGAGTCGGTTGAGCTCCCTCCAATACTTGGAGGAGGGCGGGGATAGTTTGTGAACTGCGGTGAACCAGAACTGCCTGTGGCAGAGTTAGGGATGGATATGTTGAGTCGCGGATGGGCGCCTGAAGGAGGGTTCTGTGAACCTCCTGCAGGACAGGGTTAGCGCGAATAGGTCACCGGCGTGGTTGGCACCTGGTTTCGATGAGCTCATTTTGGCAGAAAATGAGGGGTTGGATCCCCATATCCTGTAGAGGTCGTTGTACCACGGAAAATCTTTCTCAATTTTACCTATGAATTTTATTAGTGGTATTGATGAGACATGTGCGAGACACTCACGATGTAAGTTATCAGACGTCTCCGAGTCAATCGGCACGATACCTGCGCCTGTAGACTCAAATTTGGCAGCGAATATCACGGAATTTGCTCCGTAGACTTCACATCATTCAGCACGACTTCACATAGCAAGATAGATAGAGAGGCACTTATGATGCGATGCGATTGGCCACAGAGTCACGGAACTTGATAGGGTTGGTGGCATACCAGCTCTCGTATGTAGCATCATTGTGAAAGACATGGTTTGCGATAACACTATAGATCTCCCCCTTGTCCTTGCCTGATGCGTGGCCCAGGTCAGCTTGATAGTTGTTGGACTTCTTACTAGTCTCGGTCGCAAACAAAATGGCACAATCTGGTGGATGCTCGACAAGGTAATCAACAAGCTTGTTGGTCCGCATAGGGACATTATGCCACGAAATGGTGGCTGGCGATGGATCTTGGGTATTGGTCCCTCCCCCTCCCCCTCCCCTCCCCTTCCCCCTTCCCCTTCTCCCCCTTCCACGAGTAACAGGACCGGGCAGGTTCCATTCGTTTCTTGCTATCCTTGCGAGACGACAGGTCGATATTCTGAGAGATGGTCTGCAGGCGTGCAGACCGACGAAGTCGTGGTCGTAGGGCAGGCATTACATTTCACACTCCGACGACATGCCAGTGTTCGCCGTACTTGACTAACCCTGAACTTCAGCGAAACTCAAGATACTTTAGCCGACGTTTCATGGAGCTTACCGAGCTTAGCGAATTTTCAGGAAACCGCCTTGAACGCCACTATAGTGTGCTACTAGCCTAGCTCGGTGAGGAGCAAGGAGCTATGTAATAAACTTATTTTTGCAACAAGACAAGTCCTGGATCGAATATAGACACACTATACACATGCTGTCCACAGTCCTAGCTTCAATATCTATGTCACGCACAGTATCTCCTTTCAAGAGTAGTAACTTCAGAAACTCAGACCAGCACCTACTTTCTCCCTTAACGGTTGTGTAAGGCGCTTGTTCTGAGGTCGACAAGGGTCACAAGGGCCCGAGTCAATGCACACGTCATGCACGATAGGGAGAACAATTCAATGGCGGATTGGAAATAACATGGCTTCGGAATCTGGACTGCGACAGATGGGGTTGTGTGCACTTTCAGTGACGTACTCGTCGCCGAGGCGAGAATTTAGAACTTCATCAAGATTCAGGCCTCATGCATCATGACCATCGGTACATATTGAGGACGTCCAAGCTTGTACTACTACTAATAGCTTCCTATTGATGACGTCATCATTGAACGCCACATCGTTGACGCTAGTTTAAAATTATTGGGTACTTAACTTCCCGGAGGCAAAATAATGCGGACTATCATATACCGGACTTTGAAAAACATTTTCCATGTGAGTCTGACGCAATCAGATATTCTATACGAAAAACCAAACCGTAGGTCAACGGAATATCATGGATGATATTTTGTATCAATATCAACCAGCAAGAGATGTAAGTAATTGACGACGAAGAATCTGCACTCATCGTTGCTGTACTGGTGGGAACCGAGCTGACTCGACTCGAACGCATCGACAGATGTCAACCACGACGACAATACCTTTGCCGTGCGCAACTAGGACCTTGTAAATCGACGGATGGTCCTCGGAGTGAGTGGCTCAGATGGATCAGGTCCAGGCTGCGAGACGTGTGATGGACGGCGTGGAACGGTCTGCGTAATTCTAGGGTGTGGTTGCCATGTCCCGGTTCGGTCGCGACTCGCAAGTGCATCTGGACGAGAGTTGTCCGTCGTACGTCGATATTTCAAAATAAGGAGGCACCATGGTCGATAGTGAAAATTTCTTGAGGGTACTTTCGGATTAGACTTCCTGATACGTGAAATTATATTATATTCTTGCCTACGGGAAGTCACCTCAAATGCAGAATCGCGAAAGGAATGATACTGATCTTGTCCTTTCATGAACTAGCACTTACTAATTATAGACTGGTGGCAGATTTATATAAACCTAACCTATGATAATGTTACGGTACTCTCACCTCACTGACCACGACCTGACTCGTCCGTGATCACGCACTACTGCAGGGTCCTAATGCCATACTTATTCAATTGATTTACGTACAACCAACATGGGAGGCGATGAAATATCAAACTCGGGCAACTTAAAAGAACCTCTGAATCTGACTCTTCAGAATTCGGCTCATTCCATCTTCTGTATTTCAGGTTGCCCAACATCGAGAAGAACAACTTGTCCAAGCACTCAGGCTGTATCATAAATCGACACATTGTGACTGCAAGTTTCGAAATAGTGAACTAGTGCGTAACCACTGATCATGCCATCGGACATTCACCTCGCTTTGTATGGCGCCGTCTTGGTCGTTCCTCTCGTCCTAGCATGGAGGTCGACGAGCAAGAACTCGAGTTCGCTGCCACTTCCACCGGGCCCCCGTTTACTTCCATTCGTAGGCAACGCTTTTGACATAAACGTTACTCAGCCTTGGCTTACATATACTGACTGGAAAGAAAAAACATGGTAGACCGTCTGACCCTCCTTGCTAATGCCAAAGTTTAACACCGATGGCATCTCAGGTGATATCGTGTACTCTCGTGTACTAGGACAACATATCATCATCATCAACTCCATAGAAGTTGCCCGGGAGCTTTTGGACAAGCGTTCTGCCACGTATTCTGGCCGCCCTTTCCTCCAAGCAAATGAAGAGTATGTCTAGTGAACAAATACCTGCAATTTACTGAAGTGACAGGAAAGATTTGGAGCCTCCTTTAATACTGCATATCTGCCATATGGAGAGACACTCCGGACTCACCGCAAGCTTTTCCATCAAGCTTTCGGAGCGGAAGCGTCTGCAGAGTATCATGATTTATACTGTCGCAAGGCGTATGAGCTCGTCGTCAATCTCATTAGCGCTCCCCATAAGCTCGAGAAGCACCTCGAAATGTTTGTTGATGCTCCTCAATCTGGCTTTCTATATCCTCTTATGCCGCATATGTTAGGTATTCTGGTTCAATCATCATCACTGCGGTATATGGATATGAAACCCCGTCTGGCGAAGAGGGCGACCCTCTGATCCACCGCTCTCGGGAGATTATTGAGATAGTCAAGAGAGTGCTGGCTCCTGAAAGAGCTGCACTGCTGATGGCTTTTCCTTTCCGTACGTGTTGGACATCGATCATCACAATTCAATCATTTAGCGTTATGACAGTGGATTATCTTCCTTCGTGGTTTCCAGGGGCGTCAGATCGACGTTTGGCTCCTTATTGTAGGAAGGTTATTCGTCAGATGTTGGATGAACCTTTCGAAATAGGAAAGGAGAAGATGGTGTGTACCTCGGATCTTTCTGCCGATGTATTGACTGGACGCAAATATAGACGGATGACGGACGACCACCCTCTCTCTTGGCCAAATTCCTGAACGCGGGTGATACCTCTCCAGCACAAGAAGAGTTCATGAAAGGTGTGGCTGTCAGTGGATTTGCTGGTGAGTCAACGCACGATCAAATCTACAATTAAAAATAATTTCATACCTTATATAACTTAGGTGGAACGGAGACAGTGAGGTCATGTAGTCGGTATCTTGACATTCACTCAACGTTTTACTCCCCAGACTGCATCATCTTTGCACTCATTCGTGCTGGCTATGCTACTCTATCCAGACGTGCAATCCCGCGCACTTGCTGACATCAATTCCGTCTGCAGAGATAACGTTCCAAGCTTTGAGCACAAACCATTACTGCCCTACATTGAAGCCATTTGTCGAGAAGTTCTCAGATGGCAGCCCACCCTACCGCTAGGTCGACCACCTTGTTCTGGTTATTTGATCAATTTACTTATACTGAGGAAAGGGGTGCCACATGTGGCGTCTCAAGATGATGTTTACGAAGGATACTCGATTTCGAAAGGTCCGTGTTTTATTCATTGCTGCACGCGACTCACTCGAAGGGCATCGCAGGGTCAATGATCCTGGTCAATGAATGGTATTTACTTTGCCTAAACACTGTCTCTGTTCGCAACCTAAAAAACACCCAGGGCTATATCTCGAGACGAAAACCTCTATCCCGATGCATCTCGATTCGATCCTCAAAGACATCTAACTGCTGAGGGGAAGTTGAAAGATGATCCTCTTGCGGGACACTTCGCCTTTGGCTATGGAAGGTAATCGTCACTCCCAAGAGTTCATTGATCCATGCTCAATCCGATAACCTGTAGGCGTATCTGTCCAGGACGCCATTTCGCCGAGCTCTCTTTATGGGCTGCCATGGCTTCCATTTTGTCCACTGTTCGGATCACGAAAGCCAAAGACTCGGAAGGCAATGATATCCCAGTGATTCCGGAGTATACTACTGGTCTCGCTATGTTAGTTTTATTTCACTGATATCTGGGCAGTACTGATTTCTTTTGTCTGACAGTCAACCGAAACCGTTTGCGTTCGTCATGACGAGTATTAATTCGCGAAGGGAGGAACACATGAGAGCCGAGTCTCGGGTGGATTGAGACTCCTGTGGCATGCTTTGTCTATTCGATTTCGAGTCATGATGATACAGCACTGTTACAGTGTGCTACTAGCCCACGTAGCTTGGTGAGGAGCAAGGAGCTATGTATTAAGCTTATTTTCGCAACAAGACAAGTCCTGAATCGAATATACACACACTTAGTCTTAGATACACATGTTGCAGAGGCAGAAACTGCTGAAATATGTATAAAAAAGGAAGTATGGTTGGGTGATGTGCATTCTGTGTTCGTGTTCGTGCTCAACGCTCGTGGACACTTGCGTTTTCGTTCCGAAGATAAGAGAGGTTATATCCTCTCGAGCCTGAGCGAAGAACGAATTCAGCTTCAAAACTACTACAAGGCGAGTACTGCATAGTAAAGTCTGTATGTATCATCTACGGGACACATAACTGTATGGGAGCCTTACCAACATGAAAAGAAGTCGACATGAAACTCCGTCATTATTCAAACCCTCTACTCGTCTCTATATCTTTCAATGAGATATTACTCCTCTCACACATCCCGCGGAAAAGTCCGCCCTCAACTTTAAAGAGATTGGATGGTGTGTCAAATTCCTTCGAGAGAGTGAGTTGATAACCGCTGAAAGACGTTCAAATAACAACCCACTGCAATAAGGCCAGCATCGAGGACCAGAATCCGGTCGTATGAGATGATGGTTCGAAGTCGGTCTGAAGCATCATCTCATTACAATATTGTACCGAGAGCAAACATGAACGAACGTACGAGCAATACAAAGTAGCGTGCGACCCTGGAATCCCGTTTGGATTGTGTGCTGGATCTTGGTATCAGTATCGAGATCGACAGATGCTCTGAAAAAAATCAACGTCACGCTCCCGGAAGAAGAACATATGACTAACGTGGCTTCATCAAGCACAACGACTTTGCAGTCTTTCACCAGCGCACGAGCTAGACTGAGTAGAGATCTCTCCCCAACACTGAGGTTCGCTCCCTCGCTTTCAATGGTGCTGTCAAGGCCGTGGCGGCCAGTGGAAGCTTGCTCGGTTCTGACGCCATCAATGGAAGATGGCTGTGTCGAAGTGATGCTAGAATCAAGTAGACGAGATCGTTGTAGTGCATCCCACAGCTCCGCATCACTGTGTTGGGAGAATGGATCTAGGTTGGAGCGCATGGTCCCTTGTAGTCTTTAAGCGCTTCAAACAAGAGCATGTAGATTTATGGCACTGACCGCTAAATAGAAGAGGCTATCGAGTTCGTACATCAGTCCTTGCAGTGTTAGCTAGTGCATGGAAAATTTACAAACATCTTGTGGGATAATAGAAATCTTGGAGCGAAGATCTTTAAGACCAATTGTAGATATATCGACACTAGAAGGGTGAAAACCAATATTCGGCACGATGGATGACCAACGCACCCATCGATAGTGATTGAACCGCTAGACAACTCAACAATTCGAAACAGTGCGAGCATCAATGAAGATTTTCCAGCACCAGTCCTGAAGGGACGCAGTATTAGCACATATGTGTAGATCCGACAAACCAGCTAACCTTCCCACAACACCTATCTTTTCGCCTCCCCTGACCTTCACCGAAATTCCCCTCAATACGTTGGGAAGGCCCGGCCGATATGCCATTTTAACATCATTGAATTCGACCGCACCATGTTCAGGCCATTGCGCTGGGGGCTTTCGTTCTTCAATCTCATGCGGAGCCTCTTGAGGTACCGTGTCCCCTGCGACGTACTGTACCACTGCGAGGTGTAAGCGAGATATCATAAAATTAGCGGCTCACATCGTTCCACTGCATTCATGTTATTCTGAGGCAAACAGCGATTGAATAGTCTAGACTATAAGATAAGGAAAGCCTGACCTCGACGTCTGCTGATTGTCTGGTTAACTGAGTACACGTTTGTGCCAGCAAGGCTTTGAAAAGTTCATCATGTATACTTTGGCGGCGACATTTGGAGAACTCACTGGTATATGTCAGTACCAACCCTATCTGAGCTGCGTTTATCCCGGAGACGTCGATTACCGCTAAAAGAGCAACCTAGCATTGGTTGAACATGAGATCACGGTTTTGTCATTAAATAGACGCCTACAAAGAAGACTAATATGCCTCCCATGAAGTCCAACCTTACTGCAAGCCATCTGAGGGAAGCTGATGAATCAGCGACCGCCAAGATATGTATAGGGTTACTTGCCTCTGGTTCGTAATCACGAGGTATAGAGCTCTGTCCTCCAGGTCAACGTAGTATCTATTGGCGGCAATGAACCGCTTCATCTCTCCGTAGCTCCGGATGGTAGGAAGTCCTGTCAAAGTCTCCGAAAAGTGGGCATACAGAAGAGAGCGGAGCATAGAGTCTGATGGCCAATATCAACAGTGACTTTCTAGGTCAGAAATACAATAACAAACCCAGGCGTTTAACCTCGCGAGCACCGGCTCGATAGAACGCAGCGAAGTAGCCATAACCAAGAGCAGCGAGGAACACAAAAATAACTAGACACGAATGGGCCATATCCTCGCAAATGATGTCTATTTACTGACCAAAGTACGGTTCAAGGATAGAAAACGATGGTGATAGAGCCCACAAGGCTGGACAGCATATAGACAACTAGATCTCCATAGTCAGTCCCCGTAAGCAAAGTGTGCAGCCAACGTACGTAATCTCATTGAATCTGGATCATGCATAAGCAACATCTCACCATGCGGTGACAAACGACTCACGTGGTAATTGATTGTCAGCACCTGAGCGAAAGGTTTCAGCAAAGCATAACATAGTACAAATTAGTGAGATGCTGACTGTCAATATCTTTGCCAAAAATGCCCAAGATTCGGCCCATAGGCTACAGGAACATAATATGCATCTGTTTGGGCGCTTTCATACACAATCACTCACTGATGTGTCGAAAAAGGACATTGGTGCATGAAAGACTTTACGAACGGACCTGTGGTGCAGGTTTTGAGACGCATAAAAGGAAATGATGTCCATTCCGACACAGCTGTGTTGAGTGAGTGTGCCGCCATCTGCGGTGGTAACTGACTTACAGAAAGAATGTGAAGATCGCTTGAGCAACCCCTAGACAGCCATACAGCGTCTGATAGAACGAGTTTGGTCGCTCGAATTTACTGCACCAGGATTTTAGAAAGGAAACCAAGAAGTCGATAAAAGGACACTGACTTGTTCTCCCACCAAACTAGCACGTACGAGTTCAAGATTAGGCTTCCCTGCATCGCAAGGACGAAGAAAAGAAGTAGAGGACCTATTATTGAAATGCGTCCCGCAACCAAATAGGTCCAGTACACTGTGAAACTGGTTCAATCCAGGGAAACCCTTCAGATGAGCTCGATCGTACCCCCCCAGTGCACAGATCCCGTCGAACGCCTCTCTTTGACGATCAAGCGACCTTCGATTTTACCACTGCCAGTAGCCTTTTTTCTGGCTCGTTCCGACTTCAACTTCACATCCTCGATGGTAATACCTGTATGCGGAGTGACTTCCTTGGCCTGGCCTTCATCATTCTCCTCCGACACATGACCACCGAACTCCAGGTCCAAACGCGCAAAGTCACCACCGCGGGAGATTAATTCTTCGTAGGTCCCGCTCTCCGTAATGACGCCGTTGTTCAGCGTATAGATGTAATCTACTTGAGAGAGGAAGTGGATCGCATGCGTGACCAGAATGACGGTAATGCCGCGATTTCGCAGGGCACCAACGATGGCATCTTGGAATAAGAATTTTCCGACGTGAGCATCCACTGAAGGCATTCGTCAGCATGATAGACATATAGACATAATATAAACCACACTGCTCACCTGCTGAGAGCGGGTCATCAAGGATGGCAACTTCAGGGTCAAAGTACAGAGCACGAGCAAGGTTGACCTGTGTGGAAGATCAAAATTGAGTCCTGTCACGGAGAGATACGGACTCACTCTCTGCTTTTGGCCACCACTGAGATTGATCCCCTTTTCTCCGATCTGAAATAGTGTATAAACAGTGTTATCAAGTTGGAATCATCCACCGTACCTCAGTCAAATCCCCATCTGGGAGCAGTTGGAGATCAGGAAGTAGACAAGCGATCTTAACAATGCGCCAGTATCTGTCTTCCTCGAATCGTTGGCCAAAAGTGATATTATCACGCTGGGGTAAAATGTTAGATGTATTCGTTCTTCGAGAGAGACGCCATGCTAACCAACGTAGCATTCTGAATCCATGCGGTCTGTGGACAATAACCAATGCGCCCGCCAAACGAGACATGTCCGGAGACCTTCCTCATCTCTCCTATTAGACCTTGCAATAAACTGGACTGTTCATGGGTCAGTAGTCACTTCGAGAATTTCATTCGAAAAGATTACCTTGCCGCTTCCGACAGGTCCAACTACAGCGACGAGCTGGCCTCGTTGGATGGTCATGGTCACATTCTTTACCTTAAAGAGAGAGGCTTCTTTTCCAGGAGCGGGTTTTTCCTTCGCCATGTCCTCCTTCACGCTCCTGTCCTTGCCCTTCGGTGGACTGCCGTCGCCGGGTACGCCATTCGAGCTCAAATCATCACCAGAATCCTTCGCGAACGACTCCCACTCAAACGTCGCGTTCTTCACCAGAAGCGCGGGTTCTTGGTCCTTGTCGATCACAAGCGTATCTCCAGAAATAAGCTCTGCGTGGAACAGGTGCGTGAGCCGCTGAATCGCGCTAGATGCATCAGGGATACCCGATAGAGCACGAGGCATGAAGAGTATTGGTTGCCGGAGAAGCTATTTAATTGTCAATTAGGTGCATGTTTATGTATGCTGCTGGACATGATCTCACCTGGAACAAACTCAGCGAACTGAATATGACGGCAGCGTCGAAGTTGTGCGCTGTAAAGGTGTACGTGACAAAAGCTAGTGTAGCAGCAAGGATTGGGAGCGAAGAAGCGAGCGCCAAGCTAGGCGGATTGCATCAGCAGGCGTTGCCATGCTATCACCATCTGGACTTACTTCACAGAATTCGAGTGAAGAATCCATCGGATGCCACGCAGTTCATTCTTTCGAAGCTCGAATATTTCTATAAGCAACGTTCATGAGCATCCTGTTGAGATTCCTCGACTCAGCGTGCTTACTTTGAAGGAATGGGATCTCGTATGAGAAGTACTTGACAACGCGTATGGCCCCTGCGCATCTCTTCAACATCCTTGCACGTCCCGGAAGCCTCAAGGTTACGTACCGAGTACCTCTAACAGGACCTTGGCTCGTTGATCAGTCCATTTCATCGACCCTAAGCGAATACGGTACTGCAGTGCCATTAGCCGCTGTTGAAGTGGAATGATGAGGACGAATAGCGAGAAACCAGCGAGCGCAGACAGCCCGAGCTAGTTTTCATGCGCCGTTAGAACAAACCGAAGTCATCGTACTGTACAACAAACCTGGGTTAAAAGAATGGTTAAGCAAACCATGATTTGAATAGGCGCGATCCAGGCTTGAGAACAGTAAGTCATCTCGAAATCTGAATGCCACTAGTCCTATATACTGACCTATGTGCTAGTAGCGAGGGAGAGGCCACGGTTAGTCAATGCGCGTATGCTTAAGTATGTGACTCACAAACCACTGAGCAGCTGCATTAATCCTGCTCACGTCTGTGGAAATATGGTTGACCAGCGTGGCGTTGTCATGTTTCACACGCGCTTTGCCTGTGAGGTTCACTCCACGCTCGTAAATGCACGTTATCAGTGCGGCTCTAGCCAGCACGCCCACTGCCATTGAACGCCAAAAGAACTTGAAATGCATAAGCTGAGCCAAGCGTGTTTTCAAATCGCAAAGTTTTACAGACCTGGTGGCTGCAGATGCTAGACGACAATGTGAGCGCAAAGAGCCCAACAGCCATGGCGATACCACGACCGATATTTGGAACAGGTTCTCCGGCAATGATTGCGGCGGAACGCTCCTCTGCAAAAACGATGATATGCTGCAGGAGAAGAACGAACATCAGAGGTTACCATAACCAAATACAGATTGCTATTTACCCGAAGGATTATTGGGCCCATGAGTTGTGCCGTATCGCCAAAGACCTGAATTGTGTAGTAAATTTATTTTGACAGTGACCATTTATGAGATAGACACATGCCTTTAATGCACCTCCGATCCAGAACATACTAAGAAAGACATCGTTCAAAGCCCAAGTAAGACTGGCCTCTTTCCGCCCTGCGGATTCTTGCCAATATTTCTGAAACGCTGCACGTCGCTCAGACCAAGTCGTGCCTTGTTTCCTGGAAATTGCACTCAAGGCCCAGCCGGTGCGCTTGAAGAGAGATGGCCTGAGTTCTCCGCTTTCAAGACGTGCATTCCAGTCGGCTGCTGCCCTAACACGCCGCTGCCATGCAGCTTCAAGTTTAGGGGCAAGGATGGCTGACTCTCGGGATGTGTCCAGTTTGTATAGATCAGACGCTTGTAACGTGCGTTGATATCCAAGAACCTAAATATATGCGTCAGAACAGTATACACTGGGTTCTGGGTTCAAACAGACGATTATATCGGTTACCCAGGTGTATGTGAGCTGAGAGAAAATGGAAGCATTGGCCAAAGGTGTCAGCTGCAAATCACTGTTAGGAGAATCCTTTAGGAATTAGCATAGAATGTTCGCGCACCACTGCATCCTCCAGAGACGGAGGAGCTGGAGGTGGCGGGTCTTTAGGTAACCTGATCGCGGCTCGATGAAGGACATTGCTTGCAAAATAACTTCACTTACCACAACTGCCACCATTTTTGACGAAAGTTGGTATGCCCCTCACCAGTATCGAGCTGAAGATGTGAATGTCGGAGAAGGTTCAATTGCGTTGGCCTCTTCGATGCCTTCCTTTTCGCCCTGCAAGGATTCTTCTGACCGTTGAGAAGTCATACGGAATAAGACTGGAATACCAAATACTGAGCAAGATGAATGACGGTTTGTTGGAAAAGGCTGGAAGATGGTTTGTGAAGGGGTCAAGGAGCCTCGTGATCAGCGGTTGTGGGCTCTATGTATTTAATTATGGTAGATGTTTCGTACCGAATGCTCAGATCAAGCTACTGGCTAAGCCTCGGATCTACCGCACAATCAGGACTCTATGTAGGTTGTAATAGGCCACATATCGTCAGCTGACCGAAAAAACGTTGTTCTCCTACAAATACCGTGACGATGCGCAGTTGCCAGCAGGGCACAGGGTCGCAGACTGGTCTTGGGTGCTCGGTAGTATGAAGCGACGCCGAAGGCCAATGTAGCGCTGTCCTCCGGGCAAGTTCGAACCGTCGAAGAATAGAGCAAAAATCTGTGATTTGAGAACCACCGAACTCCAAAAGGTTTGCGCCGGGTTTAAAATTGTCCTCCCTCCCCTGCTGGCAGCTACAAACAATATTAGTGGAGAAAGGTCTCTGTCATCATCTCTCTGTCATCTCTCTCTAGGTTTCTCGGCGGATTATATAGGTCAGCCTGCGATAAACGGGTAGCTGATTTCACATTCCCATGCATTCTCTTTCGAGTCCGTTTTTGACGTGGCGATGGACAACAGGTTGATAGCGAAACATCCTGGAGATGAATAATGGAATTAGTGAATTGGATAACAATAACCCTCTGTCGTCTCTGTGACCGGCGATAATCAAGATGGAACGATGCGTTTCTCCTGAGCTGTTGCCGGACTACACGCGAGCAACACGACGCGACTTGAAGTTGCCAACAAAGTGAATTGCCTTTCATGGTTGTTTGTTCGTATTGAAAACGAAAGGCCTATGTTCAACACAAATATAGTTTCCAAATGCATCTACTAGGGAGTTTCCCAAGGCTATGTACATGAGTGCAAAACTAAGTACGAAATAATTGAGACATACCTCAGCGAGTGTTGAGAACAACGCTGAGGTCTTCAAAAGAGATGCGTTCGTACGATAAGTTATGTAACGACCATTGGCTTGTGATAAGGGTGAGCCGGGTACTGTATGAGTACACGGGGTCCCAATTTCAGGATTAATTTCCGTTTGTTGACATCAAAGTACCGTTATGGTACCGTGAATGGCTGGTTCAAACGAAACAACCCGAACCCTCATTAACATTACTCACCATGAGCATTTCGCGCATCATGTACCTACTCTTGAACACATCTGGAAAACACCTACTACAAGGTTACACACGTGACTTGACGCCACGAAAGTGTAATTCGTCGTTGTCAAACTTACGCGTGCAACCTTGTCAGACACCTTGCCTGAATATCTATCCCAGCGCTTTGAATAAAAATTGGCTCATCCAATTCAAGTTATCCATGCGTTCTTTTTGATCTCCCTAAGGCGATTTCTACACACAAACCATTCTACCAAGGAACAGCCTAAATGGTCAAACTACTCGTCGAGGCTTCGAGCGGAACTTACACGCACACGAACGAGTCCACCGATGTGAACGCTCGCTTAGTATACAGGACTCAGGAAAGCTTCAAACTGTGAAACGTAAATGGAGGTCTCCCTCAGATTGTAACAGCTCATTCGTGGGCAACGAAAAACATCGCAGGGCGTCTCACCCTCTCCAATGACATTGCCAAAACTTAACACCGACGCTATGCCAAGTGATATGATGTACTAGGATAACATATCATCAGCCAGTTTCCCGGGAGCTTCTGGAAGGACAAATGTTTCACCCCGGGTTGCTAGCTCTTTTATCAAGCTTCCAGAGCGGATGCATCCGTAGAGTATCTTGATTCGCGACGTGTCAGTCCGTCATAGATATCCCCAGCCTGAGTCTTCCGAGTCCTCATGGGATATAGAAAAACGTCGAAAAGTTTGTCGGGCCTCCATTATCTGGCACATACTTTGCTCATTATGGCTCACGGCTCACGGCTTCAATATATTGATACGAAACTCTGCCAGAGGATCGCCTTTCTGCAGGTACTAAACCTTGTTCGGGAAGTACCTTTCGAAATTGGAAAGGAACGATTCATGCATAGGTCGGGTCTCTCTGTTGGCATATTGACTGGACGCAGAGCTACTGGACGGGTGCCGGCGAGGGTTCTCGGTGGATTCGTTGGTGAGACGATGCACGACGAGTCAGATCTAATTACATCTGAGTCTTGGGCGAAACAGAGACAGCGAGGTTTATAATTCAAGTCTACACGTCGAAATCCTTACATCCCCAAGCTCGCTTCAACTTTGCACTCGTTCCACCCCAAACGTGCAATCTCGCACTCGCTGCGGAGATACGGTCCCAGGGTTTAGGCACAAAATATTACCGCCCGTCGAATCTATTCGTCGAGACGGTAGCCTATCGTCTGCAATGTTGTGTTCTGATGCAGGATAGGACTACTATATGTGACGTCTCGAGATGATAGTTGTGGTGCGTAACTTGCATTTGGTCGATGTACAGTAAACTTACTTTTCTTTGTCCCCTCAGCATACGAAAACCAAGCATGGATATTCCGGTCATTCTGGAGTGTATCTCCTGCCTGTGCCCTCTCTTTGGTTTTCTTTCACTCTGGGTAGTGTATTTTAACCTGAAAGGGACGGTCGACCCAAATATTCCGAGTCGCTTCCAGTGTGTCACTGCCACACGTTTAAGTATAAATTCTCAAGGGGACGATAGTGGCGTCTTGTCAATACGCAGATTACGGTTACCATTCCGATTACCAGAACCTTCCACGATATGCTACAGCAGAGCACATGCATTCCATATCAACTATACAGCCTGTACTGATCCAACGTGAAACGTCATCACAAGTATCATACCAGAAGTTTGATCAAGGCGCAGTGCCACACAGCAAACAACAACACACAGCTTATGTTGAGCGAAACGGTACTTTAGTTTACACCGCGACCCAGAAGTCTTGGTCTCAGACTTCAGTACTTACATACCCGTTTCTCCTCTAAGCCATTCAAAGACACCCAGTACGACAACGCTGAGATGTCCCTCCTAGAACGCCTAAACGTCCCAATAGACAACGGAGCCGGAGCACCCTCCATAGGCCCTGTCCGTACAAAATCAGGCAGTCGCTCATCCCCATACGTGCGTACATCTTTCTTAACCTACACATCAAAAGAATAACCTCCTCTCTCGCACACGCGCATTCTCCTTTCGATTATCACTCTACTGTACTCCACATCACACCACTCCAATCATTGTGTCACACAGACCCGCCCAAACCGCACCCCCAAAGGCGACCCAGACGCTCAATGGAGCCACGACCTCTATGAAGACCCAGAAAAACCAAGCCTATCATCAAGACTCACCCTAAGCGCCGCCCAACCTCGCAAACCCGATTCGCGCCTCGCACAGCGCGCGCTTAGGGATGCAGCAGGGGACAACAAACTAGGACAGGGCTTGAGCATCAAAGGCGCGAGTGCGGTGCCGTTGGGGAATGTGGTGGAGATTAGGGGACTTGTGAGGGGTACGACTGCTGCTGATGTTGAGGTGCGTGGTTCTGTTTTGTGTTTGGACTGAGATTGATGGTTACTCTTTTTTTGGTTGGTTTGATAGGCTATTTTCAAACGATGTGGGACGATAGTCTCTTCTGAAACAGCATCTCCTAAAGCTTCGGAGAACGTCATTGTCCGCATTACGTTCAAACTACCCGCGCATGCAGACGCAGCTGTGAACAAGTTCAACGGACAGCCTGCAGACGGTAAAATCTTGCAAGTGAGCATCGTGGGGACGAAAGCAGTGGGGTTGTCAGGGAGGCTTGCGGGTGTGGATGTTGTGGATGATAGCGTGGATGTGCTTATGGAGGGTGGGGATGAGGCGAATTCATCGTGAGTGGTATCGACTTGGTTTGGGGTTTTCATCTTTTATCTTGTGTGCGTTGGTGCAGAAAAATGCGGTCGGATTCAATCATTGCTTCGGATCCGAGAGCAAGTGTGTTGGTTGCGCCGCCGGGTGCGGACCCGAAACAATATATCCAGCACTCGCACTCGAATCCTCGTCCGGATGGGCAGAAGTGGCATCGTGGGAGTAGGGGTCGTGGACGGGGTCGTGGAAGGAGAGGTGATGGCGGAGAACGAGGAGTAGGGATGGATATTGACCATTGAGCCCCAAGTTATGGGACGGGTTTTCTTGGGTACTGGTATATTAATATGGATGAAAGAGTCTAGCCCAACTTGACATGCATTAGCTTCATCTTAGGTTGCGAATTATCTTAGCATATGTATTTTCCCTTGTGCTGATTACACATCTCATCTCATCTCATCTCAATCAATATTTCACGCGACGAGGTCAAGAGTCAAAGCACGGCCAAGTATGTTGTGCTTGGCAAGAGCATGAGATAGCGTGAACTGGACATAATAAGAAGAAAATAGATCGTGATAGCCAACCAAACAACAGTGACCGCCTTGTACGTTACGTGTACGGGATTTACCCGACCGTCCGGAAAGGTATTCGTCATCAAGCTACCACCCGCAATTATTCACTCTCAGAGATAAGCGCAACGATCATCCTAGAGTCTCGTGAGTTACCGTGGGACACTTGTGAAAGAACCACGCACCGGTAAAGATAGTAGAAGAATGAAAGAAGGTAAAAGCCTAGTTTCATAAAGCTCTCTTTCTTATGACCACTAAGAGTTCTAAATATCTCTGTGGCATCGTACATGTGGTTCTTGTTGCGTATCCTGTGCGACGCGTCAGCTCCGGCTCCACAAAAAGCGCCCAAGAATAAGGTTTACACGTACTTGTTGACGTTGTACAAGACAAGAGGGAGGTTGAGGAGGAATGCGAACCATTGACCCGAGAGGAGAAAGAGGATTGTTAGGAATGCGTGTGCGATGTTTTCTGGTAGGACGAACTGGGGGTTTGTCAGTGAGTGTATTATAGGCAGGGATGGAGAGAGGTACTTGGTTGAGTTTGTTGCAGAGATCTATGGGGTTGATATAATCGCATTCAAGGTCTGAGAACATAATGATCTAGGGAGTGAAAGTGAGTGAGTGGGTGGGTGGTGGGTATAAGGATGGGAAGGAAGACTGACGAAGAAAACCATTGTGAAGAGTAGACCAGCTGCCATTAGCACAGAGAACAAGAACAACCAGCCTGCAGCAAGCATCAGCTAGGAGACTTCAGTCAATGATGAGGACGTACCAGCGCCTCCCATTTTGTCAGAGAACGTTAAAGTGGAGCAGTAAGAAAATTAGGACTTGTTGGCTGTCGCGTGAATCCGGAGCAGCTATCAGAATCTGCTTAGCAGAAGAAACGTGAATTTACAAGCAAAATACCTTGATGGAGTAGAATGATGCCAAAACACCTGGCAGAACACCCTCAACAATGTCACACGCAGTCACAAGTCACGCCGCTTACCTTCGGTTAAACTACTGCCACGGTACTGACACTGGCGTGTCCCAAGTATTTTCTAGCTATACCTACCAGTGAGGTAACATGAAATGGTTGCATCCACATTTCGCTCGGTCTCTCAGTTGTCCTCCGACTCGGTTCAAGTCCCGTGTCAGCCCGTGTTTGTGTTGGCTCCTCTCATCAATCAGATTACCACGCAAGATCCTCAGTACTCGATAAGGTACCTTCCGTGTGACTCACTTCTGGTGGTGCCCTACAGCCTTCATTCCAGTCCGCGCTCCAGCCCCACGGCTCACGTCCGGGCACCTTTTTAATGAATTTACCCGCGCAATTGAATAACACCACTGACATCATCCGTATCGGCTCAGAGCGGTCGATAAGTTTAATGAATCCGGAAGTCTAAAGTTGCAGTTTCCGGGATGCTGTGGGGATGAAGTCATTATAAAAGTACAACCTCCCATTGTGCAATGGCCATTCTTCCGTGCACTGATTAGTCGCCATGCGAACCTTTGCAAGACGCCAGTCCCCACCCCCTGCAGATATTATCACCTATCGTTTGAATAATCGAATGATGTATGTCCCCACTGCGGAGAGCTTCGACGTGAGTCTTTCAGCCCTAGTCTGATCATCATCCACTAAACTTGATACAATCATCGCAGCAAGCAGTTACATTTGCCAGATCAGCATTCGAGAGCGATCTCACTGGGATTGACAAAAGCCGGATATCCTTCTCGTTGAATGTGCTGGTGAATGGGAAGCAGAGCTCTGTGGATATCAACCATGGTGCGTGGTCGACGATCATGTCACATCTAGTACGCTATGAGATCGTAGACGTGCACATCCAGCCGGAGCCCAGAGTATCCGGACCCCCTCCGAGCTATCGGTCTCATAGCTCGACAAAGAAGAAGCAGCATTCGTCATCACATTCATCATCGGCGGGACTTGCTACTTTGTTAGAGACGGAGGAGTAACGTCACAGATACCCGAGCGTTGTATTGTATTTTGCACTCAACACACCCACTGAGTGACTCGTTTGTATTACATTATTTCCAGGTTACGCTCTGGACGATCAAACGCCTGTTCTTGCTATCCTATATTGTAATTCGGTTTACTCCCTCACTCGTTCGTGCTTTGCGGCTGACGGGTTCTTTGCAGGTTGTCTCTTCCTGAAACTCAACGTCGCGAATCGTCTTGGAGTCGGCCAGTCATGGTTTCAGCGGCCTCATCTCCCATGGTGCCTCATCTCATTCACCAGCCCCTTCAAACAGCCCTCTTGATCTAGACAACGGAATGGACAGGCCTTATCTTGGTGGGCCTCAGTTGCAGGGGAAATGAACGGGAGTCGTCAAGAACTTGCGGTACAATATTATGATCAAACAATATAGTTGATTTACTGATTTACAACGGTCGATTTCTAATTTTAATCGACATGTTGATCACGGCCCAATTCATATTCTACAGAGCATTACACAGCGTGAATACAGCAAAACAATCTACATAACATCAATTCGTGATGAACAATCTCCTCAGGAAGATGGGACTACGCAGTGCTTCTTGTGCCCTTTCCAGTCCTCGCGCTGACAGTTCGCTGAACAATACCGCACAACCCTGCACCGACTGCAAATCAACAACGATCCAGAACCACTTCCTTCCTTTCCACAAGTCGCGCACACATGATGCACCGTTGCTGCTGACACAGGCGTCGGTGGAGTCTTCGTGGCATCGGCATCTTTCGGCCTACCGACCCTTTCCATGTACGACAGCGCGAACAGCGGACTGATCGCTGCCCTCGTCACATACGGTGCAAGTGGGCGAAGCATTGGATATTTCTTCACAAACACTTCTGTCCCCACCCCAGCGCCGCAAGAGCAAATAGGATTTCGATCTGGCTCAAAAGTTAGAGGGATAGCGCCTTTAACGCGATATTCGCAGTTGGTCTTGTGTTCCCAGGTACGGCACCGCTCCGTTGCGGCCACAAGGAGGTGCATCCATGCTTTCCTCTCCTCAGCAGCTATCCCCAATTGCTTCATATTGGTGCCAGACATCACATGTTTAGAAACCTTGCCGAAAGCCTCGATCTTCGCAGGCTCGGGAGAAGACGGCATCACCCAAGCGTCAGCGACTATAGCGTGCGAGCCGAGGTCCAACCGGAGGTCTGTGATGTGTAACATAACGAAGACCTTATGTTCTTCCTGCAGGGCGTAGCATAGAGGGGGTTTGCCATCCGTGGTACCACTTGCGTGCCCAAAGATTACATGAAGTGTATGCTTGATATCCAGCAGCGTGGACCCTGTTGTCAAACTCTCGGGAATGCGTCTTTCACGCTCAGACAGCATGAGGGAGACGTGAGGGTTGACCCAGTCGAGAGCCTTCTTATTGGTGATGCTGAAGGGCACGCATTGGTCGAGGTTGACGCGGTGCATGTTCCACAGGGCAAGATCACCTCCGTGCGGGATAACAGGGAACATGTCCGGGTCGGTTTCTCCAAGAGCAAGTTTTAGGGGCAAGGTAACCTGCGTCGAGTCCGACATGAGTATTTGGAGAGACAGAGATAGAGGAAACGTACTTCGATGTATAGCGACTTTCGTGCAATGCGTAGCTTGGCTTTCTTGGCATCGATAGGAAGCGGGAAAGGGAATTGCAAAGACTTGTCTCCAAGAACGATGGCGATTGAATGCATGGAAGCCTGGTTCACAGTGGGAGTAGCACCGCTGGTCAAGGAAGCTTTCATCTCCGGTTCGACGATATCCACCCGTGTGGTAAATGACAGAGGTTTCTTGCATTCTTTATCTAACGTCACAAATGTGGCGCCAGGCGTCTTCATAGGACGATCGCTGATCTGAATACTCTTCTCCTCAGGACTCTCTGGGACAAAATTAGGACGCTGTCGCAGGATGTGCACAAGTTGCTCATCTCCCATGTCCGCACGGAATAAGGAAAGGTCAAATCCTAGCTTCATGGTGAGTGAAAAAGTCGCCGGGGTGGATAGAACAGTCAGAACGACCGACATCCGATGCTCGTTTGCAATCACAACGGATGGCACCCAGAACCACACCACGAGAGGGGAAGTTCCATACCGTCTAGTGGCGTCCTCCTCAATGGCTGCAGTTTTTCTATCGCCCTTGCCGCTGATCTTGACAGTTCCAAAAACTGTGTTGATGCATGAAAACGTATTCGAGGTTACTGCTCCCCTGACGTCACACTGCAACACAGGTGTTCCAGCCTCGTCAAGAGCTGGCAAGAGCGGCTGGAGTCGAGCCCGAGGAATGATGAGGACGACACAGACGGTTTGCTGGAGTGTCTTCCAATCGCGAAAGACAAGAGGCCTCTCAAGGCGACACACCTCCTGTACCTTTTGTAGAGACATCCATTCCACAGTGAAAACGCCAAGAAGGTGTAGCTGGCAGCAGAGATCTTGATAATGGTTCATCCCAGTCAGAAGGGTCCTGTCACCCAGTATCTTGTCATGAAGTATGTTCATGGTTGGGGCCCACTCTGTGATCACCCTCCTCTTGACGACACTCAGAATCTCCGCGTACGCACGACGGTGGTAATGTATGTCCCCATAGATTCTGATTGACAATGGAGACTGTTTGACCATGGTCATCTTTCGTGTCATGTTCTGATAAAAAAATATGTCGAGGTAAAGATTGAAGAGGACGCCTGCAAGCTGCTCTGGAGCGATTTCGATGGGGCAGTCAAGATCAGTGGCGAATTTCTCAGTCCGGCCGAGCAGCTTCCAAGCGAGGCGCTCGTAATTCTGAGTTACGTCCTCTTTCGCGGATTGCATCAGGAGCTCGTGCATATTTGAGCGGTTCGTGAACTGCGAAACAAAGGACACGGGAATGAGGCCGAGGAGCAGCCCAATAGCGGCAACATCTCCGCAGAGTTGTTGTGGCAGCGTGTCTTCTGGGCTGCTCCCGGAGAGACAAGAGAGACCTTCCGTGTACAACGTAGCAGTTGGAGCTCGCTGAAGAATAGGACAAGTAACAACGAGGATGTTCAACACGCCGACGTGATCAAGAAGGTTGGACGTATCAATGATGTTGAACGTGGTTGGCGCAAGTGACTTTGTATCGGTTCCGTAAGCTTCAGGATCAAAGGTGATACATGCGCTCTTCCAAGGCGCGACAGGGAATGGCGTGGATGTCGATTTCGTGGTGTGGGAGTAGCCAAGAGCTTGACACAAGCTCAGAGCGTCTCCCACAAAGCAGCGTATGATGAGCGGGCTCGGGGAAGATGAACCTTGACTGCCCAAGACCTTGGAAACAGAAGTGCACCACTGGGAAAACTGCGTCTTGCAGACATTTATTATGTCTTTCAGAGCAACTTTCTCTGGATGGCAAGAGTTTCCGGGAGCTGGCGCAAGCGCTTCAGCCAAATGAAAGCAAGAGAGAGGATCTGTTCCATAGTGAACCCCAAATTTGTCGCCGACCATGGAGTATGCTAAGGTTGGATTTGGATGTGACACCTCCGATGGTCTCTTAGGGACGGCAGAGCATATGCCTGTCTCCCAGTAAATGTTGTAGTGATCACCCGCCATCTTGAGCGCATACATCGATAGAGGCCCAGCTGCGCGGCTTGATGTGCACACGAATTTGAATTTCGCCTTGGAAGCTTTGACATCAGCGGCATATGCGGATTCAAATGCTTTTGCTTCGCTAGGAGAGCAGGTCGTCGTCTTGACGTAGAGCTGCCAAAGGCGCCGCAGCTCGGCGAGAGTATCTCTAGTGCACATGCGAAGGAAATGTCCATAAGGACCGTTGTTCCAGCTATCCATATCACTGGATAGCTCGACCAACTTCCTGCACTGTGATATGAGCAGGTCACGGGAAGCTTTGTCGAGATAAAAGTGGAAAAAGATGTTCCAAATTTGCGGCACTTTCTGCACAGCGTCTTCGTCGGCAAGGAGCGTGAATAAGATAGCATTACGAGCTGTTTGATACATTAGCTTAACATAACACATCGAATGTTAAATCTGAGCTCGCCAATGACTGCACTCTCAAGGTCACAGCAAGTGAAGTCCAGTTTTCGTGATGCTGGGTACGGAACATTAGCGTGCCGTTCTATCAAAATATTCATGTACTGTTACCTTGCGAGCCCGTGCTGTCTGTATATACAGTGTAAAGGATATGCCTCAGATCGCCACATCCAAGAAGCAGCACATCTGCTTTTTCAGATGGGCAAAGATCCTGTGTGAGGCAAACTGCAGATGTATTGCCAATAGGGTAGAAAAACTGTTTTCCTCTCCATATGGCAGGGTGGGCCATGATCTGGGTGTTGATTTCGAGCAGCTAGCTGGTGGAAACGAAGATGGTACAATCAAACGAGCAGGTCAGGAAGAACTTGATCACTTGAGGGCACAGGCCGCAACATGTTAACTGAACCAGGCCCTGTTACTAGAAGGTTCGAAAGCCTCATGGACTCGGAGCTTGGTTCTGAACGTTAACTTCTAGGTTAGCTCGCAAGGTACAAAGGACGATCCTGATTGATTGATAAAAAGGGTAGTGTACCCTCGCGCACGATTCCATGTATAAAACACCGCCGATCAACATGAACAAATGATGTATAACCTGCACACACGTAGCACGAGATCGAGGTTAAAACGCACAGAAGTGGCTATCTCAGCCTGCAATTACATTGCTACTGGTTAAAGCAAGGTTGAAACGTTGAAGTGTAAAAGCTGCCGCAGCCTGCAACGATATTTGTAACTGTTATTTACCAAGATAAAGATATTTTCTATTTGATCTGCCTATATGTTACCTGGGGGCCGGGGGACTACTAGGCCTACACTGGCATGACGCGATGGCCTAACAAGACTATCATAGCAGCAACACATCAATCGTCCATGAATTCAGAATAAAACAATTGACATCATATCTACTCGTGATGAACGATCTAGGAAGATGGTGCTACACAACTCTTCTTGTGCGCCTTCCAGTCCTCGCGTTGACAACCCTGTGAGCAATACCGCACAACCTTGCACCGGCTGCAAATCAACAATCCAGGACCACCCCCTTCCTTTCCACAAGCGGCGCACATATGACGCACCGCTGCTGCTGACGCAGGCGTTGATGGGGTCTCCGTAGCAGTGGTATCTTCCAGATTACCGACCCTTTCCATGTAGGACAGCGCGAACACCGGACTGATCGCTGCCCTCGTTACATGCGGCCCAAGCGGGTGAAGTGTTGGATATTTCTTCACAAACGCCTCTGCTCCCACCCCTGCGCCGCAAGAGCAAATAGGACTCTCATCTGGCTCAAAAGTGAGAGGGATAGCTCCTTGGACGCGATACTCGCAGTTGGTCTTGTGCTCCCAGGTACGGCACCGCTCCGTTGCGGCCACGAGGAGGTGCATCCATGCCTTCCTCTCTTCAACACCTATCACGAACTGCTTCATATTGCTACTAGACAAAACATCTCTAGAAACCTTCCTGAAAGCCTCGGCCTGCTTAGACGAGGCAGAAGACGGCATCACCCAGGCATCAGCGACCATGGCATGCGAGCCGAGGTCCAAGCGGAGATCCGTTATGTAGATTATAACAAGCAGTGCATGTTCTTCCAGCAAGCCGTAGCATAGAGGGGGTTTGCCATCCGCGATACCGCTTGCGTACCGAAAGATTAATTGAAGTTTACGTTTGACATCCAGTAAAGTGGACCCTGTCGTCAAACCCCTGGGAATGCGTGTTTCACGCTCAGAAAACATGAGGACAATTTGAAGGTCGATCCAACTGAGAGCTTTTTTGTTGGCAATGCTGAAAGGCACACATTGGTCGAGGTTGACGCGGTGCACGCTCCAGAGAGCGAGATCGCCTCCTTGCGGAATGACAGGGAACATGTCCATTAGATCGGTCCCTCCAAGAGCAAGTTTCAGGGGCAAGATGACCTGCACCGTCAAAAATGAGGATTTGGAGAGATAGAGAAAAAGATAAAACAAACTTCAATATACAATGACTTTCGTGCAATGCGAAGCTTGACATTCTTGGCATCGACGGGAAGTGGGAAAGGCAATTGCAAGGACTTGTCTCCAAGAACGATGGCGATTGAATGCATAGAAACTTGGTTCACAGTAGGCGAAGCGCCACTGGCCAGAGAAGCTTTCATTTCTGGTTCAACGATATCCACACGAGTGGTGAATGTCAGAGGTTTCTTGCATTCTTTGTCCAACGTGACAAATGTGCATGCGCCAGACGTCTTCATGAGACGACCGCCAATCTGCACATTCTTTTCAAGACTCTCTGGGGCAGCATCAGGACGCTGTCGCAGGATGTGCATGAATTGTTCATCTCCCATGTCCGCACTGAATAAGGCAAGGTCAGGTCCCAGCTTCCGAGTCCTGACGAGTGAGAAGCAAGTTGCTGGGTTGGAGAGAACAGACAATGTGACCGTGTGATGAGACCCATTCATCAGCACAGCGGAAGGCACCCAGAACCACACCACGAGAGGGGAAGTTCCATATCGTCCAGTGGCGTCTTCCTCAATTGCTGCAGTTTTGACATCGCCCTTGCCACTGATCTTGATGGTTCCAAAAACGGTGTTGATGCAAGAGAATGTTTGCAAGGTTGCTGCCCCCTTCACTTCACACTGCAACACAACTCTTCCAGCCTGGTCGAGAGCAGGTAAGAGTGGTTCGAGGCGATCCCGAGGCACGATGAGGACAACACAGACAGTTTGCGGAAGCGTTTTCCAATTTTGAAGGACAATAGACCTCGAAAGGCGATGCACCTCCTGTACCTTCGGTAGAGATAGAAAATCCGCGGTGAAAAGGCCGAGAATGTGCAGCTGGCAGCAGAGATCTAGATAAAAGTTTCTCCCCATCCCAAGGGTCCTGTCACCCGAAATCTTGTCATGAAGCATGCTCATGGTCGGGGCCCACGGGTCTGTGATCACCCTCCTTTGGACGACACCCAAAATCTCCGCGAACGAACGACGATGGTAATGTATGTCAGAGAATATGACTGACGACGAAGTCCGCTTCATCATGGTCATACTTCGTGCCATGTTCTGATAATAAAACATGTCGAGGTAAACATTGAAGAGGGCGCCTGCAAGCTGCTCAGGTGCGATGTCAATGGGGCTGTCAAGATCAGTCACATCTTTGTCAGCCCCGCTGAGCAGCTTCCAAGCGAGGCGCTCGTGGTTCTGAGTCGCATGCTCTTTCACGATTTGCATGAGGTCCTCATGCATACCTGACCGGTTCGTGAACTGCGAAATGAAGGATACGGGAACGAGGCCGAGGAGTAGCCCAATGGTCGCAATGTCTCCACAGAGTTGCTGTGGAAACGTGTCTTTTGGACTACCATCGTAGAGACCTTCCGTGTACAACGTAGCAGATGGAGTTCGCTGAAGAATAGGAGAAGTAACAGTGAGGATGTTCAACATGCCGATGTGATCAAGGAGATTGGAAGTATCAATGATGTTAAACATAGTCGGCGCGGGTGACTGCGTACCAGTTCCGTAAGCGTCAGGATCAAACGCGATGCACGCGTGCTTCCAAGGAGCAACAGGGAACGATGTAGATGCTGATCTCGTGGAATTGTAGTAACCAAAGGCTTGACACAAGCTCAGAGCGTCGCCCACAAAGCAACGCACGATGAGCGGGCTTGAAGGTGGACCTTGGCTGCGTAAGACCTTGGAAACTGAAGTGCACCACCGGGAAAACTGCGTCTTGCAGACATTTACCACGTCCGTTAGAGTAACTTGTTCTGGATGGTGAGTGTTTCCGACAGCCGGCGCAAGCGCTTCAGCCAAATGAAAGCAAGAGAGAGGATCTGTTCCATAGTGGACTGCAAATTTGTCACCAGCCAAGGAGTATGCTAAGGTTGGATTTGGATGTGACACCTCCGCAGGTCTCTTAGGGACGGCAGAGCATATGCCTGTCTCCCAGTAAATGTTGTAGTGATCACCCGCCATCTTGAGCGCATACATCGACAGGGGGCCAGCTGCGCGGCTCGATGTACACACGAGACCGAATTTCGCCTTGGAAGCCCTGATACCAGCAGCATATGTGGATTTAAATCCTTTTGCCTTGCTAGGAGAGAAAGTCGTCGTCTTGACGTAGAGCTGCCAAAGGCGCCGCAGCTCAGCGAGAGTATCTCTAGTGCACATACGAAGGAAATGTCCGTAAGGACCATTGTGCCAACTATCCAGATCGCTGGATAGCTCGACCAACTTCCTGCACTGCAATATGAGCAGGTCATGGGAAGCTTTGTCGAGATAAAAGTGGAAAAAGATGTTCCAAATTTGCGGCACTTTCTGCACAGCGTCTTCATCGGCAAGGAGACTGAATAAGATAACATTACGAGCTGTTTGATGCATTAGCTTAACAAGACACGTTGAGTGTTAAATCTGGGCTCACCGATGACTGCACTCTCAATGTCGCAGCAAGTAAAATCCAGTTTTCGTGATGCTGAGTACGGAGCATTAGCGTGCCACTCGATCAGGATATTTACGTGCTTGTACCTTGCAAGCCCGTGCTGTTTGTATATACGGTGTAAAGGATATGCCTCGGGTCGCCGCATCCAAGAAGCAGCACATCTGCTTTTTCAGATGGGCAAAGATCCTGTGTGAGGCAAACTGCAGATGTATTGCCAATAGGATAGAAGAACGTTGTCCCTTTCCATAGGACAGGGTGTGCCATGATCTTGGTGTTGATTTCGAATAACTACCTGGTGAAAACGAAGACGGTACAGTCAAATGAGCAGGTCAGGAAGGACTTGATCACTTGAAGGGTGCATGCAACACGTTGACTGAACGAGGCTGTTACTAGAGGGTCCGTGAGCCTCGTGGGCTCGGAGCTTGGTTCTAGGCTAGCTCCCAAAGCACATAGGACGATCCTGACTAATTCAGGAGAAAAGGTAGTTCACGATGAACGTTCACCAGTGCACCCTCGCATGTGATTCGATATGTCGCTCAGCGTATTAAGTCCATCTTACCATTACATCGCTTGTGGACAGCAATGCCCAGCAAGCATTCGATGCATCAGGCCAAACCCAGTAGCTTCACATGGCATGCCAAATCGAACAGCCATTCAAATCTTCCTTTGCAATGCGTGACAGTCCTTTGATGATCAGGGACATTATCCAATCTCGCTTGCAAAGTCCAGAGTCTGCATTTTTGTCGGCTTGTCGTGATGAATCAAGTCCAGATGAGGCGATTCATCTCATTGCTGCTATGCAATTATCTGGATTTTACAGTGTGATAGGATACTTGCAGTCTGACGACGAGGATGAGCCGGCCAGATCATTCCTGCTCTTCAGAACTTGATGATGATTTGGGGAGATTGGAGCGTTGCACAAGGCTTAATAATATATCTATGACAAGTTAGTAGATTTGCATGAAAGAGGAGCAAATAAGTTACCGGACGGATCATCTCCACGATCGAGCAGCTCATTGAACTTTTTCAACATCTTCCCTATTGCATAGCATTTGATCGAGCTCGAAGAATGCCCTAATCTTCACTGATGATTCAGGTGGCTGCAATGATCTACAAACAGAATATCAGTCTTCGAATCACATCCAAAAGTCCATCAGGGCCACAGTATCACCCCACACTACAGATTCATCAGATAATAAGACTCTGATGGATATGTGAATGCCTGTGGGATATGTTCGGGAAGGACTTTGAGATTTTTTGCGCTGATGACTGTAGATTTGGCGTGAGGATCACGAAATGGATACGACGGTGATATGGACTCTGGAGTGACCCACCTTCAAGTCTGATAGGCTGGTATTCCCAGGTGACTGGGCATGAAGGTGCAACGACGCATATAATGTCAAGAAGGATCGAAGATGGACTGAGCGGTGGGTGGAATGAATGGTAGGAGAAGACTGGGGTTAGGATATGGGGAGAGCCTGTGCTAAAGAAGTGGATTGTCAAGGTCAGTCAGGTCAGCGAAAGTTGCGAGTCCCAAAGTGTCCTAGGATGCCAACAGAACCGGCAACTCGTTGTCCTTGACTTTTATAGCCGAGACGTACTACTTAGTAGTCACTAAGCAAACCAAGGCAAAATGTAGAATGCAGCGTATTTTATAATGCAAACGCAAACCGCTGAAATAAGTCATGATGCAGACAGAAAAATAGATCCATTCTATACGAGTCTGATTAAGCCCATCCCATGCGCAGGGGGAGGATGATTCAAAGTGTTGTGGGTACTGCGGCGAAGCGTTCATCTATTATTACTTATGTAATACAAGTGGGCAGCGGAGCAGTTGAAATCCGTGTAACCCTTGAAGCCCAGTGAAAATCGACAAGAATGAGGTAGATACGTGCCGATAGACGTCTAAGTACAAAATGAGACGGATACAAATCTAAGAAATTCGAGAAGGCAAAACTCTAATTTCGTGCAAACGCAAAGAATCTTTCCAAAGGTGAAAAAATGCAAACATGTCAGACCTCGATTGCGTAGTTTGCAACTTTGTGACAAATTTTGCACCTGCATGCATTCAATGCATGTGTGTATTTTGCACAAGTCCATAACCGTATTTGCATTATGTTTATTGGAGTCCTAGTACAGTTGAACCACTTCGCATCTTCTCATCCACCCACCATGTCATTCGCCCCTGCCGCGACACCGAGTCCAGCTCAATACGACCATTCCCTTGTGTTGCTAGCACAACACGACAACCGCAAGCCCAGGGCGGCGAGCAGTTATTTCTAGTGCTGCCGTGGTCCGGTCCTGAACCATGGTTCGAACCTGACCAATGGTCAGGTTCGTCCTTGGTTCGGTCCATGGTTCCAAAATTTGGACGGACCGGACCTGAAAGAGGTTCGCGGTCCACCATCACCTGAACGGTTCGGACATAGGTTCGGACCTTCCCGAACCATTCCGAACCCCGAACCGCAGCATCCTCATGTTATCGGTGAGGCACACACTACTAGTAATGGTCACTTCGACTTCGACTCAGCTTCAACTTCTGCCCCCATGGTCATTGGGATCCTCAGGATTTGCGATGACTTTGAATTCTTTCCGGAGGCTCGCATCCCGCACCCCCGGCTCTCAAATGGGTTGTTTTCGCGACCCTCCGATGTATATGGCTTTGGAGAGCGGTTGTTCACTTTGTTAGCAGTTAAAAGGAGCAAGCACCAGGTGAGTTCACTCATCATCATGTCTGAATCTGACGCATGCGCCCTCAATACTGATGGATCTCTTAAGGATGCTAAGGATATCGTCTTTTATCATGATCCTGATGATACTGTCCCACTATGTACTCCTTCCTCTGCGCCTACTCCTTCCTCTGCACCTACTCCTTCCTCTGCGCCTACTCCTTCCTCTGCGCCTACTCCTTCCTCTGCGCCTACTCCTCCTCTGCCTCTCCTCTGCGCCTACTCCTTCCTCTGCACCTACTCTCACAGGTTGCAAATCAGTGCCAGTTATAGCTGGTTCTCAACGATCTGTTTGCACGTCCAAGCCATCTGCTCGCCTGCGGGATACCGAGAACATTTATTCCTCGACGAGCCAAAAACATGCTTTATCCAGCGCTAACGAAATTCAACCGGCCTGCAAGAAAGTTATACCATCTTTATTTGATGATGATAGCCTTGACGATGACAACACTGGCAACGATACTGATCCTTTGGAGCCTGGCGCTGACCAGCCTGAAGCCGAAGATGAATCTGAACTGGAGGACGATGCTGAAACTGAGGACGGCGCTGAACCCATGGTCGCGCAAGTGGCAAAGAGCGAACGTACTGCTGACATTCGCACCACCTTCACTCACCATGAAACGCACTGGGTATGCAACCCTTGCAAGTACGTAGTTAGTGCTGTGTGCATTGTTTCCTACTGATATTTGATAGGGACGCTGGTGAACCTGAGAGCAGGCACATATTTCGAGGAGGAATCTCTACACTCCGCACTCACGTTAGTCGGTACGTTCATGTCCTTTCATCTCTTGACGTTTCACACTAACACATATCTATCAGCAAAAAAAACCACTTTCAACTCTACAAGGCTCGTTGTCAAGCTGCAGGAATTGCAATGCACCCTCGCGCTATTCCAGCTGACGAGGGTCAGGCGCTGTGAGTTTTAACTAACCTTTTGTATAACACGGTGCTAAATAATGGACAGTTCGAGGCAATCTACCCTTGATAGTATACTCGTCACCAAAGCACCTACATTCACCAAGGCCGGTCTCCTAGAGTACATAATGGAGTTCATTGTGACCGAAGACGAGGCACTACAGCTGGTCGACAAACCAGCATTCCGAAACCTACTTCGCTATGTTCGCTCTGGCCTTACTGAACATGACATCCCTCACCGCACGAAGCTCACTGAGACCATCAAGGCACGCGCAGAAGCCATAGTCAATGTCATATGTGAGCGTCTTGCTAAAGTTGATAGCAAAGTCTCTATGACATTCGACTCCTGGACTTCGATCATCGGCGACCCGTTTTTCTCCATCACCAGTCACTATATTTGGAATCCAGATGATAAACCCCAGCAATGGGAGTTACGTCACGAGCAGCTTAGTTTTGCACATATCGAGGGCAATCACAGCGGGCAAAACATCGCTCGTATGCTTATCGACTCGATTGACACATACAACCTCTGAGAAAAGGTAAGGTATGGCCTACTATCCTGCAGCAAGGCTAATGATTCATATAGCTTGGGTGGATGACCTCTGACAACGCGAGCAACAACGATACCGCAATGAAGGAGGTCGCTCATGAAATTGATCCAGAGGGTGTCCAGTGGATACCTGCCATGCACCGCATCAGATGCCAGGAGCACATACTGAACCTTGCTGCACGACACTTTGTAGATGCCGTTGCACTCACTCCTCAAGCTGCGCTTATGAAGAAGATCTGTCAGGCACTCGATACGGGGAACGACAATGAGCTCGACATTTTGAATAAGGAGCTCGCAGCCATGGAAGTAAATGATGATTGCGAGAAGGATGATGTGTTCGACACTGGTGATTCGCTTGGTAAAGCCCTTGCGCTCATTGAGCAGGTAAGTACTACATTACTATTCTATACTCTTACTGACTGGTATTGTTAGATTCGAAAATCGCCTCAAGCTGATGTCTTCTTCAAGAAGGCCTGCAAAGAAGAGAACGTCCCTGCGCTCGAGTTATTGCAGTGGATTAGGACTCGTTGGGCTTCTCTATACAAGTGTCTTGATCGCATGCTACTCTTACGTTGGGTAAGTCTTTTTTTTTTAATCAGTGTTCATCAGTTTGATATTTATAATTGAACAGGCTGTGAACCGCTTCACGAACCTCGCCGACAAAAGTAAAGAAGTACTGAATCTTCGCAACAAGTCTTACAATGATTTCAAGCTCGATCGGAACGATTGGAAACACCTCGCACTCGTTCATCAAGTCCTGAAGGAACCAGCTACTGCCCAGCAGTCATTCTCGTCTGCGAAACACCCAACTGCATCGCAAACGATCCCAACATTGGAATGCCTTGCGGACTGGTGGCAAGAGATGGCAAACGATGACCAGTACGCGCCGATTGCAGATGCAATCAAGCAAGGACTCAAGAATGTCGACAAGTACTACAAGAAAACGAATGACTCCGATGTATATTTCATTTGTCTCGGTAAGCGTTAATATTATTTTCTATGTTGCGTGCACATCTAATTATATTCATAGTCCTTGACCCCAACTACAAACTTGCCTATGTTGAAGATCGATGGGACACTCGAGACGTTGCGAACAGGAGGGCTCACCTCAAGGCTGTGGTAAGTAGTATTAGTTCTGACTGCTCATTATCCTTCCTGAACTTATGTTTATAGTTTGACAAGTATTATAAACCGCCAACTCGGGCACCTGCCAAAGAACCCGCTCCGCCAACAAGACCCTTGCATGAAAATCGGTATGGTGACGCGTGGATGCGCGAGGCCATCAAAACCCGTCAAGCCGCAGACCAACATGCTCATAATCCTCATCAAGAACTCATGATGTATCTGTCTTCGCCGCTAGAGGAAGCTGACAACATTGTTGCCTGGTGGGGAGTAAGTAATCTCATCATGACCTGTTTATTTGCTACTTAAATTGTTCCTTAGCTTCACTCATTGCAGTATCCTACTCTAGCACGCATTGCACGAGACTACTTGCCTATTCAAGGAAGCTCCGTCCCCTCCGAACAGGCTTTTTCGAGCGGAGGGATCACTTCTACTGTTCGACGCAATGGACTCGCAGCATCCACATTCAGCTCGCCTGCAGCTATTGAAGGCAGCATACAAGAATGGCCATGTTTCCGCAAAGGTTGAGGCAGAAGCAGCTGTGTTGGATGTGTAGCTACGAGTACAAGTTCTATCTACGTTTTTTTGCGCGCTGTAAAATATCTACGTTTTTTTTTTGCTCACTGTAAAAAATTTTGGGTTCGGTTCACGTTCGAACGTGAAAATAACCGGACCTGACCATTCTGAACCGTTCGTAAAGGTCCAGTTCGGGGTTCGTCAAGTCTGGTAGAACCGGACCTAGGTCCGGTTCTTGGTTCTCGCTCATCCCTCTGTGAACCTGACCGAACCGGACCACGGCAGCACTAGTTATTTCGCTTAATGTGACTGCCAGTGTTGTCCTTGAGGAGAGGAACTCGGTCCTTGCTAGTTCTTTGTGCCTCTCCCTTATGTTTCCTTGGTCACTGGTCTTTCTATCACACTGATTAATCTCTCTACTTCACTCAAACCAATCTCGTCTTCCACGCTTCATTAACCAGTCACGGTAGCATCGCGCACACGAAATCTATTCGTTTTCGAATCACCAAACTAATCTACAGCAGCCCTTCGCTCTCTCATCCTTCTCATCCCTTACCTCCCCTGATTGAACGAGTGCGGCACTCATCCTCCCTAGTTCAGGCGCTGTTACATTCACAATGGGACTGCCCTAACCCGTTATTTTGCCTGGTTGGAGGAAGAACTTAACTTAACGGCGGTGTCGAGCTCAACGAAAGCAAAGCCAGAGCTAAGCTCGAAGAATTCAGATTGTCGGCGTGGGGCGATATTTTCTTTTTGCAGCTCACCTCCTAGTAGTGAGCTGGACTTGTTTCGTGGATTGTCATTCACGACAATCCCGTCTACTGGACTTATTGCTGGTGCGCTCCTGATGACATTGACACGACACCTGAAACTCACGAGTCCTCCATCGAGATCCCAGATATATTGGCCACCTCCCCCTCTAATCCCCTGAAACGAGCTGTATCTCCTGATGTCGAAGTTCAACCAATACCAGCACTGAAAAAATAGCGAACTGGCAGTACTACGAGTGTTCATTCCAGCCTCCCAGACTCACCTTCAGCAGCCTCAATAAGTTCTGAGATTCCCTGCATTGAATCTTGTGATCAAGAGAATGAGGTAAGTGCCATATTTTTCGTATATCGCTCTCGGTCAAGAAAGAGCTGCTTGTAGTTCCTGCGCCTGCTAAGAAGACTCATCAGCCAAGTGTAAAACCAATGCGTATTGGCACGAAAGTAATGCCTTGGTACGTCTTAGTTGATATCACGTACTAGTATTTTCTGATCTGTTTTCGTAGTAATCTGTGTGCGCTCGATTGGCAAGCAAATGGTCACCAGCGTGAACCGGTTAGTTCTAATCTTGTTCTCAAACCTCGGCCCAGACCTATTCCACAGCAACTTCCTCCGACTTCTATCGGTTCTCCGCCTTCTGAATCCCACTCTGCTATGATACCGCCCTCCAACGAGAACACACCAGTCTCCGTGCCAGAGGTCCAATCAAACACCGATGCAGTTTCACTAGCTGTGAAAGTGGAACTCGTTGGGACGACTCATACTGAACAAATGAAGACCGCGATCGTGGTCGGCGACTCGAAGCCTAATAGCATCAAGAAGCACCAGCTGAGCACCAAGCCAATGCGGGTGGTGAGCCCAAAGATCACTGCGCGGTAAGATATTCTATTATTACCAGACCAATCTAAACTGATTCTGTGATCCATATCAAACAGAAACCTGTGTGCTCTCGACTGGCAATCAAACGGTCATCAAAAGGAACCAGCGACCGTTTTCGCATCTTACTGGAATGGGCTATCTAAAGCCGACAAAGAGGTGCGTCTTCTTTTGTTATATTGATATCTATCTAATACCGTTTACTATTGTAGATATACAAGTGCAAGGCAGCTGTTCAGGTGAGTGCTACCCACTATATTCTATTTCATCGTACTACACTAATGGCCCTGTTCTATAGCTCAAATCAGCTGCCAGTGGAGTCAGTACTACTGGCGATGATGCGGGCGCGGACAAGGAGTAGTGGATGGCGGGATGGTGGGCGGGTGAGGCGCAGCAAGCAGCGATACTACACCGAATGATGGCGATACCACCCTAACCCAAGCGATACCCATAGATAGCCTCATTTGTTCGCATTAGTTCTATATCGATATGTTTTTCAAGCCAAATCGAGTGATAATGTGCATGTAAATGTCTATCTAAAGATCTAATGCCATCGAGAATCCTATCTAAATGTTAAAAACTCGTCTCGATCTCTATCTTTTTGCGTCTCGAAAAGTCACAATTTTGGGATATACCTCAAAATGGGTCGATAGAATTGATGTCCTGATTTTTTTTCTATGTCTATCGTTACATATCTACCTCTAACTTGTCGATTTTCACTGGGCTTGAAGCTTGAAGCTTGAAGGTTTTGAAGAAGCGCACGCACGTGAGTCATATTCAAATTGATATTGATCCATGCACTTCCCGCCATTCCTAATAAACGCATGAATGATTATATGCCAGTTGCAACTTGAGCTTGAGCGGAGCGCTGAAGCTCAAGGTGCAACTGGCACACCGAATGACCATAAGTAAAACATGAAGGTCATGCGACACATGTGCGAGATATCACAACCGCAGAAATTGAGGCGATAACAAATAATAAAACATATCAAAGTAGCTGTATATATCTTCTGGACATACAATGCTAGCTTTAGATATCGGATCATGCATGTTGTGCATGTACAATAGGCTGATTAAAACGTCGTCTTAGGGACGAAAAATGCCAATGAAAGAATCAAGTAATGTGTGGTCACACATTGGAGGTTTGGACATTTTACCTCTTGCAAAATTTCAATCAAAAGTAGATCTAGACCTAACCTGCAACACTCTAGATTGCATTTCGAATGTGATTTCACTAGTAGTAAAATGTCGAAACCCTCGCTGTGTCACTGGTCATGTTCAACGTTTAGGCCTTAGGCTTAGGTCCGCATTGCCACGTGCATGTAAGAGCCTGAGTCCTTGGAGGCCACATTTAGACCATCGTCCTGCACACTCAATTCAAATTCATCATATACAGAAGGAACGGCTATATTCCTTCTATATGGTCTTACTACAGGATCCGGCTACAATCAAGTCCCAAAAAATACGACCGTCATACCCCAGTGATAACCAGGCCATCATATGATGGGCCGAATGATTGATGATTCGTCATGTATCCTGACAACCTACTCCGAGAAGTGTCAGTAGACGACCGTCAGCCATCATCTAATCTCGGCGAAGCGTTCCCGGAGGACCGCTCGTGACCTAGTTTCGCAGAGACACGAGTGAGTACTATGTCATCTTTGTGCCGTTCTATCATGATGAGAAGATGGTTGTCGAATCATTGTAGCTGCAATCAGAACGCGGGAATCATCAAAACTACGCCGACAGGCAGGGGATTCGGATGTCTTAGCCCACTGTGTAAGCAGTTCCCAAGAGCTGGAGCTGACCTGCCGCCTACAGAATGATGAACCTTTGGTGTAAAGCCCTATGACATACCCAACATTTCATATAGAACCAAAATTTCTCCTTGCAGCCCAAGTCTTATCATCGGCGCCCAGTTCACGCAATCATCAACTTGTAAAGACATCAGGAATAGGCAATTTCTTCGCCTGTTCCCTCCGATGCATGCGCGGCTGTTGAGAGATGTGCATCATGCTTTAAGTGTCATCTGATCCATACGAGACATTGATAAAGCTGCCTTCACATGCTTTTTGAAACCGTATCTCTTGTAATCATGGATTCTGTCTTTATCACTGCTGGTTTTGCAGCTCTAGCGATCGTCTATGGGGTGTACCGTCGATACTCTCATATCTCTTTGGCAGACGTTCCTGGCCCAGAGTCTGCATCGTTTATCATGGGTATGTCTATGATCTATTGCCGGATCCCTCCGCTGCTGATATGACCACCAGGGAATCTGAAAGAACTCTACCAAGGTCAGGCAGCGGATGCTGACTTCAAGTGGCAAGCTCAGTATGGGAATATCGTTCGGTTCAAGGCCTCTTTTGGCGTATGCAATGAAATCCACGCTTGCGGTATACATTTTCTGATCCTCCGCCGACTCATAGGAAGACCAATTGATGATTTCGGACCCGGCCGCCCTGCAATACATATTTGCAAAGTCAGGCTATCAGTTTCCCAAACCGCCTGATCGCCGAGTCCTCTCCCAGCTGATCAACGGAAAGGGGATTATCTGGGCGGAGGGTAGGTCTTTAGCCACCAAATCAAAACGTGGAATCTGTAGTTAACTTTCGAAGGTGACGATCACAAACGACACAGGAGAATAATGCTCCCTGGATTCGGTGGACCGGAGTCCAAAGCCTTCTTATTATTATTCAAGAACTGCGCCGAGTCTGTGGGCATCGAAGTCACTGAATACTCTCAACTCCCGTCAATAACGTAAATTCTCACAGATGAGCAACAAATGGACGGAAATCATCAATAACTCTGAGGAGGGGTCAGTGGTGTTAAATATTCCTGCCTGGCTGTCCCGCGCAACCTTGGATGCTATCGGCGAAGGTATATGCTATCTAGGTTACACAAGCACCTTTTTCTCATCTCCTTTTCAGCTGCTTTTGATGTCCGCTTCAGCTCCATTGACAATAATGAAAGCGCCCTTGCGCGCTCATACAGGAATGGAATGTCAGTCTTGATTTTTGCCAAGCATGTGGCTTTCCCTTAACCGATCTGAGTTGAATGTGACTTCGTTGCAATAGGTTTGACACATTTGGATCCCCGTCGGATGGGCAGGTACTCTTTCAGGGGATTTCAAAGTATATCCCACGTCGAATTCTCGAATACTTCGTAGAGAAGGGCCAAAACCCACGTATCGTGCGCATGCGTGAGACAGGTTACTTGGCGACATCTGTTGCAAAGCAGTTGGTGAAAGACAAGGCAGAGATGATATTGGGGGGCAAAGGCAGTCGAGATGTCTTTAGCTTACTTGGTGGGTCGTCGTTCTCAACAGCCTCATTCAGATCTAGGCCATCTAATTATAGCACAGTCAAAGCCAATATGGATACAGATGCAAAGGCGAAGTTAACGGAGGAAGAGTTGTTTGCTCAGATGCGGTGGGTCCGTTCCGTTTGTTGTGATTGCACAACTTTCCGATCACAGATTGTTACAATTACACAGTACTATCCTCCACGCAGGTCATGAGACGACCTCGAACACTATCAGTTGGGCGCTTCTCGAGCTAGCCAGGCACCCTAAGATCCAATCCCGTCTCCGGGAAGAGATATGGGAAACGGAAGCGGCTGTGCACGCACGCGGGGATGTCAACTTCACAATCGCTGATTTTGACGCTATGCCATATACTACTGCTGTGATGAAAGTGCGTAACGTGCTAACAATATTTGGGCTGTGGTAATATTGCGCTTGTTATTGTAGGAAGTTTTGAGATTTTGTCCTGTCTCATATCATGCAAACCGATGCGCCAGCCAAGATGACGTCCTTCCGTTGTCACAGCCAATCACCACACGATCTGGGCACGTCATCCGTGAGCTACCAGTTCCGAAGGGTACCCGAATTGTTGCATCAATTGCAGCGTACAATCGGTATGAGGATTCACATAACGCCAACATACTTTCTTCTGACGGTGCGCTCGTATCGGTTAGAAACAAGGAGCTCTGGGGCGAGGACGCGCACGTGTTCAATCCGGATAGATGGCTTAATGGCACAGCCAAAGAGAAGAAGGTGACGTCAATAGGAGTGTACTCCAATCTGTAAGCTTTTGTCTCTATCTTACAACACGTATGAAGCCCAATTTTTTTCTAGAATGACATTCCTCGGAGGAGTGAGGTCGTGTATCGGATGGCGCTTCGCGTGAGTGTCAACGGCTTGTGTGGCAACGGTGGAGTGAATCTAATATGAATGTTCACTCAGGGTGATCGAAATTCAAGCCTTTCTTACGGAGATAGTTGGAAATTTTGAGTTCGCTCCAACCGATAAAACCGAACTTATTCGGCGGGAAGCTTGCTTGTTGATGGTTCCAACAGTAGAAGGTGAAGTTGAGAATGGTGTTCAACTGCCGTTGAGGGTTTCACTGGCACCACGCACTGGTAAGGGATATTAAGCGTCGCTCCTTTTGCTTCCTGTGCCGAAGGCAGTGAGCACAACGGGTGTTGGACTAGTAACTATCTCGGTGCCCAACGGTCACAGAATATTCGAAGATTAAAGCCATGCGTCATTGCCCAAGTTGGGCTTTACCTGATTCCTCTTGGCTCCTCAAGTTGCGAGTGTGCGGGACTCCGTTGATCGAAGTTATCAGACACAAGGACTCCCCTTCAGTCGGCTCTACGACAATATGATATTGTGTTTACAGTAGCAACTCAGGAAATACTATATCAGCGTCGTCTCTGCAAATAGATAGTGCCAGTGTCTCTTCGCGTTCTCACGTTCGACAACACCGTGCACAATCGACCATGAGCGAAGGGATCGGTCCAGAGGTCGAGCACGGTTTGCGTTAGCGTCAAACCTTGACATCCATTTAATGTAGCTGCATATGCAGGTCGCAGAGGAAACTGTCTTTGGTTCACTGTCCATGGCGAACGGTTTGTGTGGAATGCGGGGGATGCAGTGGCTTTCAAATGTATTGAGAAGTTAGAGATTGGTTGAGGAAGCGACGATGCAGCACGACAACGTGCACACGCGCGTTTATGACCAATTTCTACCGAGAGGTTACATACTCCAGGATGGGTTAACATTGCAAGATAGTTGAGTGCGTATTCTAGTACGTTCAATCAAGTCTACTCAGCTTCTTTCAGGCTGTCTGAACTAAAATAAGATCCTACATGGCTTCGTCAGTGAAATGTGTGATTGATATCACTTGCGATACTTACAAAATTCGCCTGGCAAGTTGTCTAGAATTTTGTCACTGAAAATCCATCAACATAGACGTTGAGAGGGGAAAGGAATGCGCGATCAGGACAGCTTTCAGTGTCTTCGAAAATTGCTGGGAAGAGGACGTCAATGGTGTCGTCGAAGTTTGTGGTCCAACAACGCCGTGAAATGAAGCAGAGGTCCCCATAGTCACTACTGAGCAAAGAGCCGTGAAAAAACAGAACATGAACGTTAAGAGGAGACCATCAACAAAAGTGTCACTGGCGTGTAAGGCCGGTTACCGCCTTGTATGGCTTACAAACCCCGACAGAATTGTAGAAGGTATGCAAGGGCTTGTATCACGTATGCAAGTACTAACAGAGATTTGTGAAATGTAAAGTTCGTACATGAATTGTGTTAAATGTAAAGCTCGTACATGAAATGTGACAAATGTAAAGCTGGTACACGAAATGCGTGAAGATTGTACAGTTGTTACAAGTCTTGTGAGTCGATGCAGAATATTGTAGCATGCGTGCAAGCAGTAGCAGAAATCTCTCAAATGTAAAGAATGTGCACGACATGTGTTGAATGTAAAAGCTCGTATATGAAATATGTTGAATGCAAGCTGATACACGAAATGCGCCAAGATTGTAATGTGCGTGCATTGTAGTACGTGCAAGCAGGAGCAGAGATGTGTCCAATGTAAAGTGTGTGCATGACATGTGTTGAATGTAAAGTTTGTAGTCCTGCGGGGCAGTGCAGGCAACATTGAGTATAGTACAGGTGTAGAGACTCACATTTCTGTGGGCTCATATGGGCTCATTTTACGAATTCTAACAACTGGCCTTCATGGCACAACTCGCACCATCATCCATATGACTTCCACCAAGTCTTCAGTTGACTCTGCATATCACTATGCAGCTTTCCCGCGAAACGCGCCATAGGCGCGACACTTTCCTGCACAACACGCAGTATTCCTGCATGCGCGCCTTGCGCGCTTTCTCGCACTTAAGCGCACTGCGTCGCGCATCATCCAGGAGTATCCATCCATCGTCCAACCAGTCCCTCAGTATGTCCCTTTTCGTTATCTGACCATATTTAGCATATTACACTTCCTATTTCGTTATGGACCCTTACTTTACATCACTTTACCTCACTTACATACTTAGAGCACTCCCTATTCAGCTCCGAGCCCTGGGAGAGCGCTTAGGTAGAACTTACATACTCTCATGTTCGTTTTACACCGAACTTTACCACCAGCTTCCTACCACTCAGTATCTATCACCAGTTAGTTCCATGCAATGCATGTGTCCATCATTGTTTTGAGGCCCTAGCATCAGTCTATAGCTAGTGGCACCATCAGTATCCGTCTTCTACACTTGTGCACCACTTGCACTACCTTCCCGCGCTTCGCGCATTTTCGCACTTCGCTTTCCCGCGCGCGCTTTCTCGCGCTTTCACCGCCATTCACCAGGGTTGTTTAGCATCATTCCGTGGATCCTTGCTTTCCTTGCTTCCCCTTTAGGGTTGAACGTTCTTGCATTCTGCGAGTATAGCAGCTAGGCAGAGCTGAGACTCACTTATACTGGCTGAGCACTTTTCTTATATGTGCCTGCCAGGTTGTGATACCCACAGCGGGCACTTTACCCCGACTTTTCCGTTCTTTTCTTGTAAAATGCGGCGCGCAGTGCGGCAAAAAATTGCATTTCTGGTTCCCTTCCCTCAAAATTTTGCTTTAACTGTAGCCTTACATTCTCACTACTGTTTCTGCTACTCTTAATGTTCCTAGAGGTGTGTAGTTCTTATCCTTTCGTTAAATGTTGCAACGCACCTCACACTCAGACCAGGGGCTGCCCTAACGAGGCAGTGTGACCGTTTGTCACAATCACATTGCTCTTTGTCCCGCACTAGCACTAGATCTAGCCGGACGGTTTGTTCAACGCCAACGGCCCTCGACACCACCCCATACAACTCAGTTCTATCGCGGTCTTGTGTGCCTTCTCTGGCAAAGGCTCCACCCTCACCAAGCCAGACCTCAGGCCTAGCGCCAAGTTCAGTTTTACATGATTCAGGAAGGATTCCGACGCTCGCTACTACTTCAGCAACATGGCTAAGTACATGATCTCTTTCGTCAATTATACATGTCCCCCGATACGTCCTTACAGGGTCTCCTTGCCTTGGTCGCTTCGCACCTTGAAACATTGTCGGCTGCGCTGCAGCGCACAGTCCATAGCTGCATATAATGTCAATGCCGCCCTGATGTAGGTTCATTTCTGCTTTGTTGTGCATTCTGAAGTTGAGTGCGTATGCTCTTAGAACATGATCATTTGCTGCAATATGGAGAATTTCAATCCTCTCAGTACACACTGGCAATTCGATTGGTGTTGCACCATCTCAAACTCTTCCGGACGACGAATACCACATGCTTCGCAGCACTGCTATCAATGTCATCAGGCATCTCGGTGAAGATGAGGAATCGTGAGTGGGTCTATACTGAAAAATATAAGATAAGTCACCTGCAGTAGTCCTCGAACGCGAGTAGAAGTCGGCCCAAGAGGATCTTTACTGAGTCTTTTCCTTGAGTAAATGCGAGGGGATGCGCTGAACGAGTCAGCAAGGGAATCTGCGCAAAGCGCGGGTGCGAGACGCCTTGTAAACGCGAAACGCGTGTTAACGCGATGAAAGGCGAAAGCGCGACGTAGGCGGAACCGCGAGGTGGAACAAGCGCGCTATAGGCGCGCTATAGGGGGCAGTGAAGAGGCGGAAGTAGCGCGAAGGTCTCTCAAGATTTTCTCAAGAGAGCTTGTTGCAAAGGAATAGAGAGTCGCGCAGTGGTTGTGTTGCAAATGAATAGAAATTGATTCACAGTATACACTGATGCAGGATGATGGGATGTAGTGAGTAACTAAGTAAGTGAAAAATCTATCAGAGTCCCCATGTCTAAGGTAAATGTTCCCAGGCGCTGAGCCGAAGCGGAAGCGAAGCGAAAAAGAGTTGTTGTGTTGTAGAATAAGGAAATATGTGTAAACAGACGAGGTATATAGCTAAAGTCAGTTGAAAAGATAAAGGGAGACGCACCAGCGGATCATAGAGGGACAGTACAGGACGTGCGGAGGACAGGCAACTTGGAAAAGCGAACGCGAAGGTAAAGCGCGAAAGCGCGTGCAAAGGCGCCGTAGTAATGCGAAAGGCGCTATAGAGGCGCGCTATAGGCGCCAGATGCGCGGATGCGCGGATTAGGCGGAAGCGTTTAGCGTGTTTAAGTTGCCTTGTCGTATATAGCGCGCGTTAGTGGGGACGAAGTGGAAATACGGCCTTTGTGAGGCTACTCGCAATGGAGTCTCTACATCGGTGTTGTTGGCGAGTGTAACATTCAGTATGCACTTAACCCCAATTCCAAGGAATACTGTGTCATTGAGGTTAATGCTCGGTACGTTTATTGTTCTTTTCATATTTTTCTATACCTAACATGACTTCTTTCAGTTCAAGTCGCTCAAGTGCCCTGACGTCTAAAGCTACTGGTTATCCACTTGCCTACACTGCTGCTAAAATTGCCCTTGGGCATACCCTTCCAGAACTGCCCAACGCGGTGACTAAGACGACTACAGCTTACTTCGAGCCTTCTCTCGATTACATTGTCACTAAGATACCTAAGTGGGATCTCGCAAAGTTTTCATTGCAGGTCAACCGCAAAGTTGGGTCCTCAATGAAGAGTGTTGGGGAGGTCATGGCTATTGGTTGCACATTTGAAGGCTACCTGTGCTGATAAAGGCGAGTACATCGGTTCCACCTCACCCAGTTGTTGACATTTTCGCCATCAGCCAGCTTGACTGCTCTGCATCACGCTGCAGTTCTTTGTCCCCCTACTCTGGTCTCCCATTTGATCTGCCACGGCGTGATGACATATATTATGCTCTCGAATTATTTCAATATGTTCAGTAGATTTGTGGCAGCTAGTGGTAATTTTTCCTCACGGAACTCATAAGACGCCATACTGAATATCTGATGTTTTCCAGGCCCTGCCTTTGATCACAAGATCAAGCGCTCTGCTGTTCGTGAAGGCTTGAACCTCATTTCCATTGTGCTTTGTATGGTCATGGCTGGTACAGGGGAAATCACCTACTTACGATGCCTGAGATATGCATATGGCATGTATCACCAAGCATTTTGATATGGTGTCCATGTCGCAACTCACCTGTCGCTTGGCTTGTTATTCGTCGGGGCTGGTTGGTATACCCTCAGAACTTCGAATGCCACAATTGCTTGCATGATTGTCGCCTTTTTCCCTCGTTTCCACCATGTATCACCAGATAACAAGAGCTATCTTCAGGCTCTTCGCCACCTCTGGGTTCTTGCAGTTGAACCTAGATGCCTTATGGCACGGTGTAGAGACTCGATCCTGAGTAGCCTCACAATGGCATATATTGCAACATAGGTCGAGTCTACAGTAATATGCATGCAACGCGACACTTGCGCGATAAACGCGACGTTCGCGCGATAGCACGCGACATAGGCGACACTTCCGCGACATAGGCGACACTTGCGCGACTTGCACGCGCTTTAGGCGAATTTTCCCGCGCCTAAGCGCTATAGGGCGCCTGACTTCCCACTGTGTTTTCCCATGTCCAACCAAGTTCCCAGGTATGCATTTCTCCATTTATCATTTATTTCAACATCGTACCATGTTTATTTTCACTTGGTACACATTTTTCATTACACATTTTTTACTTTACACAACACACATTACCACGGACCACCATCATCATAGACAGTCACCATCTCCGAGTTTTTATTATGTTTTGAATAAATCATCGCAAGCCCTAGTAGCAGTTAGCTCTAGTGGCCATATCCGCATCAGTTGTCTTATCAGCGTCTCAGTACACGTCTTAACATCTCACTATCGCTCGCATACCGCTTTCACCCAGTTCCGCTTTTGGACGTGCGACTATCCCGCGCTTCGCGCGCCTATAGCACCTTTGTTCCCGCGCTTTCGCCTTATCACGCGCTTTGCGCATTCCCCCTAGAGTTGACCAGTGGATATTTGCTTTCTCCGCTTCCCCTAAGGGACGAACATATCGCACTCATATTTTCCTCCCTTCAACAATTATATCAGCTGCACCCTCAGCTGAGTTGAAGATCCTTCAACGGGATGTTAATACCAGAGAAGCAGTCTATCTCCCAGTCAAAATCACCACGAAAGAAGGTGCTGAAAAGGGTGCAACGCAGCTGATATCGCCTACGCTGATACCGGATTTCAACAAACTTTTGTCCATTAGAATCGATACACCCCGCTATTGGCCTTTCTTTGTGGACCTTGAACACATAGCACAGCATAGGAGAAGCCTGTTAAAACACCAAACATTATACGTCAAGCGACGCACGGCTTTCTTGAACTATATGGAGGATCCCGCAATTGACCGACACGAAGGTGCACCCCGCAAGCGACCTGACTCATATCATCTCATCTTTCTCCAACGCAAAACCCATGGATATGTGACTCTTTGCCATCGCTTATGCGATGTACAACAAGAATTACAGTGTTGACCAGCTGCATGACTTGACCAAGATCGACAAGGTAAGGAGTTTGTTCGCGCCCGAGTGTCATTGTATTCACATCCGTCCCTAGTGGTACCTCTACACAATAGACAATATCGTTCAAACAAGCAGGGCTACTAAGACAGTTGGCTCTGGTTCAGATCGTGTGTGCTCTTTATGTCTTCAATTACACTGTACTCACGAGTAAATTTGTCGCAGCTGACTCAAGTAAATGTCACTACTCCCTCGAATGCATCAACCCAGCAGCTTGGCCAGTGTGTGATATATCTGGACGACACGCATACCAGAGGAACAGATGTCAAACTTCCTTCTGGCTTCTGAGCTGCTGTTACGCTTGGTCCGAAGGTCACGAAAGACCGCCTGATGCAAGGTTCGTGATTACAGAGTTCATGCTTATCAGTTTCGACAATGATCAATAACACAGGATGCATGCGAATACGGAAGCTGGGCTATGGACACTCAGCGTTAAACAAAAGGGATGAGTCTTTAGTTTAGTTCCTTGGCAATATAACTATTCCTCCTCCTCTTTGACGCTATCTTCTTTGACACTGTCTTCTTTGACACTGTCATCCTCGACATCGTCCTCCTCTGTCCTGCTTAAGATCTCAGCAACAGCATGCTCCTCGGCTAAAGGCAAAAGGTACCCGCTCACAGTATGATGGTCATCTGGTGCGGGGACGCCGGTTCCTTGCAGACGTGTTCGAGCAGAAGAAGACTTCTCAGACAGTGGATGGCACTCACACACAGGCTGATGGCGAACTCGTTGATATTGATGCCTATAGCCATGCATTCGACGACATCCCCAACCAATACTCTGCACCTGCACTCGAGCTCTTCCTGGTCCAGAAGGGATTGACGGAGGGGCGTAGTCTCAGCACAACATGGGGCATGTTCTCGGCTTTCAATGATCTGTGGAAGAATGCGTGAGTGGTTTCACGCTTCAGTGTTCAACATGGTGACACAATCCGACAACCATACAGCCAAGGGGAGACCTACCGAGAGCCCTACCACTTCAACCCAGCAACTGGCATAGTTTCCTGGAAACCCGGCACAGTCCGCAGCGGTGCAAGACATGATGGAAGTTCTGAAGAATAACGAGGGAGCAGAAGGTGGCTGTAGGAACCATGCATCTGCCATGACGATCGAGGATATGCGGAAGATTATGGCATGGTCCTACAAGCAGTGCCCGGATGAGCTGATCAGTCTCATCTACTCCCAAGTTCAAAGTGGGTTGCCCCTTGATATGGATGAGGTGATTTCAGCCCAGAAGCACCTTGTGATCCGTGCGTTCACAACCACAGGCTTTATGATTTGGACACAGTGCGTCTGTCAGTACAAAAGTGCAAAGACTGATTATATTGGCCACCCAATCCCTCACAGGAATTTTGAGCTTACAAAAATCAGATGTAAAGACGTGGTTTGGAACTGCCAGGGACTCCCACCATACAACATCCCTTACGACTTAGTGAGCCTGCTCAATCGCAAAGGCTGGCAGCGAAAAGGCGAGACTGATGGTGCCTTAGAAGGTAGTACAATGACCTTCATGTTCCTGAATACTGACATGAACTGTGATATCGTTGTAGAACGGCTGCTAGGCTGTTCTCTAGTACTGTCTTTGAAGAATGTCAGCTGGAGCATTGTGGCTGTAGTGCTGTGCTTTGGCAATGGTTAATATTCCTCGATGCTGGCCATGCAATCAATGATGAGTACGAACCAGTACTGTTTTTGATGCTTTGAAAGGTGCAGGATGATGGTAGGCCCCTTACTATATGTTCGGACTCCTATAATTCACATGAGGTACATGACACAGCATCTGCACGTCTGTTGTATTGCACTCTCATTTGTGACATTTCATTATTCATCGCACTTCACTAATTGTATTTTTATTATGGGTCGGGGAGCTACGAAGAAAATATCTGCCGCAGCAGTAAAGAAAGGGAAGTCGACTACTGCATCAGCGTCGGCTCTCGCTACCATTTGGTGGTGGGGTGCATGGGCCTGAAGGTGAAAGCGTGAGTGGCTCATTGTGCAGCGCAAAGTTGGTTTGACCAACATCTTCGGCAGGTCGATACACTAATACGGTACCTTCTGGATGAGCTCACTCGGTACGAAAAGAACCACAGGGATGCATTGTGCCCCATTCCTCGGGAGGGCGACAAGATTTTCAATGGCAACCATATCATAACTGCACCTGTGACGGCGGCGGAAACACGGGAACTGAAGATGTCATTTGATCGCGAGCTGACCCGGCTGTCTGGCAAAGTCGAGGAGGTCCTGGACAAACTGACCCTTACCCCACCGGTATCCTCATCCTCCTCGCCATCACCTCCGCCATCACAATTTCCTCAGCTCTCGATCTCGACTCCCATCCCTTCCCTGCCATCTCCATTGCTGTCTCCACCACCTGCACAGCCCCTACAGCAGACACCATCTCATGAAGCATCGCACGAGCCCCTCTCGGGGAGTTATACAACATCATCGGCAACACACAATGTGTTGGCCGTGAACTCGCAACTGTCTCCTGCACCCCTGTCATCTGCCGCCATACAGATACGCCAGGCACATCAGCACAGCACCCACCAGCACACCACAGCAACAAAAAAAAACGCTCCCATTCCTGGCATTGGAATTCCGGATCTTCCACGTGGGCTAGAGGCATGGCGTGCTGCTGTGAAGCAGTGGGAAGACCCTGCAGCTTCTATTGGAGGTAAGGCCCTCAAGGATTGGCCGGAGGAGTGGTATACTGGTCCCATGTGCACGATAACTGGCGTGAAGCGGAACATCTGCAAGGTGATCGCCACAGAGTTCTACCAGTGCGTCTCCTTCCCATGCTGCTGCTGTGGCTCTGAGAGTGATGCTTGACCGGTTGTGGTTCCAATCACATTGCTCCTTTGAACAGGCTGCATGGGGATGATAGAGTGTTTCTGGAGGAGTACCCTGAAGCAAACCGTGGTGCCAAGCCACTTTTCGACGCAATCCAGCATAAACATGAGGGACGCGGGGAAATCACTGGACGAGCGAGTAAGAATGGCCGGCCAGAAGTCAGAGCATCCACCTCACGCTGAGAATCACACTGCATCATGCCCTCAAAACGCACCACATTAACTCAGTCTTCCTAGTAGTAATCGCCCCATCCCACACACATGCACATGCATTTGTAGCACAATCATCAAGACTCACGGACAACGGACATTCCACACACTAGTCTCTTTTTCAAGTCATATCCATTGCTGTCCTTCCTCGTAGATTTGTTTGCTTGTTTGCTGTCGTAGATCACACGCTGGGTGGGACTCAAATTCGATTTGATTGCAAAGCGACGCAGATGTTCGTAGATTCACGCGCTGGGTTGGGACTTGAATTCGATTTGATTGCAAAGCGACGCAGAACAGAATGAAACACACCGACAAAAGTGAGTGATGGCAGCGTACGAAGACACCGACGAGAAAGCTCTGCGAAAGGGAATCCGGCGGAACCCGAAGGTCACGTGGACGCATCACGTGACTGTAAAATCCTCGACATAAGTGTACACTTTTCTATTGCATTTGGTAGGTTTTGTGTAATAGGTAGTGTATGAAATATATGCCCGATATGAACAGGTCGGCCGAGTGGGCAGTGGTACTGATATATACAGATGGGCCAACACCCCTATGTCAGTGTGTATGTGATACCAACAGTGGGCCCATAGTGTGGTATTGTTAAGACCATACTCAAGTAGTATCGGATCCGAAGGGCTTTGGCCTCAGCTCGTGCGCTGTGCCCCTTTCCCGAGTCTTGCCCCTTATTTCAGAGTGCTAGAGTATCACGTCTAGTGAGACGGATAAGTATTGTAACGGATCCGTTAAGGCTTCCGGATATCGAACATATAGAGTAACGGCTAATCCGGATCGGATCCGAACTAGAAACTAACAGGTGAAGACTGTCCGAAGACAGAGACGGATATATAGACTATAGGAATCAATCCTAAGTCTCGGAGTAGACAAGAGTATCGTACTTCGAGTCCGGACAGATAACGGAGGGACTTAGAGTCCTGACAGAATGAGTGCAATCTAAGATGATATTCGAACTGATCTACTACAGCGCATGTACAAGGGTTTATATACTATGGATAACTAACGGAATGATCAATAAGCAAGGACGTGAGGCTATGTATGAAGTATAAGCAAAGTATGTGTACAGCATATCGGTAAGTCGGATGGATAATGAATCATAACCGGGAATGAAGTATAAGCTAAAGCGGATCAGTAAGCATAACGGAAGTAAAGGATAACCGGTATACCGGTGTACAGGAATGCTGAAAGGAGATGAACGATAGTTAGAGTTATATAAACAGGACATGAAATAAGGATTAGATCGGATCTGTGGACCGGACAACGGATTTGTCCATCGGATCTGGATCGGATCTGTACCCGGGAATATGGTACATATATGACAGGTATAGTAGATAAGTATACACTTTCCCATTGCATTTGGTAGGTATTGTGTGGTAGGTAGTGTATGAAATATGTGCCCGATATGAACAGGTCGGCCGAGTGGGCAGTGGTACCGATATATACAAATGGGCTGACACCCAAAGCATATAGATGTGTCATGGACACTGCTCTGTCAATGGATCGGTCTTACAAATATACTTGCCCATGATAGACTCGGGAAGTCGGTCAATCAGTCGGTCAAATATGTGAATATTGGGTCTGTCCCCTGAGTCACTTGTGTAAAATATACTTGTCAAGACTACGTCGGTCAAGTATGAGGTGGTCGGTCAATAGCTTGGTCATATGTATGTGATGTATGAGAGACGTGGTCGGTGGTAATGGAATGGCTTACAGAATATACTGGCCCCATGATAGATGAGGTGGTCAGTCGGTCGGTCGGTCAAAACATGTCAGGTCAAATATGATGTATCATGGACTAGCTTACAACATATACCTCTGTGAAGATAGACAGGGTGATCGGTCAATAGCTCGGTCAATAGCTCGGTCGTCAATAGCTCGGTCAATAGCTCGGTCAATAGCTTGGTCATATGTGATGTACGAGAGACATGGTCGGTGGTAATGGAATAGCTTACAGAATATACTAGCCTCATGATAGATGAGGGGGTTGGTCGTTCAGTTGGTTGGTCGGTCAAAACATGTCGGGTCAAATATGATGCATCATGTACTAGCTTACAACATGACGATAGACAGGATAGTCGGTCAATAGCTCGGTCATATGCAATGTAAGAGACACGGTCGGTCAAATATATGGTCGGTCAAATACAATCTATTACCAAAGCGCAATTGCTACTTGGAATCACACAATCAATCACATTCAATCCAGGCCAAATCAATTTCATTCAATTCATGTAGACAACAGTATCTAACTAACTGATGTGTGCTACATAAGGGTATATTTGCATCAAGGGAGGGAGGAAGTAGTAGAAGCAGGGCATGAAACACTCAAATCACATTGGATGGGGGGAGCAGATGAAGGACCGGCCTGCACCGACTCAGATGATGGTTGCCCACTGGTGAATGTCCTGCCTTGCACATCAGGGTGACCGAATGGGTGAGATGCTGAGGGTTGACCAATGGCGACAGAATCAGCATTGGGAGCAACCGAAGGGCCGAACACACCAGTCAAGTATCTGATGCCCATGTCTGTGGCCGTGGAAGCACCGGTCGAGCCAATCACTGGTGGTGGGAAGGATGTGTTCAGGACCGAGCGTTCCTGCCTCATTTTCTCCACCATGTTGGCAAGACCATTTACCACATCCACCGTGGCATTGAAGCTCAGTTGGACATCGGAAAACTCGGCCCGCATAGAGGAGATGCGGGAGTCGAAGTCGTGCTCCATCGCATCCACCCTAGCGAGGGTGTTGTGGTCGGCCATTTCCATGGCAGCAACTCTAGCTGCCAGAGAGACCACACAATCATGGATAGTCGGTTCGGCCAACGAGGTGGTGGGTTTGGCCGCAGGAGCAGGTGGTGGTGGTGGTGGTGGTAGGATGGGAGTGTCGTCAGTGACCTCCTGCCAATGGTCAGCAGGAAAGTCTTTTGCCGACGCCATGGCTGCCGGCCGATTGACTGGTCTCACTTGGCGTCACCGCAGCAGACATCAGTCTTCTGCTTGGTATCGGCCGCATGAGACATGGCGACGTCTTCATCAGCCTCAAACAGCGACATCTAAAATCGAGGTCAATATTGTTTACCTTAACAAAAAAAACAGGTGACTCACCCTCATCATCCATGGTGTCCTCAGATTCTACCACAGGTGGTGGTAGACATGCACAGGAGGCCGCCCTTGTTGCCCTGGGCTGCGGTCTGGATGTGGAGGCGAGTGGGGCCTTTGACCGAGGACATGATGACCACACTGGCTCGGCCATTTGTGGAAGCTTGTTAGGTACCGGTCGGTCACACTTCACCTTCATCTCATAGCACCTGGCACAGGACTTGGTGATTTGGCCCTTGCGACCGAGGGCAGTGAGACATTCAAACTGGGCAGAACACCTCTTACAGGGTGGATCCTAATTA